>NC_135236.1:212429600-212744023 GCF_051348905.1 Ranitomeya variabilis | reverse complement strand
CAAAAAGTGACCCTATATTGGAATTGATCTAGTATCTTCCTGGTATGTGAATTTTAAAACATGGTGGCATGGTGCATCAGTTTGGTATAAGTGAGTTGTGTAGTGTATGTCTGGGTTGCATATGCAAATTGTGTAGTGCACGCGAGATTGGCATACGTAAGTTGTGTAGTGTATGTCAGGTTGGCATACGTGAGTTATGCAAGTCAGAAATGCATTTAGTAGTCCATGGATGTGTGGTAAGGTGGCACAGTCTGAAGCATTCTTTTATACACAGGCCAGGTTTGTCTGGGCAGGTGCTGCATTGTCAAATGGTGTCCTTGCGTATTCCTCTTTCATAATAGACTAGCACCTTTATCATGATCTTCCTTACTTTGCGGTTTGAGGGACCTCACTCACAAAATGTTGCCCTGGTACGATACGAGCACCTTCATTTCCCAAAGTACTTGGGCCCACTCCTTCCTGACTGCCAAATATCAGGGCCTTAATCACAACCTCCTGGAATGCAAGGTACGTACCAGTCTGGCCTGCACATCGTGATAGCACAAAAGCGTTGTGCATTGCCATACAGCTTTGGCAAAAATTTAGAGACCACTGCAAAATGTTCAGTTTGTCTGATTTTTCTCTTTATAGATATATTTTTGAGTAAAATGTAAATTGTTCATTTATTCAATTTTGCATTTGCAACAGTGCTTACAGACGTCAAATAATACAAAGAAAACAAGCTCATAATCATTTAGAAACAACAATACTAAATGTTTTAACTCAACAAGTGTTCAGAAATCAATATTTTGTGGAATAACCATGATTTTTAACCACAGCTTTCATGCTTCTTGGCATGCTTTCCACCAGTCTTTCACACTGCTTCTGGCGCAAAAATTTAAGCAGTTCTTCTTTGTTTGATGGCTTGTGACTATCCATCATCCGCTTGATTACATTGAAGAGGTTTTCAACGGGGTTCAGGTCTGGATATTGAGCTGCCAATGACAGGGTTTTGATTTGGTGGTCTCTTAATTTTTACTAGAGCTGTATGTATGATGTGCACAGCCAGCTTTCCCACACCTTGGGCCTTTCTCATGGCACTATACAGCTGGAGGACTTGATCAGAGAGATCAACTCCCCCCATGTTCTTATTGTACCCCAGTACAGTGTGGTTTGTGGACCTGTGTAGAGGTACCTCATACAGTGGTGGGGGTGCTGCCATCACCATCTATGGTGGTCAAAAAAAGGACATCCCTCTTGTCCTTGATCACCAGCAGGTTGTCGCTACTTTGGGCTCAGCTCTAACCCTTTCTGAGCAGTTCCACAATTAGCATTTTAGGGAGGTCTTTCTGATTTTTGCTGACAGTACTGCAGGCTGAGGTAACTCACGCAGAGATGGACTTGAAGAGTGGGAAGCTGGTTTAAATTTATCTATGTAGAAGTGATAACCTTAACCTTGATCTAGCAGTGCGTGCACCAAATCCCACACAATTTTCCCATTCAGGACAGGAAGGCATTCAGGTTGTTGCATCCAGGTGTCCTTCCCTTCATAAACTCTAAGCCTGTGGGTATACCCTAAGGTACTCTCGCTCAGCTTTAATTCCATACCTGGCCCTCTTACTGGCCAGGTAATGTCAGAATTTGAACCTCTCATTGAAATGGATTACTGTCTCATCTATGCAGATGTCTGTTTGGGGCACATACACCTCAGCAAACTTGTTACTGAAATGATCAATTACACAGGTCTGCAAAAAAAAAATTGTCAAGAGCTGTTTTGGTTATTCCACGTAATCTTTATATTTTTAAGCGCACTGAATCTGAAAATGACCTCCGTTTTGTCATAGGACATCACGTTTTCTGACAATTTAAGTAACTATGTTAAATAGGACAATACCTCAAAATAAATGAAAATAGACTCATAAAATTAATTTTTTATTACAAATGTTTCATGAAAATCATTTTTTAACTGCAATGAGCTCACTAACACACACTAAAATCGATTCTTCTTCCCTGTGAGGCTTCTCTTGGTAAATTTACACTTGTGAGTAGCATCTGGAATGTCTCTCTGAAGCGTCCAACAGTAGTCTGCCATCATTGTAAGGCTATGTGCACACGTTCAGGTTTTTTCGCGTTTTTTTCACGTTTTTTCGTGATAAAAACGCTATAAAAACAAATTAAAAACACATACATTCTGCATTCTATCATTTAGAATGCATTCTGCATGTTTTGTGAACATGGTGTTTTTCCGTGAAAAAAAGGCATCGCGGTAAAAAAAAAAGCAACATGTTCATTAATTTTGCGGATTTTCCGCGTTTTTCCCGCAATTCTATGCATTTGGAAAAAACGCACAAAAACGTGTCAAAAACACATGAAAAAACGCGAAAAAAACGCATGCGGTTTTCTGGCAGAAATGTCCGGTTTTTGTCAGGAAAATTTCTGCAAGAAATCCTGATGTGTGCACATAGCCTAATGCTCCATCTTCCCTGGTATCTTCTTTCCATCTCTTTAATGTCCTGGTGGAATCGTTCACCTTGCTCTTCACTCACAGCTCCCAAATTTTCAGGAAAGTTGTCAAGGTGGGAATAGAGGAAATGCACTTTCAAACTCATCAGGCAACCTAAAGCTTGAAATGCTTTCAGCATTCGTCCGACGATTTTTTTGTAGTCAGGGTCTTTTTTCACAAAGTTTATAATATTCAGCTGTTGCTTCAACACTGTATATTCACCACAAATGTAACAGAAACTGTCAGGCGAATTAATACACTTCCGCTGAGCCATAATGCTAATTTTGGGAAACACGGTTGAATATGACGAGCTAACATGAACTGAGATGAAAAAATGTGAACAGGCGAGAACCAAGATAAAACAATTGAATCAAGCCCGGGCACGTCAGAGCCTGCTCGCTCAGCTAGCAATATGTTGATGCTGGTTTCATTAGCTCACTCTGAAAGTTCTTTTCTTTGAAAGCTATATTTTTTTGGCATTGTATATCTTCAATGCATTAATGTGAATTAATTAATAGTAATTTTGACTTTCAAGACCCTAAGATAAAAAAAAATACCAAAAATTGAGAAAAATATACTGTACTAAATTTGAAGAGAATTTTGCATTTTGTGGCAAATTCTGACATACAGGATTTTTTTCAATATTTTTTTCATTTTCAGCACACCAAAATACATGGAAATTAGATGAAAATAATCAAACAGCTTTTTAGTCGCAGACCTGTGTTATTGGTCGCACTTTGAAAATTTGGTCAAAGTTGGGGTTAGCTTGGGGAGGACACCGTGCATTATCATTGTAATGCAAAATTTTGTGGATGGCCTCAAAATGTTTACGGGTCATGGCCATGCGAAACACTATAGTGTTATACAAAACGTCAACACTCCAATAATGCCGAAGTTCTGGCTTCTTCACTAACCCCATGTGAAGAACTAGGCACCAAAATATCATCATTTCTACTGCATCTGCTACAGGGGTCCAGTTAGAAAATGATGACAGAAATTGACAGTTTTCTCACAAAGATTGCTAGGCATACAAATTTGTCTCGGCCACCATGAGGTTTACAAAATCCTCAGAGAAAAATACATGAAAAAGTCCTTCTGTGAGGCCGGTGGTGTCAAATTGAATTTCGGTTTGCACCACAAAAACAGCAACACGGTTAGTAACGGTGGGCACTGGTTCATTTTCTGTCTTGAGGCATCTACATGGTGATTTGGTATCACTTGAAGAGGAGGAGTCCGAAAAATAAAGGAAGGAGGGATCCTCTCCCTCACTATCAGTTTTAGAGGCAAGGAAAGCGTATGCCTGCTCCGCTGTAAACCAGGTTTGGGACTAGTGGGATGACATTTTTTCACATATGTGGTGTTTGTATGTGTACCAAATTTTATTCGTGTGTGTGTGTGTGTGTGTGTGTGTGTGTGTGTGTGTGTGTGTGTGTGTGTGTGTGTGTGAACATGTGTTTGGTGTAAAGTTTTTAATTTAGAAGAGAAAAAAAATGTATTCTATCAAGTAATGAAAAATAATTTTTTCACTCACTTTTCACATGAAAAAAAAACAAACAAAAACAGCCGAAGGCTGATCAGTGATGTGTCGCTTAGCGCTCGACAGCTGCAGTACAGTCGCACAGATGTGATTCCTTTTGCGCACTGACACTAACCCCAACTCAATTCTGTAAAAAAAAATGTGTAGTAGAAGACGAATACTATGGTATATTTTTATTGTCCTTAATCTAAATTATGTTTTTAATCTCTTTATAAAACAAACAAAGAACCGGAGGCCGATCACTGGTGTGCATCAGTGATCAGCGCTCGATGGCTGTAGGATGCACGCACTGATAGTTCTTTTTTTTTTCCAAGGTGGCACTAACCCTAACTTAATTCAGTTAAAAAATACTGTAGTAGACAATGATTACTACAGTACATTTTTACTGTCCCTAATCTAATCCTATCAACTAATCTAAGTTACTTTTTTTTTTTTAATTCTTTACTGACACTAACTCAATTCAGTAAAAAAAAAATACTGTAGTAGACAATTACTGCAGTATATTTTTACTGTCCCTAATCTACTTCTATCAAGTAATCTATATTTATTTATTTTCACACACAAAAGAAAAAAAAAGAAAACAAAAAAAAAACCTGTTAGGGTATGTGTCCACGTTCAGGCTTGCTTCAGGCTTTGGTCAGGATTTTATGCAAGTAAAATCCTGACCAAAACTGCACCTGAGGTCACTGGCAGGTCGCCTGCGGTGTTCCTGCGTGTTTTGCTCATTGTAGCAACATGCTGTGTTTTGAAAAAACGCACCGCGCATGCGTTTTCGCGGCAAAAACGCATGCGTTTTTTAACGCATAGTGGAGTCGGGATTTGATGAAATCCCCTCCACTATGCTGTAACATCTGGACGCTGCGTTTATGACGCTGCGGAAAAACGCAGCGTCAAAAACGCAGCGTTTCCTGAACGTGGACACATACCCTAAGCCTTTCAATGATGTTAGTCACCGACCAGCCTTGACGGCTGTAGGATGCAAGCATGGATGTGGTGCAAAAAGGGGATAAAAAAAAAATATATAGACCAAGAAAAAAAGGCCCTGCCTAAAGTGATGTGCTAATCGCGGTGTACATCTGAAAGAAAAAAAAAAGTTGTGGAAAACAGAATGTGGATCAGTGATTTGAGTCACTGATGAACATTCAGCAGCTACAGGATGCACGCACGAAGGTGGTACAAACGGGAGGGGAGAAAAAAAATAGACAGGGACAAAAAAAAGTCCTGGAAAACAGCGAGCATGAGTGCAGATCAGTGACTTGCGTCACTGATCAACGTTCGGTGGCTGCAGGAGGCACGAAAACAAAAAAAACCTGCCAAAATTACTGATCAGCGCTCAGTGACAGCCAATCACAGGGATTGTACTTGCAGGGGGGTGACACTCCCCAGTACGACAACCCTATGTGCCCTGCTTCAATATGGTGCAGGCACATGGAAGAGATCACCTTCACAGCAGTTAGGGTGCCGCCTTTTAGCAATAAGGTACCCAGTCCAAGGTTGTAGTATGTCCAAGGTTGGTAAATACTTGCCGACCAAGGTGTACAATGTGCATCCAAGAGTGCCAATACCACCTTGGCTGCCAGTGCTCCTACCACTACAGCATTTGATAAAAGTCATCCATCTCCTTCACAATAATATTTCCAGTGTACAAATGCTGGCTATTCATCTCATCCAATAAATCAACTATAAGATATTCTGTTGTGATATATCATCCATATCACCCGAAATGCTGTGGCTTAACCCCTTAGCACCCGATGATGTACATATCCCATCATAAACGGGTGTCAGTTCACGCATCATGGCGTGCTATGTCCATCATGATTTTAAACTGTCACTGCGTTTTAACATGCAGTAAGGGTATGTCTCCACGGTACGGATGGGCGGCGGTATCGCCGCAGCGGCGAAGCCGCTCGGCGCTAAGCCCCGCCCCCTTAATGGGACGCGATCATGCCAGATGTGTTAACTCTTCATATCCGGGATGATCGCTCGCTCCCATAGGGCCCTGTGATATGCCTTGCGGGGACGCTGCGTCCCCGCAAGGTGTACGGGCATGCTGCGATCTGAAAAAACGCGCAGCATGTCCGTAGTCGCAGGGCCGCCGCGTGCGGGTTTCCACGCATAGTGGAGACAGGATTTCATCAAATCCCCTCCACTATGCAGGAACATCTGGACGCTGCTTGTTTAACGCTGCAGCGCTGCGCAGCGTCAAACAAGCAGCGTTTCCTGAACGTGGAAACATACCCTTACAGTTTCATGCCAACAGCTGTCACTCATGGCCATATGGCACAGGAAAAGGTGTGGGGACCCATGCCGTCAGTTCCAGTACCTAGGGCCCTGTAATCGGTCAGTCAATCTGACTGCCCAATCACAGCATGATTCCGCAGGAGGTATTGAAATATTAGTAAAGCTGAATGCAAGAAGAGAAGGGTTTGGTTGGCACAGAACGTACTTCAATAATCATGAACCACTGCTGCAAACGTGGAGTTTGAGGGTCCGGGATTAATGTTTGTTTATTTCGGAAGGACCGGGCGGTGCTAAACCTTGACTAGTGACACATCCAAATGCAAAGAAAATAGAGAGAAAAAGGCAGCACTCACCCTTCTTTCTTCCATGGACCCGTAGAAGCACGCAAGTGCGAAACGGCCGTCGTCTTGTCTTCACCGCTCCCTCTCCTCACTTTCGCCCCAGCCTATACCGTACCTGTATGTCAAGTTTTATTGGTATGAATAAAAAGGATTTTTTACAACGGAAGAAAGAAGGGTGAGTGCTGCCTTTTTCTCTCTATTTTCTTTGCATTGAAATATTAGCACCTCCTGCCCGATCACAGCAGTAGCTCATTGCTGCTAGTGGCCAACTTCCTGCATTGCCAGGGATGATGCCAGCACAGGCCCTGGCTGTTTAACCCCCTAAATCCTGTGATCGAAAGCGATTGCAACATTTAGGAGGGAGGGAGCTCCCCCTACATTCAGATTGGGGCGATGCAAAGTCATGTAGGGGGCCCGATCGTTGTCATGTTGACCCAAGGTCGTCTTGATGACACCCAGGTAACCAAGCTAAGGAAAGCTGCATATACTGAAAAGCTTTCTGTACAGGTATAATGCATTGCAATGCAATATACCTGTGATCTAAGTGAAAAAAGCGAAAGTCCAATAGAGGGACTGATTAAAAAAGTTATTAAAAAAAAATAAATTACAAAATAATAATACAAATGTTTTTATCCCAATAAATACACATTTTTATAAAAAAAAAAAATAAAAAAAAAATAAAAAAAATAATAATATATATATATATTTTTAGTATTGCCACATCCAGAACGACCCATTCTCTAAAATGATCACACTAGTGGTATAGCTGACAATGTCATCTTGTCCCACAAAATAACAGTTGCCATACAGCTACATCAGCGTAAAAAAAAATTAAAAAGTTAGATCTCTGAGAATATAGCGATGGAAAACTAATTCTTATTTCTGTAAAAGTTTTAATTCTGTAATAGCACCAAAACAAAAAAAATGATATAAATGTGGTATCGCACTATGTGTTGGCTCATACTGTATGTACAGAGCTATGCTGGGGCTCATACTATATATAAGGGGACTTTGTAGGGGTTCATACTTTATATAAGGGGCTGTGTGTGTGCTTATACCGTATATGGGTCTGTGTGGGGGCTCAAATTGTATGTAGGGGCTATGTGGAGACACATTGCCTTGGACTGTTAGAAATTATCCTCGTAGTAGTATGAGCCATCACATAAACCCAATATACAGGACTTTGCCACACACTTTAAAAATAAGATCGACCAAACAAGGCAAGTCTTCATTGTTCAACCACCACAACCCCTTTGTATACCAGACCAATGCCCAAACTCCATAACCTCCCTCTCCAAGATCACTGAAGGGGGGCTTAATTGTCTCCTCTCCAAATTGCACCTCACCACCTGTGCGCTTGACCCCATCCCATACCACCCCCTCCCCAACCTCACCAGCACACTTATCCCATCCCTAACCCACCTCTTCAACCTATCACTAACTTCTGGCACCTTCCCTTCTGCTTTCAAACATGCCACAATGATGCCTATCCTTAAAAAGCCAACCCTCGACCCAACAGCTATGTCCAGCTATCGCTCAATATCGCTGCTTCCATTCGCTTCCAAAATCCTGGAGCAGCACGTCCACGCTGAACTTTCCTCCCACCTCTCATCTAACTTGCTCTTTGACAATCTACAAACTGTTTTCCGCCCCCATCACTCAACTGAGACAGCCCTGACCAAAATTACTAATGACCTACTTACATCCAAAGCTAATGGACAATACTCTGTACTCCTCCTTCTAGAACTGTCCTCTGCTTTTGACACAGTTGACCATTGCCTCCTACTACAGATCCTCTCCTCCTTTGGCATCAAAGACCTCGCCCTTTCCTGGATCTCCTCATACTTTTCCAATCGCACATTCAGCATCTCCCACTCCCACACTACATCCTCATCCCACCCTCTCTCTGTTGGAGTCCCCCAAGGCTCTGTTCTAGGACCCCTACTCTTCTCAATCTATACAATTGTTCTGGGACAACTCAAAGCCCCATGGATTCCAGTACCACCTCAATGCTGATGACACTCAGATCTACCTTTCTGGACCAGACGTCACCTCTCTGCTGTCCAGAATCCAGGAGTGTCTATCAGCCATATCCTCCTCCTTCTCACCTCGCTTCCTCAAACTCAATGTAGACAAATCTGAACTCATCATCTTTCCTCCATCTCATAGATCTTCCATACCTGACCTATCTATCCCAATTAATGACATCACGCTTAACCCCGTACCGGAAGTCCACTGCCTCGGAGTAACCTTTGACTCTGCCCTGTCCTTCAAACCACACATCCAAGCTCTTTCCACCTCCTGTCGCCTCCAGCTCAAAAATATCTCCAGAATCCATCCTTTCCTCAACCGTCAATCTACTAAAATGCTTGAGTGTGCCCTCATCATCTCCCACCTTGACTACTGCAACATCCTTTTCTGTGGCCTCCCTGCTAACACCCTTGCACCTCTCCAGTCCATCCTTAACTCTGCTGCCCGACTAATTCATCTCTCTCCTCACTACTCCTCCACTTCCCCCTCTGCAAATCTCTTCACTGGCTCCCATTCCCTCAGCGTATCCAGTTCAAATTACTAATACTGACCTACAAAGCCATCCATAACCTGTATCCTCCATATATCTCTGAACTAATCTCCCGATATCTTCCCTCACGTAATCTCTGGTCCTCCCAAGACCTCCTTCTCTCCTCCACACTTATTCGCTCCTCACCCAACCGCCTCCAAGACTTCTCCAGAATATCCCCCATGCTCTGGAATTCTTTGCCCCAACACATCCGACTATCAACCACATTCGGATCCTTCAGACGGAACCTGAAAACCTACAGCCTGCACTGACCCTGCTGCCTCCTCACCACTACCGAAGCTACCACCTCACCAACACCAGAGCTCCTACAACCCTCATCCTATTGTCTCCATCCCCACCATCCTGTAGAATGTAGGCCTGCAAGGGCAGGGTTGTCACCCCTCTGTATCAGTCTGTAATTGTTAGTTTGCTTACTGTAAGTGATATCTGTAATTTATATGTAACCCCTTCTCATGTACAGCACCATGGAATCAATGGTGCTATATAAATAAATAATAATAATAATAATAATACAGTATCAGCACCCTCATAACTCCTTATATACAGTATAAACCTCATATAACTGTATATACAGTATGAAACTCCATCTATCCGCTTAAATTGTCACGCTGGGGCGAGAGAGGACTTCCAGTGTGCGGCGCAAGACCAAGGAAGATGTACAGGTAGCATAAACCTGAATATGATCCCTGCACTCCCTATCGTACCTAGATGAGTTCGCAATCACATGCCTAAGCCCTCACTGGCCCTGAACTTGCCCTGTCTCGTGCACAGGCCAGGGAAAACAAAACACACAACAAATAACACTACTTAGCTTCTCCAGCAGGAAACTTCACTGCAGCAACTGTAATGAACACCTCCGCTTATCCAGAGACAGGCTCCTCCAAAGAGGTCAGTATAGAATTAACTGTAACCGGCAAGGAATGAAGCTAGCAGTGGGTTTATGTAGTGAAAGGGAGTGGACACAAGGTGCTGCAGCCCAGTACTCAAGCTCCAAGTTCACAGCCAGAAGATAAAGGGTCCTTAACCTTTTCAGCACTGAATTAAAAGTAAATCCACTCCAATTCAAGATAAAGGGCCAATGGATCCTAAAGAGGACCTGTGGTCTAACAGTGTGACCTTCTGACCCCAGATCCTCCAGGAGTCACATCAGGACCTGACACACTCGTCACATACGGTATATACTGAACGAGAATGCACATAGCTTCCTATATACAGTATGAGTATGCACAGCTCCCTATATACAGTACAAGGCTGCACATATCCCCTATATACAATATGAGCTTGCACATAGCTGCCTGTATTCAGTATGAGTGTGCACATACCTCCCTATACACAGTATGAGCCTGAACATAACACCTTATATAAAGTTTGAGCCTCCACATAGCCTCCTATATACAGTACGAGCCCCCATATAGCCTCCAATATACAGTATGAGCACCCACATAGCTCACTATACACAGCATGAGCCTTCACATAACTCCCTATATACTGTACAGTACGAACCCTCACATAGCATAATATTATATATATATATATATATATATATATATATATATATATATATATATATATATTGTAGCATAGCGCCTACTACGTGTCTTGGGGGACACTCGCTTGGCAGCAGAATCAAAGCACTCGGGCACGGTTTTCTATCAAAACAGTCTTTTCGGTTTATTTCACATAATGTAAACCACATCCACAGGAACTTGGTAACAGTTTGAACACAGTCTGCATATATTCATCTTTACCACAGTTCGTCTCTTACCCCGGTCAGCATTATACACGGTTTTCAGACAGTTACCCGTTGGCAACCTTTACGGGTTCCTGGACACCCCTTGGCCTCCGAGGTGCTAATACACAATGTCTCTCACTCTCACTGACTTCAGGTCAGTCCCAGGTCCTCAACACAGACCTCCCAGGTCTACAGTCTCCAGGTGCTTCCAGGACGACTCCACTCGCCGGAGCCTCCAACACCAACCATCCGTGCTATGTCCAGCACGCAGGCTCTCCAGCCTGGAATGGTCACTGTGTGCTTCCAGGACGTCTGTCCCCACCTGGGACCGTCCAGCACACAGGCCACTTTGTAGTGTCCTGCCAGGACACACGGAAATGTGTCCACCCTAACAGACACTTACCCACTAACACTCACATTTCGCCATGTGCTCCACACACCTCCTTTACATAGGTGTAACCACACCCAGGTACCTGTCACATGGCTAGTCAGGTGAGCGTGACATCACCACAGGTCCTTGCACACCATATATATGCCTCAATGCATATCTCAAGGAGCACACACTGCGCCCCCTATCTGCCACAGGGGTCGCTATACCACATATTACCCCCCTCTGTTCAAACCCATAGGGTTAAACACTTATCACACACCATCTTCATCATCACACCTTTGACAGGTCTTTTCCCCGCCCCCAGCAGTCAACATGTAAACCCTGAGCTTTAGCCGACAAGTCACAACATTTTTGTAACAAGGTCTCCCACCAATGTCATGTCCGTAAGTTGGGATCGTCCACCTTCTTCCCCGGTCAAGCCCAACTCAGGACCGTCAACCACAAGGGCACTCTCCGCACCAACCTCCATACCCAACAATTCATTTGGCCCGGACAACAGTCCGACTGCATCACCCTTTTGGGACGCTCCGCCCCCTTTTGGGAAACCACCATTTGGCAGAACTCCACCCTTTTTTGGAAACCACCATTTGGCAGAACTCCACCCCTTTTTTTGGGAAACCACCATTTGGCGGAACTCCACCCCTTTTAACAACCATCTTTTGGAAACCACCATTTGGCGGAACTCCACCCCTTTTTTTTTTTTTTTGGAAACTGGCATTTCCCAGGTTACCGCTCCCTTTTGGGACTCCGCCCCTTTTAAGGACACCAGCTCCTTCCCTGGCGTACACCCAACAGTACCAGTTCACACAGTACCGAGAAAAAAAAACATGTCTCTTTGGGTCGCACTGGCCCTTTAAGAGTCTGCACAGAGAAAAAAAAATGTTTTTTTTTTGTTTCTGTTTTTTTAACACTTCACCAGCTCCTGCTGGCAATCACAAGCCGCTGCTGAACCTCTTGCTGCAAGTGCAGCCGCACTACTCAATGCTCTGGACGGCTCCACTGCGACTTCGTGGACCCGCCGATCCACAGCAAGACGCTTGTCACCTTCGTAACCGCGCCGAGTTACAGCATTACAGCACAAACACATTTTGCTCACTGATCCTGATCAGCATAACACACGGTTGTCAGACCGTCGACTCCTCTGGCTTAGCCAGCACTGCCCATGTGCTTCTTAGGGAACCGTTTGCCTGCATTCTCCACCAATTGTAGCATAGCGCCTACTACGTGTCTTGGGGACACTCGCTTGGCAGCAGAATCAAAGCACTCGGGCACGGTTTGCTATCAAAACAGTCTTTTTGGTTTATTTCACATAATGTAAACCACATCCACAGGAACTTGGTAACAGTTTGAACACAGTCTGCATATATTCATCTTTACCACAGTTCGTCTCTTACCCCGGTCAGCATTATACACGGTTTTCAGACCGTTACCCGTTGGCAACCTTTACGGGTTCCTGGACACCCCTTGGCCTCCGAGGTGCCCATACACAATGTCTCTCACTCTCACTGACTTCAGGTCAGTCCCAGGTCCTCAACACAGGCCTCCCAGGTCTACGGTCTCCAGGTGCTTCCAGGACGACTCCACTCGCCGGAGCCTCCAACACCAAACGTCCGTGCTATGTCCAGCACGCAGGCTCTCCAGCCTGGAATGGTCACTGTGTGCTTCCAGGACGTCTGTCCCCACCTGGGACCATCCAGCACACAGGCCACTTTGCAGTGTCCTGCCAGGACACACGGAAATGTGTCCACCCTAACAGACACTTACCCACTAACACTCACATTTCACCATGTGCTCCACACACCTCCTTTACATAGGTGTAACCACACCCAGGTACCTGTCACATGGCTAGTCAGGTGAGCGTGACATCACCACAGGTCCTTGCACACCATATATATGCCTCAATGCATATCTCAAGGAGCACACACAGCGCCCCCTATCTGCCACAGGGGTCGCTATACCACTATATAATCTCACACAAATCCTATACACATATTAATGAGAAAAACAAAAGCAAACACATTGCTCACCTTGCTCCTGTTCCCTTGGCGCTCTGCTTTGGTCCACTTCTGCTTGTTGCCAGTGTGTACTTGCTGGTGGGCTGGCTGAGAATATCATCATGAGGCATGTCACAGCAGAGGTAACGGGAGCTCCCATGGAGCTTTGCTGCCATTCTGAATCATCTGCTTGGGAGTCAAGGGAAGCTCCCTGCCAGGATATGTGCATTATTATATAAGGCCAGATTGCCCTTATTATAATGAGGGTTTACTGACCCCATGTGCCCCGCGGGGGAGCCCAGATTGCCCTCATTATAATCTATATCTGCAGTATTTACACTCCTCAACAATGAAACTGCAATACCAAGAAGGAAAGGTCGAGTAATTATGGAAATCACAGGATTGATGAACATGTTGCTGATATGTAAAAGATGAAAAATGGAAAAAGATCTTTCAAAACATCAATTTATTCAGCATTGAGCATGAGCACCAAGCACAGAAATACATGCACTTACACACCTTTGCCTACTATCAATAAGGTTATTAAAGATTGTCTGAAGAAGGTTCGGCTATGCGAATCCACTTGGGCATGCAAATCATTCAGATACATTACTGGCAGCTCCCTTTCCAATTGCCAGTAAATGAAATCCCAGATGTACTTGAAGGGAGACAAGTCTGGAGACCCTGAAGCCATGGTAACAATAGACAATGCAGGCTGCTCACAGTTACACCAGAAACATGTGGCCAGGTATTGTCCTGTTGAAGAGTGTTGACAGCATGTGCACTGGTGTAAGGATGTGCATTGTCACGCAACAATAAGGCTATGTGCACACGTTGCGGATTGGGGTGCAGAATTTTCCGCACAAAATCCGCATCTCCTGGCAGAAACCGCAGGTACGGATTTGCTGCGGATTTTGTGCGGTTTTGATGCGGATTTTGTGCGGATTTTCTGCATTTTTTACCACTGCGGATTTCTATAATGGAAGGGTGCAGAAACACTGCAGTTCTGCGCAAAAGAAGTGACATGCACTTCTTTTCAATCCGCAGCGGATTCAGTGCGGATTTTTCCGCACCATTAGCACAGCTTTTTTTTCCCCTATTGATTTACATTGTACTGTAAATCACTGTGCGGAACTGCAGCGCTTTTGCGCGGAAAAATCAGCTGCAGATCCGCACAAATTCCGCATCCTGTGCACACAGCCTAAGAAAGCTCAAGGATGTGTGATATACCAACACAAAAGTAGTGAGTATTTGTGAAGTGTCAAGGAGGTGATAAATCGTTTTCTAGTTATTAAAAAAATATATTAAAAAAGTGACGTGCATTTAATTTCAGACACCTGCAGTCTGATGCCCCTAAATACAATGCTGAGTGATCAATTACCCCCACAAGTCAAATATTTAGTAAAAGATAGTCCACATGTGTGCAATTTATTCTCAGCAAAACTACAGCTGTTTTGTGAAGCCATAAGAGGTTTGTTGGAGAATATTAGGGATCAAATAGCATCATGGAAACAAAAAGGAACATGCCTGATGACATTTCAGGGATAAAGTTGTGGAGAAGCATAAATCAGGGTTAGGGTATAAAAAAAAAATAGCCCAAGCTTTCAACAACTCACATGCAATGTTCAGTACATCATCCAAAATAAGAGGGAGTATTGCACAACTGTAAACCTACGAATACATGACTGTCCACCTAAACTAACATCCAAGCAAGGATAGCACTAATTAGAGAAGTAACCAAGAGGCATATGGTCACTCTGGAGGAACTGCAGAGATCTACAGTTTAGGTGGGAAAATCTGTCCACAGGAAAACTATTAGGCCAGGGTCACATTTGCAACTGCAATGCAAAATACATGCAGCCGCACACCCCAGTCCCGAGTGCCGGCGGTAGTGCTGGGTATTGAGTTTCTCACATTCCAGTTGCAAGTGTGACCCCGGCCTTAGCGAAATACTCTACAAATCTGGCCTTCATGGAAATGTGGCAAGAAAAAAGCTATTATTGACAGCAAGCCATAAGTTTCATTTGCAGTTTGCAAAAAGCCATGTAGGGGACACAGCATGGGACAAAGGTGTTCTGATCGTATGAGACCAAAGTAGAACTTTTTGGGCTAATTGCAAAAAGCTATGGGTGGCAGAAAATTAACACAGCACATCACCCTGAAAACAACATCCCCACTGTTAAACATGATAATGGCAGCATCATGCTACGTGGGTGCTTATCTTCAGCAAGGCTAGAGAAGTTGGTCAAAGCTAATGGGAAGATGGGTTGAGTGAAATACAGAGCCATCCTGGAGGCAAACCTATTAGAGGATGCAAAAGACTTCAGAAAGGGATGTATGTTCACCTTCAAGCAGGACAATGACCTTAAACATTCTGCAAAAGCTACAATGGAATGCTTTAGATCAAAGCATATATATGTATCTGAAAGGCCTAGTCAAGGTCCAGATCTAAATGCCATTGAGAATTTGTGACATGACTCAAAAATTGCTGCTCCCGGATGCTCTCCATCCCATTTCCAAAGATTTGAGAGTGCAAATACTATTTCAAGCAGCCATATATTAAATAATTTTATATATATATTACACACACAAAAGGTCTTTATTATTAAAGGAAAAAGAAATCAAAACCTAGAGGGCCCTGTGTGAAAAAATGGTTGCACCCCCCCCCCATAAAACAAATTATCTGTAGGTTATCACATTGGGAAGCTGAGTTCCATTCACCCTTATCAGTGCTCTTATGAAAAAATAACTATTAGGGAGGGAAGTGAAGGGGTGCTGTCGTGGCTCTATAAAAGAGCTTTATGGGTAAGTAATCTGGTGTTCTCTCTTCGCCACGACAGAACCCACTTGAGAGACTTACAGAGATAGTCATTTGGGAGGGATCACCATGTTAAGAACTGATCTACCGAAAGACAAGTCAGATGAGGAAGACAAGTCCAATCTATAGTGAGTATAGAAAGTAGTAGGAGAAGACCAGGTTGCGGTCTTACTAGTGTTGAGCATTCCGATACCGCAAGTATCGGATATCGGCCGATACTTGCGGGTATCGGAATTCCGATACCGAGATCCGATACTTTTGTGGTATCGGGTAGGGCTGAGCGACCTTTAGTTTTTTAGGGTCGAGTCGCGTACCGCATGGCCGACCCCACACAGGGATCGGGTCGGGTTTCATGAGACGCCGACTTTGCCAAAAGTCGGCGACTTATGAAAATGAACGACCCGTTTCGCTCAACCCTAGTATCGGGTATCGGTATCGAAACAACATTAATGTAATAATGTGTAAAAGAGAGAATTAAAATAAAAAATATTGCTATACTCACCTCTACGACGCAGCCTGGACCTCAGCGAGGGAACCGGCAGCGTTGTTTGCTTAAAATCCGCGCGTTTACTTCCTTACGTGAAGTCCCAGCTTGTGATTGGTCGCGTGCCGCCCATGTGGCCGCGACGCGACCAATCAAAGCAAGCCGTGACGTAATTTTAGGTCCTTCAGGATTTTAAAATTACGTTCTGGCTTGTGATTGGTCGCGTCGCGGTCACATGGGCGACGCGCCCAATCACAAGCCGGGACGTCACGGGAGGCAGGACAAGCGTGCATTTTAAAATGCGCGCGTGTCCAGCCTCCCGTGACGTCCCGGCTTGTGATTGGTCGCGTCGCCCATGTGACCGCGACGCGACCAATCACAAGCCAGAACGTAATTTTAAAATCCTGAAGGACCTAAAATTACGTCACTGCTTGCTGTGATTGGTCGCGTCGCGGCCACATGGGCGGCACGCGACCAATCACAAGCCGGGACTTCACGTAAGGAAGTAAACGCGCGAATTTTAAGCAAACAATGCTGCCGGTTCCCTCGGTGAGGTCCAGGCTGCGTCGGAGAGGTGAGTATAGCAATATTTTTTATTTTAATTCTTTCTTTTACACATTAATATGGATCCCAGGGCCTGAAGGAGAGTTTCCTCTCCTTCAGACCCTGGGAACCATCAGAGATACCGTCCGATACTTGAGTCCCATTGACTTGTATTGGTATCGGGTATCGGTATCGGATTGGATCCGATACTTTGCCGGTATCGGCCGATACTTTCCCGGTATCGGCCGATACTTTCCGATACCGATACTTTCAAGTATCGGACGGTATCGCTCAACACTAGGTCTTACATATCAGTTCTATTGGAACCTCCACTCTCTCAGCCCAGGATGAAGACATCGCCCGGGTAGTGTGTGCCTTTACAGTCTCAGGCGGGTTCTCCCCTTTTGCTGAATAGGCCAGGCAAATTGCATCCCGAATCCATCGAGATAACGTGTTTTTCGTGACACTAGAACCTTTCTTATGGCCCTGGAAGGAAACAAAGAGAGCCCTGCTCTTCCTCCAGGGTCTAGTCCTGTCTAGGTAAGCTATTACGGCCCTTCTTACATCTAATGTATGGTACCTTTTCTCTTCCTGATTTGTGGGGTTACTATAGAATGAAGGAAGGAAGATTTCTTGGGATCTGTGGAATTTGGTCCCTACTTTAGGTAAGTAAGAAGGGTCTGTTTTTAAAACAATCCTATCCTGGAATATTGACAGAAAAGGAGGGTCTACTGATAATGCCTGAATATCGCCTACTCTTCTGGCTGATACTAAAGCAATAAGAAGAGCTGTCTTAAGAGAAACATATTTTATGTGGGCTAAGTGTATTGGCTTGAATCGTTCCCCTGTCAGGGCCTCTAGAACTAGATTAAGATCCCATGGTGGTATGTGGGGAATCTGGATTGGTTCTGCCCTTTGGCATGCTGAAATGAACCGTGCTACCCATCTGTCTCCTGCAATATTGTGACTATACAGGGCTCCTAGAGCAGAAACCTGCACTTTTAGTGTACTGACTGATAAGCCTAAGTCACACCCTTTCTGGAGAAATTCTAAAATAGCAGAAATAGGAATTTCTCTTGACAGAGCTGCTGGGTAGAAAGTTAGAAATTTTTTCCATATTCTTACATATATGGTTGTTGTAGACCTCTTTCTACTGAGTATAAGGGTATCAATCAATCTCTCTGAAAAACCTCTTAGTTTTAATAGTTGCCTTTCAAACACCAGGCTGTCAACCGTAGGTCCTTCACATGAGGGTGGTTGAAGGGACCCTGAGAGGGAAGGTCTTGAGTCTCTGGAAGGATCCATGGATCCGAGACAGACATGGCTCTGAGGCAGGAAAACCGTGGTCTCTTGGGCCAGAATGGCGCTATTAGGATTATGTTCGCTTTGTCTTCCCTCATCTTCCTGATTACAGTCGGAAGGATGGAGGAAAGGCGTAAGCTTGCCGGAATGTCCATGGAACTTGGAGAGCATCTAGGATATCGGGATTGTCAAACAGGAACAATGAAGCAAACTTTTTGACTTGTCTGTTGTTTCTTGTTGCAAAAAGGTCTATGTCAGGAGTGCCCCACTTCTTGGCTATCATCATGAAGATACGCTGACTGAGTACCCACTCTCCTTGATGGAGAGTGTGACGACTGAGGAAATCTGCCTTTGAATTGTCCACTCCTCTGACATGCAGTGCTGACAAAGACAGGAGATGTATCTCAGCCATAGATAGGATATCGTCTGTTATAGACATGAGAGCTCCCGATCTCATTCCTCCTTGATGGTTTATATATGCAACAGATGTCATGTTGTCTGAAAGTATTCTTGTGTGAGTTCCGTGTAACTGCGGAAGGAATTTACATATGGCATGATAAACTGCTTTTAGTTCCCTTTTATTAGATGAATCGTTCGACTCACTAATAGACCATTGGCCTTGAACTATCTGGTCCTCCAGATGTGCCCCCCAACCAGTAGGACTGGCGTCAGTAAAAATTATTTTTGAAGGTTTAATCACCCAAAAGACTCCATCAACCAGATGATCCGGCTCTAACCACCAGTAGAGGGACTCGATTACATTTAATGGGAGGTATAAACGACTACCTAAATGGCCTTGTAATTTCCCTTCCTCCTGTAAAATTGTGTACTGTAACCGCCTAGTGTGGAATTGAGCCCATGGAACCACCGGAATGCATGATGTAAAGGAACCTAAGAGGGACATACCTTCTCTAAGGGAGATTACAGGGTTATTAATCACAGATTGTACTTTCTTTTTTATTATTGACTGTTTGGATTCTGGAGGGAAGCATCTCTGACATTCAGAGTCTAGGATAAGACCCAGGAATGTTTGACGGGTTGTTGGGAGATAATCTGGATTTTTCCCAGTTAATCAACCATCCCATTTCCTGTAGGGATGAGATCGTATTAGATAGGCGCTGTTCACATTGTGAAGGGGAGTTTCCTACCACCAGAAGGTCATCTAAATATGAAACTATGAGGGTGTCTCTGTTATGACCCCAATGGCGAGGGTCTCAGAGAAACAAGTAAGTCTGCGACGTACAAAAATCCAGCTCATAGGGCAGTGGTAACTGGGTTGACCATATATCTACTCCTAACGCCAACACTAGCAGTAGCCGGGGAACATGCCTACGTTGGTCGCTAGATGTCTCGCGCCAGCCGGAGGACTAACTACCCCTAGAAGAGGAAAACAAAGACCTCTCTTGCCTCCAGAGAATAGACCCCAAAAGTAGGATAGTAGCCCCCACAAATAATAACGGTGAGGTAAGAGGAAATGACAAACACAGAGATGAACTAGATTTTAGCAAAGAGAGGCCCACTTTACTAATAGCAGAATGTAGTAAGATAACTTATATGGTCAACAAAAACCCTATCAAAATCCACGCTGGAGATTCAAGAACCCCCGAACCGTCTAACGGCCCAGGGGGCGAACACCAGCCACCTTAGAGCTTCCAGCAAGGTCAGGAAACAGATTATATACAAGCTGGACAAAAATGCAAACAAAAACAAATAGCAAAAAGCAAGAAAGCAGACTTAGCTTAATCAAGCAGGAACCAGGATCAGAAGACCAGAGCACTACAGATTAGTTCTGATATCAACGTTGCCAGGCATTGAACTGAAGGTCCAGGGAGCTTATATAGCAACACCCCTGACCTAACGACCCAGGTGAGCATACAAGGGATGAATGACATACCCAGAGTAAAATCACTAGTAGCCACTAGAGGGAGCCAAAAGGTAAATTCACAACAGTACCCCCACCTTAGTGAGGGGTCACCGAACCCTCACCAAGACCACCAGGGCGATCAGGATGAGCGGCGTGAAAGGCATGAACTAAATCGGCCGCATGCACATCAGAGGCGACCACCCAGGAATTATCCTCCTGACCATAGCCCTTCCACTTGACCAGGTACTGAAGCCTCCGCCTGGAGAGACGAGAATCTAAGATCTTCTCCACCACGTACTCCAACTCGCCCTCAACCAACACCGGAGCAGGAGGCTCAGCAGAAGGAACCACAGGCACAACGTACCGCCGCAACAAGGACCTATGAAATACGTTGTGGATGGCAAACGACACCGGAAGATCCAGGCGAAAGGATACAGGATTAATGATTTCCAATATCTTGTAAGGACCAATGAAGCGAGGCTTAAATTTGGGAGAGGAGACCTTCATAGGAACAAATCGAGAAGACAGCCACACCAAATCCCCAACGCGAAGTCGGGGACCCACACCGCGGTGGCGGTTGGCAAAACGCTGAGCCTTCTCCTGTGACAACTTCAAGTTGTCCACCACATGCCCCCAGATCCGCTGCAACCTATCCACCACGGAATCCACCCCAGGACAGTCAGAAGGCTCCACATGTCCCGAGGAAAAACGAGGATGGAAACCAGAGTTGCAGAAAAATGGCGAAACCAAGGTGGCGGAACTAGCCCGATTATTAAGGGCAAATTCAGCCAACGGCAATAAGGTCACCCAATCATCCTGATCAGAAGAGACAAAACACCTCAAATAAGCCTCCAGAGTCTGATTAGTTCGCTCCGTTTGTCCGTTAGTCTGGGGATGGAAAGCGGATGAAAACGACAACTCAATGCCTATCCTACCACAAAAGGATCGCCAGAACCTGGAAACAAACTGGGATCCTCTGTCCGACACAATATTCTCAGGAATGCCGTGCAAACGAACCACGTTCTGGAAGAACACAGGAACCAGATCAGAAGAAGAGGGCAGCTTAGGCAAAGGAACCAAATGGACCATCTTGGAGAAACGATCACATATCACCCAGATGACAGACATGCCCTGAGACACCGGAAGATCAGAAATGAAATCCATAGAGATGTGTGTCCAAGGTCTCTTCGGGACAGGCAAGGGCAAGAGCAACCCGCTGGCACGAGAACAGCAAGGCTTAGCTCGAGCACAAGTACCACAGGACTGTACAAATGACCGCACATCCCTTGACAAGGAAGGCCACCAAAAGGACCTGGCCACCAGATCTCTGGTGCCAAAAATTCCCGGGTGCCCTGCCAACACCGAGGAATGAACCTCGGAAATGACTCTGCTGGTCCATCTAGCAGGCACAAACAATCTGTCAGGTGGACAAGAGTCAGGCCTACCAGCCTGAAATCTCTGCAACACACGTCGCAGATCTGGAGAAATAGCCAATGACGCCACTCCTCAAATGCCCACTTCATGGCCAACAACTCCCGATTGCCCACATCATAATTTCGCTCTGCCGGCGAAAACTTCCTAGAGAAAAAGGCACAAGGTCTCATAGTAGAGCAACCAGGGCCTCTCTGTGACAAAACGGCCCCTGCCCCAATCTCCGAAGCATCCACCTCAACCTGAAAAGGAAGTGAGATGTCAGGCTGGCACAAAACAGGCGCCGAAGTAAACCGGCGTTTTAACTCCTGGAAAGCCTCCACGGCAGCAGGAGCCCAGTTAGCTACATCAGAGCCTTTCTTGGTCATATCCGTCAGCGGTTTAACAACGCTAGAGAAATTTGCAATAAAACGACGGTAGAAGTTAGCAAAACCCAAGAACTTCTGAAGACTCTTAACTGACGAGGGTTGAGTCCAATCATGAATAGCTCGGACCTTGACTGGATCCATCTCCACAGCAGAAGGGGAAAAAATGAACCCCAAAAAGGGAACCTTCTGTACACCAAAGAGACACTTTGAGCCTTTTACAAACAAAGAATTTTCACGCAGAATCTCAAAAACCATCCTGACCTGCTCCACATGCGAGTCCCAATCATCAGAAAAAACCAGAATATCATCCAGATAAACAATCAAAAATTTATCCAGATACTTCCGGAAAATGTCATGCATGAAGGACTGAAAAACTGAAGGTGCATTAGAGAGACCGAATGGCATCACCAAGTACTCAAAATGACCTTCGGGCGTATTGAATGCGGTTTTCCATTCATCGCCCTGCCTAATGCGCACAAGGTTGTACGCACCACGAAGGTCTATCTTGGTGAACCACTTGGCACCTTTAATCCGGGCAAACAAATCTGACAACAGCGGCAAAGGATACTGAAATTTAACAGTGATCTTATTTAAAAGCCGATAGTCAATACAAGGCCTCAAAGATCCGTCCTTTTTGGCCACAAAAAAGAATCCCGCACCAAGAGGGGAAGAAGAAGGACGGATATGCCCCTTCTCAAGAGACTCCTTGATATATGAACGCATCGCGGTATGTTCAGGTACCGACAGATTAAACAGTCTCCCCTTAGGAAACTTACTGCCAGGAATCAAATCTATTGCACAGTCACATTCCCTATGAGGAGGCAGTGCACTGGACTTAGACTCGCTGAAGACATCCTGATAATCAGACAAATACGCCGGAACTTCCGAAGGCGTAGAAGAAGCAATAGACAAGGGCAGGGAATCTCCATGAATTCCATGGCAGCCCCAACTTGACACTGACATAGCCTTCCAGTCCAAGACTGGATTATGGGTCTGTAACCATGGCAAACCCAAAACAACCAAATCATGCATTTTATGCAGAACAAGAAAACGTATTACCTCCCGATGTTCGGGAGTCATGCACATGGTAACCTGTGTCCAAAACTGCGGTTTATTTTTTGCCAATGGCGTAGAATCAATACCCCTAAGAGGGATAGGATTTTCCAATGGCTCAAGAACAAATCCGCAGCGCTTGGCAAATGACAGATCCATAAGGCTCAGAGCAGCACCCGAGTCCACAAACGCCATGACAGGATACGATGACAGTGAGCAAATCAAAGTTACAGATAGAATAAATTTAGGTTGCAAATTACCAATGGCGACCGGACTAACAACCTTAGTAAGACGTTTAGAGCATGCTGAGATAACATGTGCAGAATCACCACAGTAGTAACACAAGCCATTCCGGCGTCTATGAATTTTCCGCTCATTTCTAGTCAGGATTCTATCACATTGCATTAAATCAGGTGTCTGTTCAGACAACACCATGAGGGAATTAGCGGTTTTGCGCTCCCGCAACCGCCGGTCGATTTGAATAGCCAGGGCCATAGAATCATTCAGACCTGTGGGAATGGGAAAACCCACCATCACATTCTTAATGGCTTCAGAAAGGCCATTTCTAAAATTAGCAGCCAATGCCCACTCGTTCCACTGGGTCAGCACGGACCATTTCCGAAATTTTTGGCAATACACTTCAGCCTCGTCCTGGCCCTGAGACATAGCCAGCAAGGCCTTTTCTGCCTGAATCTCAAGATTGGGTTCCTCATAAAGCAAACCGAGCGCCAGAAAAAACGCATCAATGTCAGCCAATGCCGGATCTCCTGGCGCCAGCGAGAAGGCCCAATCCTGAGGGTCGCCCCGTAAAAAAGAAATAACAATTTTTACTTGCTGAGCGGAGTCTCCAGATGAACAGGGTTTCAGGGACAAAAACAATTTACAATTATTCCTGAAATTTCTAAATTTAAATCGGTCTCCGAAAAACGGTTCAGGAATCGGTATCTTAGGTTCTGACATAGGACTTCTGATAACATAATCTTGTATGCCCTGCACACGAGCAGCAAGCTGGTCCACACTTGTAATCAAGGTCTGGACATTCATGTCTGCAGCAAACACAAGCCACTCAGAGGTAAAGGGGAAAAGAAAAAAAAAAAAATGAGAGAGAGAAAAAAAAACTCAGAACTTTCTTTCTTATAATCCCGCTTCTGCAATGCATTTAACATTTAATTCTGGCCTGGCAAACTGTTATGACCCCAATGGCGAGGGTCTCAGAGAAACAAGTAAGTCTGCGACGTACAAAAATCCAGCTCATAGGGCAGTGGTAACTGGGTTGACCATATATCTACTCCTAACGCCAACACTAGCAGTAGCCGGGGAACATGCCTACGTTGGTCGCTAGATGTCTCGCGCCAGCCGGAGGACTAACTACCCCTAGAAGAGGAAAACAAAGACCTCTCTTGCCTCCAGAGAATAGACCCCAAAAGTAGGATAGTAGCCCCCCACAAATAATAACGGTGAGGTAAGAGGAAATGACAAACACAGAGATGAACTAGATTTTAGCAAAGAGAGGCCCACTTTACTAATAGCAAAAAGCAAGAAAGCAGACTTAACTTAATCAAGCAGGAACCAGGATCAGAAGACCAGAGCACTACAGATTAGTTCTGATATCAACGTTGCCAGGCATTGAACTGAAGGTCCAGGGAGCTTATATAGCAACACCCCTGACCTAACGACCCAGGTGAACATACAAGGGATGAATGACATACCCAGAGTAAAATCACTAGTAGCCACTAGAGGGGGCCAAAAGGTAAATTCACAACAGTCTCTTAATCTTAAAAATGACATCACTTCCGACATTAATTTAATAAAGACTCTGGGAGCTATGGACAGTCCGAAGGGCATTGCTGTGTATTGAAAATGACGTATTTGCCCCTTGATCATGATTGCCACACGCAGATACTGCTGGTGTTCAATATAAATTGGTAGACGGTAATATGCATGTTTTAGGTCGAGGACTGCCATAAAGCACCCAGGGAACAGAAGTTTTACTGTGGACCTGATCGACTCCATCTTGAAGGTTTGGTTTTCCAGACAGATATTCAGTTTTTTAAGATTTATTATAGTCCTATACGATCCTTCAGGCTTTGGGATCAAAAATAAAGGGGAGTAAAAACCTTTTCCCCTCTGATGAAACGGGACTTCCACTAATACATTTTTGGATAGGAGATTAATTATTTCCTGTTCCAAAAATTGTTGTTGAGATTGAGACTTTAAAGAAGTCAATAGGAATGAGTCCGGAGGAACTCGGGCAAGTTTTAATTTTAAGCCTGAAGTTATGAGGCTAGTTGCCCAAGAGTTGGAGGTTACTGCACGCCATTTTGTGGTGAAAAAAGACAATCTACCACCTACTGGCAGATCTGTACTAACGCAGTTTGTCTTCCATTTTAAATGGACGTTTTCCGAAAAAAGAGCCTCTTTGTTTGTTATCCTTATTGGCCCAGCGGTCTTGGTTTTTAAAATCCCTTCTCTTATTAAAGATGGGCTTCCAGAATGCTCTCCTATAGGATGGAAAATAGTTATTAGGGAATCCCTTTTTTCTTTCACCCGCTTTGGTTAGGATCTCATCTAACTTTGTACCAAAAGGTACTCACCCTGGCATGGAAGGCCACAATTTTGTTTTTGTCTGGGCGTCTCCTTTCCAACCCTTTAGCCACAGGACCTGACGAGCCGCGTTAGTTAGACCTGCTGATTTGGCAGCCAATCTGAGTCAGCAGATGAGTCCGCTAAAAATGCCGTAGCGCCTCTGATTAGGGATAAAGAAGAGATCAATTTTTCTCTGGATAGGCCCCCCTTTTAGACCTTCCTTCAGGTCATTAAGCCAGACTAACATGGACCTTGCCGTACATGTAGCTGATATAGCCGGTCTGAATGCCCCAGTACATGATTCCCATGCTCGTTTTAACAAAGAGTCGGCCTTACGATCTAGTGGTTCTTGCAAGGAACCAGAATCTTCTACAGGAAGTAAGGATTTCTTGGACGTGGATGCCACTGCCGCGTCTACCTTCGGGGCTTTGGCCCACGTAGGCATGTCCTCATCCTTAAAGGGATAACGCCTTTTTGATGATGATGGTAATCCCTTCTGCCCCTGACTCTCCCATTCTTTTTTAACTAAATCTTTGATTGGTGTTATTACGGGAAAGGTAGGTCTTTTCTTTTCTGACAATCCTGCGAACATTATATCCTGTGGTGTCTTAGGGACATTACTGTCTTTAATACCCATGGTGTTACAAACAGATCTGACAAGATTATCTATGCTCTCTATTGGAAAGCACGTATCTTGCTCCCCTTCTGAGGAAATATATTCCAGGGAGACATCCGTATCTTCCTTATCAGTAGAATGATCTGACCTTGGAGAATTATACTTCCTGCTTTTAGTTTCAGGAATACTTTCTGAACTACGGAAGGCTCATAACTCGTCCCTGATCATCTGTCTGATGTCCTCAGATCTTACAGAGGCTTCCTCACGTAAGGTGTTTTCTATACAAACATAACACATTTTCTTTGTATAATTATCCGGGAGGGGTTGGGTACATAAGGCACATTGTTGGTGCTTCGTTTTTTCGGATCTCTTTGCCTAGGTTGTATAGACAAAAGAGGGGGCAATAATCAGCTTAATAGGGTGGGATACACACTCACCCCAGTGAAGCAGATGAATCAGGTACCGGCCAAAGAGGAGGAGATGAAGGCACAGGCTGGGATGAGGATCGGTCGGATCTCTTCTCCTTAGCGCTCTTTGTGGAGGATCTGCGCCCGCTGCTTGTGCTGCTGCGAGGTATATTAGCGGTGTCTTCTAATGAAGGCACCGCTGAGTCCTGAGGTGAAGTTGCCATGCTTGGACGCTGGGGAAACAGCGCCGGCCTCCTTTAATGCTGGGGGCCGCCATCTTCTTCCTGTTGAAACTGGAAGTCATCACCACTTCCTGGTCGCGGACATCTTGGATTTACCTGCGCAATGCCCGGTGTCATCTCTCCCCTTCTCTCACCCCAGAAGCTTTCACTTCACCTCCAGGGGAGTAAATAGCAGGCTGCACACTCGCGCGTACAGCCGAGAGTGGCGTCGCACCCCCGGAGCGTTCTTACCCGCCGCAGGCCCGCTGATGCATCCTCCTCTCCCATGAGCCAGGTGACGCCCCGACCCTGGCCTCACGGTGCCTGCCAGCAGAGGGGGGAAGCTGATCCCAGGACCACCGATGCTGCTTCCAGCACTGCAGCCCCTGCCGTCCTCAGGTAAACCGCGCAGGCGGTGTCCAGGCCAGGTATCCTCTTCTCCATGGGTTCCCTTAGGAACAGGAAACCAACTGTGGGAGCGAGGGGGACTGCCCCTTTTATTCTCTCCATAGGTTTTCCTGTTCCTAAGGGGCAGATCCCCTCTCTCAAGTGGGTGCTGTCATGGTGAAGAGAAAAATAGTAACAAAATTCTCATTGGGGTCTGTTACAAACACCCAATATAACAAAAATCATGGAAAGTCAACTACTAAGGCAGATAGATGAAGCTGCAAACCCTTATGAGGTCCTTGTTATGGGGGACTTTAACTACCCAGATATTAACTGGGAAACAGAGACCTGCGGAACCCGTAAAGGCAACAGGTTTCTAGTAATAACCAAGGAAAATTATCTTTCACAATTGGTGCAGAAACCAACCAGAGGAGCAGCACTTTTAGACCTAATACTCTCTAATAGACCTGACAGAATAACAAATCTGCAGGTCGTCGGGCATCTAGGAAATAGCGACCATAATATTGTACAGTATCAGTTGTCCTTCGCTAGGGCGACTTGTCAGGGAGTCACAAAAACACAACTTTAGGAAGGTAAAGTTTGACCAGCTTAGAGATGCCCTTAATCTGGTTGACTGGAACAATGTCATCTAAAATAAGAATACAGATAATAAATGGGAAATGTTTAAAAACATCCTAAATAGGCACTGTAAGCAGTTTATACCTTCTGGGAATAAAAGGACAAGAAATAGGAAAAAACCAATGTGGCTAAACAAGGAAGTAAGAGTGGCAATTAACAGTAAGATGCATTTAAACTACTAAAGCAGGATGGCACCGTTGAAGCTCTAAAATACTATAGGTAGAAAAGTACTTTATCTAAAAACCTAATTAAAGCTGCCAAAAAGGAAACCGATAAGCACATTGCTAAGGAGAGTAAAACTAAACCCAAACTGTTCTTCAACTATATCAATAGTAAAAGAATGAAACGTGAAAGTGTAGGCCCCTTAAACAAAATTGTGAAGAAAGAATGTAGATGATGAGGAAAAAGCTAATATATTAAACACCTTCTTCTTCATGGTATTCATGGTGGAAAATAAATTGCTAGGTGAAATGCCGAGAGACAAAGAAAACCCTATATTAAGGGTCACCAATCTAACCCAAGAGGTGCGAAACCGGCTAAATAAGATTAAAATAGATAAAACTCCGGGTCCAGATGGCATACACCCACGAGTATTAAGAGAACTAAGTAATGTAATAGACAAACCATTATTTCTTATATTTAGGGACTCTATAGCAACGCGGTCTGTTCCACAGGATTGGCACATAGCAAATGTGGTACCAATATTCTAAAAGGGCTCTAAAAGTTAACCTGGAAATTATAGGCCAGTAAGTCTAACCTCTACAGTAATATTGGTAAAATATTTAAAGGATTTCTGAGGGATGTTATTCTGGATTATCTCAATGAGAATAACTGTTTAACTCCATATCAGCATGGATTTTTGAGCAATCGATCCTGTCAAACCAATCTAATTAGTTTTTATGAAGAGGAAAGCTATAGACTGGACCACGTGAGTCATTGGACATGGTATATCTTGATTTTTCCAAAGCGTTTGATACTGTGCCAGACAAGAGGTTGGTACACGAAATGAGAATGCTGGTTTTGGGGGAAAATGTGTGTAAATGGGTAAGTAACTAGCTTAGTGATAGAAAGCAGAGAGTGATTATAAATGGTATATTCTGTAATTGGGTCGCTGTGACCAGTGGGATACCGCAGGGGTCAGTGTTGGGACCCATTTTCTTCAACATATTTATTAACGATCTAGTAGAAGGTTTACATAGTAAAATATTTATATTTGCAGATGATACAAATCTATGTAAAGCAGTCAATACAAGAGAAGATAGTATTCTGCTACAGATGGATCTGGATAAGTTGGAAACTTGGGCTGAAAGGTGGCAGATGAGGTTTAACAATGATAAATGTAAGGTTATACACATGGGAAGAAGGAATCAATATCACCATTACACACTGAATGGAAAACCGCTGGGTAAATCTGACATGGAGAAGACTTGGGGATCCTAGTTAATGATAAACTTACCTGGAGCACCCAGTGCCAGTCAGCTGCTACCAAGGCAAACTGGATCAAGGGGTGCATTAAAAGAGGTCTGGATACACAGGATGAGAGCATTATACTGCCTACAGTTTTGGGTACCGGTGCACAGGAAGAATATAATGGAACTAGAGCGAGTACAAAGGAGGGCAACAAAATGAATAAAGGGGATGGGGAAACAACAATACCCAGAGAGATTAGCAAAATTAGGATTATTTAGTCTGGAGAAAAGACGACTGAGGGGCGAAGGTTTTTCCATCAACATAGAACAGGATTCTTTACTGTTAGGGCAGTGAAAATCTGGAATTGCTTGCCTGAGGAGGTGGTGATGGCGAACTCAGTCGAGGGGTTCAAGAGAGGCCTGGATGTCTTCCTGGAGCGTAATAATAGATTATCTTACAGTTATTAGGTTCTTTAGGAAGGACGTAGATCTGGGGATTTATTCTGACGAAATATAGGCTGAACTGGATGGACAAATGTCTTTATTCGGCCTTGCTAACTATGTTATTATGTAGATTGTTGACAGTATGCAACCACATTAAGCTCTTACCATTTGAAGCTATGGTAGCACATTAATCCCTTTCTGACATATGACGTACTATCCCGTCGAGGTGGCACATTAACATCAAACATGATCGCTGCGTTCCAATGGCATAGGGAAGCATTGATCAGGGAGGGGGCTCCCTGCGTGCTTCCCTGAGACCATCGGAGCAACGCGATATGATCGCGTTGCTCCGAGGGTCTCCTACGTCCTCCTCCCTGCAGGCCCCGGATCCAAAATGGCCGCGGGGGGGCCTTCTGGGTCCTGCAGGGTGGTGGCTTGCAAGCGCCTGCACAGTGCATTGCAAAGTGTCAGATCAGCGATCTGACATTATATAGTCATGTCCCCCCCTGGGACAAAGTAAACAAATAAAAATATATATATTTACATGTGTACAAAAAAAAAAACCTAAATAAAGAAAAAAAAAATATTGTTCCAATAAATACATTTCTTTATCTAAATAAAAAAAAAACAATAAGAAAGTACACATATTTAGTATCGCCGTGTCCGTAACGACCCGACCTATAAAACTGTCCCACTAGTTAACCCCTTCAGTGAAACCGTTAAAAGCAAAAAAAAAAAAAAAAAACATGAGGCAAAAAACAAAGCATTATACCGCCGAACAAAATGTGGAAAAACACGCGATCAAAAAGAGGGATATAAAAAAACATGATACTGCTGAAAACGTCATCTTGTCCTGCAAAAAACGAGCTGCCATACAGCATCATCAGCAAAAAACTAAAAGTTATAGTCCTCAGAATAAAGTGATGCAAAAATAATTATTTTTTATATAAAATAGTTTTTATAGTATAAAAACGCCAAAACATAAAAAAATGATATAAATGAGGTATCTCTGTAATCGTACTGACCCGAAAAATAAAACTGCTTTATCAATTTTACCAAACGTGGAACGGTATAAATGCCCACCCCAAAAGAAATTAATTAATTGCTGGTTTTTGGTCATTCTGCCTCACAAAAAACGGAATAAAATTCGATCAAAAAATGTTATATGCCCGCAAATGGTACCAATAAAAACGTCAACTCGTCCCGCAAAAAACAAGACCTCACATGACTATGTGGACCAAAATATGGAAAAATTATAGCTCTCAAAATGTGGAGACGCAAAAACAATTTTTTGCAATTAAAAGCGTCTTTTAGTGTGTGACCGCTGCCAATCATAAAAATCCACTAAAAAACCCACTATAAATAGTAAATCTAACCCCCCCCTTCATTACCCGCTTAGTTAGGGAAAAATAATAAAATAAAAAATGTATTTATGTCTATTTTCCCATTAGGGTTAGGGTTAAAGTTAGGGTTAGGGTTGGGGCTAAAGTTAGGGTTAGGGTTTGCATTACATTTACGGTTGGGATTAGGGTTAGGGGTGTGTCAGGGTTAGGGGTGTAGTTAGGGTTATGGTTGGGATTAGGGTTAGGGGTGTGTTGGAGTTACGGGTGAGGTTAGGGTTGGGATTAGGGTTAGGGGTGTGTTGGGGTTAGGGGTATGGTTGGGTTTAGGGTTAGGGGTGTGGTTAGGGTTATGGTTAAGGTTGGGATTAGGGTTAGGGGTGTGTTTGGGTTAGGGTTTCAGTTAGAATTGGGGGTCTCCACACGCGACATGGCGTCTGATCTCAATTCCAGCCAATTTTGCATTGAAAAGTCAAACGGCGCTCCTTCCCTTATGAGCTCTGCCATGCACCCAAACAGTGGTTTACCCCCACATATGGGGTATTAGCGTACTCAGGACAAATTTCACAACAACTTTTGGGGTCTAATTTCTTCTGTTACCCTTGGGAAAATAAAAAATTGGGGGCAAAAAATCATTTTTGTGAAAAAATATGATTTTTTATTTTACGGCTCTACATTATAAACTTCTGTGAAACACTTGGTGGGTCAAAGTGCTCACCACACATCTAGATAAGTTCCTTAGGGGGTTTACTTTCCAAAATGGGGTCATCTGGGGGGGTTCAAATGGCGCTCCCTCCCTTCCGAGCTCTGCCATGCGCCCAAACAGTGGTTTACCCCCACATATGGGGTATCAGCATACTCAGGACAAATTGCATAACAACTTTTGGGGTCCAATTTCTCCTGTTACCCTTGGTAAAATAAAACAAATTGGAGCTGAAGTAAATTGTGAAACACCTGAAGGGTTAATAAACTTCTTGAATGTGTTTTTTTTTCACAAATAAACGCAGGTAATATCAAAGAAATTTTACCACTATCATAAAGTACAATATGTCGTGAGAAAACAGTGTCAGAATCATCAGGATCCGTTGAAGCATTCCAGAGTTATAACCTCATAAAGGGACAGTGGTCAGAATTGTAAAAATTGGCCTGTTCATTAACGTGCAAACCACCCTTGGGGTAAAGGGGTTAAGGCCACCAGGCTACTAACAATAGCTTGTAAAACCACAACATGAAGAGACAAATTCAGAAACATCAGAAGAAAAAAAGAGCAGCCTTACTTACCAAGTGTTGTTCAAAATATCAAAAGATCAATACCTCATTTATTTATATATTTTTCATTATTTTATTGCAGATTTATTCATTTTTATGCAGGATGCAGCTAGGTCCTATAGTGTTGTCTGGGTAAATAGGGGCTTCTGTCTTTGCAGGGTGCACTTATGAAGTGCTGGGCAGCCTGTCTGTTTTAAAATTATGGTTGTTGTCACTAATACGCTGTAAGCCAGACACTATGCATGACACATATCTGTGTGACTGGCACCCTATGCACCAACCCTTCTATGAACGGTAGGTTTGTGAGTGATTGCTTCATCAGTATTGTGCACCTGTGCTGCCCCTGGCCTTTATCATTGGGGTCTGCTGCATGCTCCTAGTGCATTGGTATTGTGATTTGGTGTTGGCAAGGCTGCTCTTTTTTTCTGTGATGTCACAGTAGCATTTCAAACAAAAGGTTATCCTGTTGAAAAACAGTTCCTGGGAAACTTTGGCGTAATGGTTTTACTACTGGTTTCATGATTGATCAGTTCTGTAATGCAAGATGGACATGACATACCAAGTCTAAGGTGTCAAACAGTGTCTATACAAACCATAAGAAATAATTTTGATAATATTGGGCTAAAAGCCAGATGTCTAGCTACAATGGTTCCATTTACCGCAACCCACCATTCTCACTCTATCAGGGTGCAGAGCAAGACAGCAATGGAGGCTGGAAATGAAGTTATCCTTTTCAGCCATGAGCCCAGCTTTTGTCTTTGATGCAATACTTGCCAGCGATTGGTCTGGAGATGACATGTACAGTGGGTATGAAAAGTATTCACACCCTTTTACATTTTTCACTCTTTGTTTCATTGCTGCCATTTGCTAATTTCAAAAAAAGTTCATTATTTTCTCATTATTTGTACACTCTGCACCCCATCGTGACTGAAAAAAACTGAAAAGTGGTAATTTTTGCAAATTTATTAAAAAGAAAAACTGAAATATCACATGGTCATAAGTATTCAGACCCTTTGCTCAGTATTGAGTAGAAGCACCCTTTTGAGCTAGTACAGCCATGAGTCTTCTTGGGAATGATGCAACAAGTTTTTCACACCTGGATTTGGGGATCCTCTGCTATTCTTCCTGGCAGATCCTCTCCAGTTCCGTCAGGTTGGATGGTGAATGTTGGTGGACAGCCAATTTCAGGTCTCTCCAGAGATGCTCAATTGGGTTTAGGTCAAGGCTCTGGCTGGGCCAGTCAAGAATGGTCACAGAGTTCTTCGGAAGCTACTAATTTGTGTTATTTTAGCTGTGTGCTTAGGGTCATTGTTTTGTTGGAAGGTGAACCTTCGGCCAAGTCTGAGGTCCAGACCACTGCAGAAGAGGTTTTCATCTAGGATAACTCTATACTTGGCCGCATTCATGTTTCCTTCAATGGCAACCAGTTGTCCTGTCCCTGCAACTGAAAAAAAACCCATAGTATGATGCTGCTACCATGTTTCACTGTTGGGATTGTATTGGGCAGGTGATGAGCAGTGCCTGGTTTTCTCCACACATACCACTTAGAATTATCACCAAAAAGGTCTATCTTCGTCTCATCAGACCAGAGAATCTTAGTTCTCATAGTCTGGGAGTCCTTTGTGTGTTTTTTTAGCAAACTATGCAGGCTTTCATATCTCTTGTAGTGAGTAGAGGCGTCCGTCGGGCCACTCTGCCATAAAGGCCTGACTGTGGGGGGCTGCAGTGATAGTTGACTTTGTGGAACTTTCTCCCATCTCCCTACTGCATCTCTGGAGCTCAGTCACAGTGATCTTGGGGTTCTTCTTTACCTCTCTCACCGTAGCTCTTCTCCCACGATTGCTCAGTTTGGCTGGACGGCCAGGTATAGGAAGACCTCTGGTGGTCCCAAACATCTTCCATTTAAGGATCATAGAGGCCACTGTGCTCTTATGAACCTTGAGTACTGCATAAATTCTGTTGTAACCTTGGACAGATCTGTGCCTTGCCATAATTCTGTGTCTGAGCTCCTTGGCCAGTTCCTTTGACCTCATGATTCTCACCTGGTCTGACATGCACTGTAAGCTGCCAGGTCTTCTATAAACAGGTGTGTGCCTTTCCAAATCAAGTCCTATCAGTTTAATTAAACACAGCTGGACTCCAATGAAGGAGTGAGTAGAACCATCTCAAGGAGGATCACAATAAAATGGACCACATGTGGCTTAAATATGAGTGTCTGAGCAAAGGGTCTGAATACTTATGACCATGTGATATTTCAATTTTTCTTTTTTATTAAATTTGCAAAAATGTCTACATTTCTGGGGGGGGGGGGGTTCAATCAAGTAGGATGCAGAGTGTGCATTAATGTGAAAAAATTAACTTTTTTTGAATTTACCAAATGGCTGCAATGAAAGAGTGAAAAATTTATAGGGATCTGAATACTTTCCATACCTACTGTACAATGCCATGAAGAAGCCTTCATGAGGGAATGTCCCATCAATACTACTCGCAGGATTATGGTGTATTCAACACGACAACACCAGGCCGCATATTTCTTGTGCCACTATGAGCATCCTTTTTGGCCTAAACAAGGTACTACGGCTTACATGGTTTCCAGACTTATCTCTCATCAAGCATATTTGGGCATCATTGTTAGGCAAAAGAAAACAAAGCTGATTGTCATGCTTGATACAAAATAAATTGAGACGTTTTGCGAATTTTGTTTCCATTATTTTATCATTTGCATATCTTTAACATGTCTATTAATCTTGTGTTTTGCGTTATTCCACAATTTTTCCTATTTGGTGTTGCAATTTCCATTTTGAGAAGTCTAGATAGATCTGATAGATCTATATGCATATGGGTATAATAGCCAAAAGGAACCAGAAATCTTCTGAAGGGCAGGGCGCTTGAATTATGAGCTTCCGTTGCTAAGGAAATATTTGTGGAACCTTCTGATTCATTATACCAGCCGATGCGATTGGGGAAGGTTGTGTTTGGCTCTATTTACTTTTTTCAACCAGTTCACATGAACAGTGTGTGGCTATGAACTTTTATTTAATTAGGGAAAAAAGCATCAGAAAAGGTTGTTGTAAGGCACAAATTTTGTTGCAACTCTTTTCATGCTCAATGTCTTAGCTAAAATTTGCAGACAGAACTCCATGAATTTACAGTCAAAGTTACACATTAATCAAAGGTAGGATGGAGATCTTCCAGAATGGTTTGACAAATTTTAGTCACATTTTTATCAGCAAGCCATAGGATCCACTCCTGTTTCCCGTTGCAAGATTCAATGGTTTCCATTCCTGTGAAGCATGGATACAACTGAAAATATGTGAAGGACAGAGCATAGGAGCCCTCATCAGCTCCCTGTCCCAATGTGTAAAATCCTCTCAAGTGACGCAGAGAACTGGAGCACAGAGGTAGTGAGGACAAAGGTGAACTCTTTATTGGAGCAGCAGGTAGATCCATTTTTATTGCCATTTAATTTCTTTGTGGAGTAGAACAGTAGAAGGGAGGGTGAGTTTGAAGAGGGGGCATGGTTGAGGTCAGTGTGGAGAGAAGACAAATGGGACAGAGTAGAGGAGGGGCAGAGTGGAGATGGGAAAAAGAAAAGAGAGTGGAGGAGGGTAGGTTTAGAAAGGAAAGTAAGAAGTAGTGACACTGTTGAGGCCATATTAATAGGGGAGAACAGTGTAGAGGTCATAGTTCATAAGGGAGGGTGATGTGGCTGTCATATTTCATATGAGGGAATGGTGTGGCGGTCCAGTGAACACAAAGAGGGGCAATTATTTAGTTAGGAGTTTGCTTTGCCTATGTATTAGGCAGGTTTGTGTTTAGTAAATCTGCCCAACTGATACTTCATATAAGCTGCTTAATACTTCAACACAATAAATGACAGAGCTGAAATATAATGAAATCACATATTTGTAGGCATGCCAAGCAATCAAGAAGTCAATTAAATTTACTACGTTAAACAATAAGAATGCTGTAGTATTAGTGTGAAGGCTTAGTGAGAGCATCGGAATGGAATTAGAAATCCAAACATTAGGGATTTCAGAAGAAATATGTGTGGGTTATATAAAATGTGCATATTGTATGGATTTTTTTCATTGTGTGGCAAATGTCATAAATTTGACAAACACAAATAGATTATAGTTAGCCTTGATTATACCTTTGACTTGTTTAATAAAAAAAATGACAGAATTTACTAACTGTTAAATGTTACTAGGTTTTAGGTAGCAATAATTCAACTATTGACCTACAAAGAAAAGAAAGGTGAAACAAGAGCATTTATATTTCATACAAAAAAATTAAAACTGAACAGCAAATCCCATAAAAGTGTAGTCATTCACATTTTTTTCATTCATTAAGGATTAAGATTGGCTTTTGGGAAGTGTAACCTGTGGACTCACGTTCAGTCCATCAGCTGCCTTTGCTAAACGGGGTGACTTTTGTATCTCCACATATCTTAATACTAATTTACATAATAATTAACAATTATTTACATTTACATAATTCATTACAAGACATACATTAAGAAATAGTATATTTTTTATAAGGAGCTTTTAACTGGTCAATGAATATTGTTATTATTGGAGCAATAAATGGTGGTATTTGACTGTGACACCGCTACGCAAGAACAGTATACTTTTGTAGTGTTTGGGGTGTTGTGCTACTATAGAGCATTGTAATTTTGGCAATTGTATGGAAGTGTTGTAGGTGCACCATACATCCTAGCACCCATGACCGTGCTTAGTATGGTTATTGAATATTAAATGACAATATACCAACTAGAGGGGCATCAACCGAAGGAACAGCATCGAGTACGACCGAACTTAAGATGCCATTTGCTACTGTACTAGCACACCTACATGTACATCTTTATGCCTGCTAAACCAATCAATCAACTGTGGTGTTATCAAGACACTCGCTGAAGAAATAATGATAGACAATTGTAGGGACAGCAGGCTGTTTATATTACAGTCCTGGAAAATCTCTTTAAAGGAAAAGTTAACAACTAAAGTTAGACTCAAACCAAAATGAATTGTTAAAGGTTACCTGTCAGCAGGATTGTGCATAGTAACCTGCACACAGTTTCAAGTCAGTGCCGTTATACTGAATAAAATGACTGCCTGCAGAAGGGTTATTTTTTTTATTCAGTAAGTGATGGTATTCATTATGCAGACTAGGGGGCAGGTCAGTGAGGGATCAGTGACCTGTCAGCAGTCTCCATTATGAATATCTAATCAGAGCACCACATACACCAGCACCACATACACCAGCCCTGCCTTAGGGCACGAGAATCTCATTAGCACAAAACTGAAAATAAAGATTAAGAAACAACCACAAGACGGATTTCATCAACCAAGGTGTCAGTGTAATCAGTATAACGGCACCAACCTTACACTGTGTAGGTTATTATGCACAATCCTGCTGACAGGTTCCCTTTTGTCACGGGGATACAAGGAGGGCGAGAGCTAAAAACCCGGGCCCCTGCAATTTCCCTCAGACTAGGGAAACCCTGTCTGACCCTCTACCTGAAGTTTACACTGAAGGTGTGCATGTTCAGGCCTCCACCCTCACCCTGACTCCTGATTCAGCCCTAGTCTGAACACCACCGCCCACCACCCAGTGAATGCAATAGACCAATACCCACAGTTATAACAAACAAGGATAAAGGAAAATATACACCACGCCGCAGTCAATCAGGAATACACTATAAAGGTGCAGGGCAAAATAAATACAAATATAGGAAGGAGTAAATAAGACAAAGGAAAATACACCACCAGCAACGATTCTCCAACAACCAGCTCTCCACTCTGGACCGAGATAACTACGGATAAGACAGAAGCTATAATCGGCGACGCCCAAAGATCAGGAGAACCATTTAAAGGAAATGGGCATGGCCCAGCTTCCAATCCAAGGATCAGATAAATTAACCCCGGAGCAGCCAGACGAAAACTAGCCGACGCCAATGAGCAAACAGTGGTCAAACGCGGAATTACCGCTGTTTGTCAGACGACCTGGTCTGGACAGTGTCCGACATGACAGTACCCTGCCTTCTACGAGGGACCCCAGGGCCCTCACGGCTTATAGAACCCGGCTTGTCCGGATGGCGACGATTAAAACACCTGACCAGCCGATCCGCATGAATGTCCGAGGCTGGTACCCAGGACCTCTCCTCAGGCCCATAACCACGCCAGTGTACCAAATATTGTAAAGTGCGGTGCACCACACGAGAGTCAACCACCCTGGAGACTTCAAATTCTAGGTTACCATCCACCAAGACTGGAGGTGGCATAGGCGCCGCGTCCACAGAACCCACCACCTTCTTAAGAAGAGACCTGTGGAACACGTTGTGTATTTTATACACTGTAGGGAGCTCCAGTTAGTACGCTACTGGGTTAATGACAGCGGTGACCCCAAATGGACCAATAAACCGTGGACACAATTTAAGGGATGGTATCTTGAGCATTATGTTTTTTGTGGATAAACACACCCAGTCATCCACACTCAGGTCCGGACCTGGCACACGCCTACCATCAGCCACACGTTTGTACCTAGCACCCACACTCAACAGGCACTGTTTCACTCTCCTCCAGACTGATGACAATTGTGTTCCTAACTGGTCTTCCTCCGTAACGCCCGAAGAGCCTCTCTGACTCAACGTACAAAACTGAGGATGTAGCCCGTAAACACAAAAAAACGGAGACTCCCCAGACGACTCCTGGCGGTGATTATCGATGGCAAACTCAGCCAATGGAAGAAAGGTAGACCACTCCTCCTGGTTATCAGAGACAAAGCAGAGCAAGTACTGCTCCAAATTTTGGTTCATACGCTCGGTCTGACCATTTGACTGGGGATGAAATGCAGACGAATGAGACAACTTGATCCCCAGCCGTGAGCAAAATGCTTTCCAAAATTTTGCTACAAACTGAGTACCCCTATCTGACACGTTGTCAGACGGAACTCCATGAAGCCTGACCACCTCCTGCACAAACACCTGAGCAAGAGTCTTAGCGTTAGGTAAAGAAGGCAAAGACACAAAGTATGACATTTTTGAAAACCAATCCACAATCCCCAAAATGACCGTGTTCCCAGCTGAGGGAGGCAAATCAGTGATGAAATCCATGGAGATTTCCGTCCATGGCTTACTAGGTACCTCCAGAGGAAGTAGTGTGCCAACAGGACAGGAGCGGGGCGTCTTCGCCCTAGCGCACGTGGTGCAAGCTGACACATATGAGACCACGTCCTGTCGGATTTTGGGCCACCAAAACCGACGTGACACCAACTCCAAAGTACCTCTAACCCCTGGGTGGCCAGCCAGGACAGTATCATGATGCTCCGCCAACACCTTTAGGCGGAGATGAAGAGGTACAAAAGATTTGTTGATGGGAAGCTCAGATGGTACCTCCTCCTGAGCCTCGGCAATCTCAGCCTCAACCTCGGGAGTGAGTGCAGAAACCACAACACCCTTTTGGAGGATGGGTACTGGATCTTCCCGCAGTTCTCCCCCCGGAAAACACCTGGACAGAGCATCCGCCTTAGTGTTTTTAGACCCTGGTCTGTAAGTGACAACAAAGTTGAACCGCGTGAAAAACAATGCCCAGCGAGCCTGCCTGGGAGACAGACGCTTGGCAGACTCCAAATACAGCAGATTCTTATGGTCGGTAATAACAGTGACCTGATGTACCGACCCCTCCAAGAAGTGTCGCCATTCCTCAAAGGCCAACTTAATAGCCAACAACTCCCTGTTGCCGATATCGTAGTTACGTTCAGCGGACGACAGTTTTTTGGAGAAATAGGCACACGGACGCAAACCACTCAAGGATGAGCCTTGAGATAGTACCGCCCCCACACCAACCTCATACGCATCGACTTCCACGACAAAGGGTTTAGATACGTCTGGCTGCACAAGAATGGGGGCTGAAACAAAACTGTTCTTGAGAAATTCAAATGCGCGAATAGCAGCCTCAGGTCAAACGGAGAAATTGGTACCCTTTTTAGTCATGTCAGATAGCGGTTTAGCAATGATAGAAAAATCCTTGATAAATTTCCTATAGTAGTTAGAAAACCCAAGGAACCGCTGAAGTGCTTTCAGGTTATCAGGACGTTCCCAATGCAGCACCGCTTGCACCTTAGCGGCGTCCATTTTAAAACCAGAAGCAGACACAATATAACCCAAGAATGGCAACTCTTGAGCAAAAAATACACATTTCTCAAGTTTAGCATACAGCTTATTCTCTGAGAAGCTGTAACACCTGCCTGACATGATCTAAATGAGCATCATGGTCGCAAGAATATATGAGGATGTCATCTAGGTACACGATAACGAATTTCCCCAAAACATGCGAGAACACATCATTGATGAAATGTTGGAACACTGCAGGTGCGTTAGTTAATCCAAAAGGCATCACCAAATTTTCAAAATGACCCTCAGGGGTATTAAAAGCCGTCTTCCACTCATCACCTTGACGGACTCTTATGAGGTTGTACGCCCCCCCTGAGGTCAAGCTTGGTAAACCACTTAGCACCTGCCACCTGGTTGAACAAGTCAGGTATCAGTGGCATAGGGTATGGATCACGAACCGTAATCTGGTTCAACTCCCTGAAATCCAAACACGGGCGTAATCCGCCATCTTTCTTCTTCACGAAGAAGAACCCTGCTGCCACCGGCGAGGATGACGGCCTGATGTGCCCTTTGCTCAAACTTTCAGAAATGTAATCCTTGAGCGCTTGTCTCTCCGGACCGGAGATGTTGAACATCCTTGCTTTAGGCAACTTGGCCCCTGGTTTAAACCTGATAGAACAGTCATAGGAGAGGTGTGGCGGCAACTCTGAACAACCCTTCTCAGAGAACACATCCGCATAATCCTGAAGTGACTCAGGAACGCTTGAAGTCACAGCGGACACACATGTGGCCAGGCAATTCTCCTGACAGAAATCACTCCACTGGATTATGTCCTGAGTTTTCCAGTCAATCACCGGGTTGTGTGTAGACAACCATGGAAAACCCAGAACCAATTGTGCCGGAAGACTCTTGAGCACCTTACATGTGACCTGCTCGAAATGAAGAACCCCAATGTGGAGTTTAACCTCAGCCACGAACTCAGTAATCTCCCCCTGAGGAAGAGGAGCAGAATTGATGGTGACCACACGGATAGGATGAGGCAGTTTTTCAATCTTAAAACCAGCAGTGCGCGCAAACTCCTCATCAATGAGATTTGTGGCGGAACCACTATCCACAAAAATAGTGATTGGTATCTCTCTGCCAGCGACAACAACTTTGGCAGGGAGCATGCACTGAGAAATCATCATGGAGGATATACATAAGCTCAGATTGGACTCCTCCACACCCTCTGAGCTCAGAAGTTTTCCGCCGTTGCGTTTTTCTTTAACAGCAGAGGACAGATATTAATAAAATGACCAGTTTTACCACAGAAAAAACAGGCTCCCTGCTTCCTGAGTACAGGGGTACGATTCTTAACATGTGACACCCCTGCGATTTGCATAGATTCTGTGGGCTCACCTGCAGCAACCTCACGTGAACCTAAACATTTACCCACAGGCGGCGTCTCATGATTCCCCTGACGCAAACGGTGATCAATGCGGACAACAAGACTCATAGCGGAATCTAGTGAAGCAGGAGTCTCGTACATCAGGAGGGCTTTTTTAGCCCTATTAGAAACTCCATGAATAAAGTGACTCCGCAATGCTGGCTCATTCCACTGAGTGTCAACCGCCCAGCGGCGAAATTCAGAACAGTAATCCTCTGCAACACGCTCCCCCTGGCAAATAGTGCGTAACTTAGATTCTGCTAGAGCCATTCTGTCTGGATCGTCGTAAATGTGTCCTAGACCAGAAAAGAAACTCTCCACTGAGTTAAATGCAACAGAATCAGACGGCAACGAAAATGCCCATGCTTGGGGATCCCCGCTCAGTGACAACACCAGGCCCACACGTTGAGCCTCATTACCAGAGGAGATCGGGCGCATACGGAAATACAGTTTGCAAGCTTCACGAAAAGAAACAAATTTACTGCGTTCCCCAGCAAATTTTTCAGGCAAAGGAAACTTGGTCTCATTAACTCCTCCTGTCGCTCCAGCCTGTATATTAGATACTGCTAGTCCCTGTTGCTGCACTGCTCCCTTCAACTCAGTGACCTGTAGGGACAGCGCCTCCAACTGGCGGGTTATGGAAGTCATGGGATCCATGACAAAAAAATGAGAAGAGAAAAAAAAAAGGAACCCCTTTTTTTTTTTGCTGTTGTTGTTGTTGTTGTTGTTAGGCCGATTATAATGTCGCGGGGATACAAGGAGGGCGAGAGCTAATAACCCGGGCCCCTGCAATATCCCTCAGACAAGGGAAACCCTGTCTGACCCTCTACCTGAAGTTTACACTGAAGGTGTGCTTGTTCAGGCCTCCACCCTCACCCTGATTCCTGATTCAGCCCTAGACTGAACACCACCGCCCACCACTCAGTGAATGCAATAGACCAATACCCACAGTTATAACAAACAAGGATAAAGGAAAATATACACCACGCCGCAGTCAATCAGGAATACACTATAAAGGTGCAGGGCAAAATAAATACAAATATAGGAAGGAGTAAATAAGACAAAGGAAAATACACCACCAGCAACGATTCTCCAACAACCAGCTCTCCACTCCGGACTGAGATCACTATGGATAAGACAGAAGCTATAATCGGCGACGCCCAAAGATCAGGAGAATAATTTAAAGGAAATGGGCATGGCCCAGCTTCCAATCCAAGGATCAGATAAATTAACCCCGGAGCAGCCAGACGAAAACTAGCCGACGCCAATGAGCAAACAGTGGTCAAACGCGGAATTACCGCTGTTTGTCAGACGACCTGGTCTGGACAGTGTCCAACAGGACACCTTTAATGTCAGTTTATAAAATTCATAGTGAAGTGAAATTACATGGAAAACTCTGACTTCTTTAAGCATTTCATATACTAATTATGCAGTGAACCACAATGAACATGAATCATTGAACTCAATTTATTGCAATAATAATGCAATTTATAATTTCCATATAACACACATTTTTTCCATGAAATGTATTTCGACATTCAGGTCCCCGCGTGCTCCATCAATCTGGACATAATACAAAGTCTAAACAAGGAAATGTCTGTCTTTTAAAATGAAAAGGTTGCTGGACTTATGCCAGACTTCCTTATTGTTTTATCTTAGGGCGCATATTCAAGATAACTTTGCTAGGAAATGTTTAAAATACTTTGCGTAACATTCAACTTACCAAATGGCTCTGCAAAGAAAAGGTCCAATAATATCTTATGCAAGGTTGGTGATTTGATCCCAGAAATCTCATCTTTATTTGTGAGGATTTCAGAATATAATGTCCACCATTCTCCAGATCCTTCCTGAAAAAAATTATAAAAGAGAAAGTCAATTTGTAAAACCCAATACATCACATACATGATTATAAATGTTGCAAAACAGTATTTCAGTTTATTTTATGCATAATCAGGCCTATAATTGCTGTTAAGGGAATTAAGCATACAGTCTTGGGCATTTTGTTGGGTTGCTCAATTAACAATTTGCAAAATTATTAATTTAAAGAAAAGTAAAAGATGTGGATGCAAAAAGGATATTCAAGTTTGGGATGAAAGTCTGCACTCTATGTGACTGCAGGCTTCTAAATCTTCACAGTGTACACGCCACCCGCTGTCAGGATTCTCCAGTCCTGGCCACGAGACTGGGTGGTCACGTAACCACAAAAATACGATTTGCATACATGTAGTCATGTGCCAAAATCTGTAAACCAGGGGATTCTATGGAGCCCACCAAATTTCATTTAAACAAAGTACATACATTTTAATTATATAGTGGACTTTGCTATTATTATACACATTGAACCTAAAAATATGCCGTGTCGGACTGAAGTGCCAAGGGCCCACCAGTAACACTGACTCTGCGGGCCCACTGTTCAGGTACATGCAAATATTACATTATTGTCACGGGTGTGTCAGATGAAACAGACAGTCGTTCTACATCTGGCTGCAGAAGGTCTCTACGTTTGGCATTGCAGACGCCTTCTGAATCCTTCTGACTGTTGGACCCAGGGGCAACCTCCCTCCGGCTCTAATTGACACACCTGGATCTTGGAGTTTATAAACTTCCAGCCTGCTTCAGGGAGTCACCAGGGATATTCACGTTTTCCCTTGAGAAGGCTTGGAGCTGTAGCTGTTGGCTAACTTCCTCTCTGTTGCTCTTGGAGGACATTTGGTGTCATCTCTCTGAAGTCTGCTCAAGCTAAGTTCCTCTCTCCTTGTTTGTCTCCCTTGTTGTCTTTAGTTATCAGTGGGGACTGACCAGTCCTCACTCCTCCCCCTCCCTTATGCAGGGCCTAGCTCTAGGGATATACAAGGCTTAGGTTTCCTGCTCGGCGATTAGTGTGGAACTAATTTCGGGATGGTAGGGTAGGCAGGGTGTTATAAGATCTGCCTAGGGGTCTCCACTTCCCCTTTCCTAGTGTTTGGGCTTCCTACCCCTCATCGCTTCGTGTTGCACTTAGTCTTTCCCACACTGTGTGTGACAATTATCCTCATTCACAAATGTGTCTCTGCTTCTGTATAATAGTAGACTGGGTAGTTTTTTAAATGAATTATGAGATGCTGCCCTTGTCTGTGCATAGTGAATCAAGTGTATTGTGCAAACTACTGCTCATATAAGGTGGTAGAGGGACCACTCCTAGACAGGGGCCCACCATGAGATTTAACTTTTATCCTGTGGGACAGCTGAGCCTGTCTAGTGAAAAGTGATTAGATCCAAAATCAGCAATAAATTGAGTTGTCTTCAGCAGGCTCTTCCGTCTGTCAGAGAAATATCTGGTACTCTGGTGTGCAACTTTGTACCGGTCTCTTACTGGTACCTATTGAATGATAGCAATCAGTCATTGATACAGAAAGCATAAAGAATAAATAGACTTCTCAAATTTGAAATTGCAATACCATGATGGAAAAGTTATGAAGTGATGGAACTCACAGGATAAAAACAAATCTCAATGAGTGATATGCAAACGATGAAAAATTAAGCTATTAATGGTTGTCAAAGGAATGTTCAGCCACACTGAATGCACTTCAGCACACAAATCATCATGATCCATTTCCCACTCACTGCAAATTGACAGTATTTTAGTGTTATATTTCACTGGGTGATGTGTTCGATAAATAGATAGGGTCTCACAGGGACAATTAGGCTATGTGCACACTTTGCGGCGTCCTCTGCGGGTTCTCCCGCAGCGGATTTGATAAATCTGCAGGGCAAAACCGCTGCGGTTATCCCTGCAGATTTATCGCGGTTTGTTTTGCGGTTTCCGCTGCGGGTTTACTCCTATACTATTGATGCTGCATATGCAGCAATATGCAGCATCAATAGTAATGTTAAAAATAATAAAAATTGGTTATATACTCACCCTCTGATGTCCCGATCTCCTCGGCGGTCCGGTTCCAAAGATGCTGTGCGAGAAGGACCTTCGTGACGTCACGGTCATGTGACCACGACATCATCTCAGGCCCTGCTCGCACAGCAACCCAGACCGGACGGCCGCGTGCAGCGCTGAGAGGTGAGTATATCATTATTTTTTATTTTAATTCTTTTTTTTTTTACACACAAATATGGTTCCCAAGGACTGGAGGAGAGTCTCCTCTCCTCCACCCCGGGTACCATCTGCACATTATCCGCTTACTTCCCGCATCGTGGGCACAGCCCCATGCGGGAAGTAAGCGGTTCAATGCATTCCTATGTGTGCAGAATCGCAGCGATTCTGCACAAAAGTGACATGCTGCGGGTTGTAAACCGCTGCGTTTCTGAGCGGTTTTTCCCGCAGCATGTGCACAGCGGTTTGCGGTTTCCATAGGGTTTACATGTAAATGTAAACGCAATGGAAACTGCTGCGGACCCGCAGCATCAAAATCGCCGCGGATCCGCGGTAAAACCCGCAATGTGTGAACATGGCCTTAGGGTCAGCCCAAGGTGAGGGGGAATGCCTTATCGTCTACGTATACAATAGGGTGCAAAACTGCAGACAGGTAAGGGTGCTATAGGGTGAAATTAGGGGGATTATAGATCTTTATCCCCTCCAATCCTATGACCTATTTACATATTTTGTATATCCAATGCCTTTTTGCTATGAGTTATATTTTTCCAGTATATTAATATTTAATAAAGATTATTATAGATGGGTTTATTCTAATTTTTGATATATCAGTGAAGGGCCCCTCTATTATATCTTCTTGGCTTTTACACAATTGCAAAAGGGAGCTTCCAGCAGTGGATCTTGATAATTTGTGTGCCCAACTGCATTCAGTGTGGCAAAACATTCCACAAACAAGGATTATTAACTTCACTTATAGCATGCTGCCAAGGCATGTAAGAGCATGTATTTTTGCACATAGACCTCATACGCAATGATGAATACATTGAGATGTTTTAAAAATGTGTTTCCTTTATCACATGCATATCATTAACATGTTGATCGATCCTGTAATTTCTATGATTTCACGACTTTCCTTCTTTGCGCTGCAAATTTATTGCTGAGGAGTGTACATAACACAGTGAAGTCCCTTTAATTTTAAATATGAAATTTCAGTGACAGAAATCCAAAGAGGACATTTCCAGTATTGGATGTCAGTGGCATTTAGCTTAGTGTTATACGTCATGTTCTGCCCTTCCTAATCAAGGACAGGGGTTCGTCCAAGCATTAAAGTTTCACTGCTATAGTTTTGGGTTTGCTGTGTTATAGCACCACCCAGTGGTGGAGAAATTTATTACCTGTGTTTTTCTTAGTAATTATCAGAGTGTTGCATTCTGGGTTGCACCAAGGTATCATGGGATGGGGAATTCCCCATCTTTCTCTCTGTGTATTTTCCTGTACACTCGTGTTAATCTCTTGTGTTGGAAAAACTTCACTTACTTGCCAGCCTGGTTAGTTTATCCGGTAAGATTGCTATCCTTGTTCTTGCAATATAGTGTTCTATAGAATGTGATTACTGTATAGCAACTAGTACCTGGGAAATCTATTATCTGTGAGTTACTGTATGTAGCTGCATGTAGCGGTTGCATCATCCTGTATGCTTTCTCTGCTAGCTATAAGTATCAGTTGTGCTGTTATTTGCCCAATACTTACCCAAATCATTTGTATTCTTATAGTTTTACCGCATTTCAATACCTGTTACCAATAAACAAGTTAGACTACAGAGAACAGTCTGCTTAATTTGGAAGACAGAAGTGGTTTATGCTGTATGTTGGATCACACACCGTATCAACGTGTATGAAGATAGAACAGTAAAACGGAAGCTAGACGCCGGGATGACAGTAAAGGGAGGCTAGACGCCAGCGATAGCAAATACCACTTACGCAGCCGCTTGTACCACACCGCACTGCCTGCAGATACCGCAGCGGCCGCCATACAGTCACAAGTACCAAGAGTGCAGCCCACCAAACACCACACGTCTCAGTCCACGCTGAAGTCACCCCTACCAGCTCTGAGACGTCCTACAGCCTGCAAATGGACATAAAATGTCTGCAAGTCAAACATCTTCACTCAGGACGAGGTCCCAACAAGCCGCTCTAGCAAGTCTTCCTCGAAAAGGTCTGGCACCCTCGCCCAAGCAGAAGCGGAGGCGGCGAAAGTAAGATCCTCCTTCGCTGCACAAGAGATGCAGTTAAAGTTAAGACAAGCAGACCAGGAAGTAGAAAAGGCTCGCCTGCAAGCAGAAAGAGCCCACCAAGAAGCAGAAAGAGCCCGCCTGCAAGCAGAGCAAGAAGCAGAAAGAGCCCGCCTGTAAGCAGAGCAAGAAGCAGAAAGAGCCCGCCTGCAAGCGACCTTAGAAAGGCTTTCCGCTGAAAAAGAAGCAGCAGCCGCAATAGCCAAAACTGAGTTTTTAGAAGCCGTGGAGTTTCCTGAATCCGAGCGAGGCAGCGACATACGCGGACCAGACCTTGATCATCAGGACCCTGCTCAACGCGTCTCAGAATATGTCCGCCAACATCCCAAAATAGAAGACAACTCTGATCCGTTACACCAACCAGCCTATACAGATTACCAGAGATCCTTCCTCCAAACACCATACTGGAAGCAGGAAAGTATACTGCGAAACGACATTGATCACCACTACCGTCTTACGGAACAGAAGGTACGGCCTCCGCCCAGACTGACAGGGACACCCTTCGCCACTGAACGGGTTTACACAGACTTTCCTAAGCCAGAAGCTCCTACCAGGTATGAGGATGCACCACAAACACCGCATAACAACAGCGCACCAGCTCACGTCGGCACTGACTCAGCCACTATGAACTTTGCAAGGTTCTTTACCCGCCGGGAGCTGGTGACCAAGGGACTTGTAAAGTTCACTGATCGAGCTGAAAGCTACAGAGCATGGCGAGCCTCCTTTCAGAATGCCATCAGAGACTTGCATCTTTCCAGTAGTGAAGAGTTAGATCTACTGGTTAAGTGGCTTGGGAGCGAGTCAGCTGAACACGCCAAAAGAATCAGGAACATTAACATAAAGTACCCACACACAGGACTTCGTATGGTGTGGGAGAGACTCGAAGAATGTTATGGGTCAATAGAAGCTATAGAAAATGCTTTGTATAAAAGAATTGATGATTTACCCAAGATAGCAAATAAGGGTTATCAAAAGCTCAGGGAACTGAGCGACTTGTTAATGGAGGTACATGCTGCTCAGGCAGAAGGTGATCTACCAGGGTTGGCATTCCTGGACACTGCCAGAGGTGTCAACCCGATTGTCCAAAAGCTCCTTTACAACTTACAAGAAAAGTGGGTCAGTCACGGGTCCCGTTACAAACAGGCTCATAAGGTACCATTTCCTCCTTTTGGGGTGTTTGTAGACTTTGTTGCTCAGCAGGCTAAAGTTAGAAATGACCCTAGTTTCAATTTCACTATGTCATGTACCACTGCCTCTGGTGTAAAACCCAGTAAAACACCAGTGGCAGTCCACAAAACTAATGTTACCTCCACAGGTTTCCCTTACAGGGCAAGTAAGTCTTCTCCAGAAGAGGACAAACCGCAGGATCTCAACAAACACTGCCCCCTACACAAGAAACCTCATCCTCTGCTAAAATGTAGAGCCTTCAGGGAGAAGTCTCTGGAAGACCGTAAGAGTTTCCTAAAGGAAAACAAGATATGCTTCAGATGCTGCGTGACAACCTCACACTTCGCCAAGAACTGTGAAACCAGTGTGAAATGCACAGAATGTAGTAGTGTGGAGCACAACACGGCCTTACATCCTGGACCACCCTCAGGGGTATCGTCGCGAGTAGAAGAGTCTGCCGAAAAACAGATGGACACTGACATGGACACCCCAGTGGTCACTTCTTAGTGCACAGAGATCTGCAAGGAACTCGTAGCAGGAAGATCCTGCTCAAAGATCTGTCTTGTCAGAGTGTTCCCAGCGAGCCAACGGGATAAGGCAATCAAGGTATTTGCAATCTTGGACGATCAGAGCAACAGGTCTCTAGCTAAGTCCTTTCTCTTCGACACCTTCAACATTGCTGGTCCCGGCTCTCCGTACTCCTTGAAGACATGTGCAGGTACTGTCGAGACGGCGGGGAGGAGAGCAACTGGATTCAAAGTAGAGTCTATGGACGGTCAAACCTGCTTATCCTTGCCATCAATACTGGAGTGAAACCAGATTCCCGACAACAGGTCTGAGATACCTACACCAGAGGTAGCAGCTTATCACACCCACTTGAGATGTATAGCTCACCTGATACCAGAGCTTGACCAAGGAGCTCCTATCGTCTTAGGGTACCGTCACACAGTGCAATTTTGATCGCTACGACGGCACGATCCGTGACGTCGCAGCGATCGTATGATTATCGCTCCAGCGTCGTAGACTGCGGTCACACGTTGCAATCACGGCGCTGGAGCGATGCCGAAGTCCCCGGGTAACCAGGGTAAACATCGGGTTACTAAGCGCAGGGCCGCGCTTAGTAACCCGATGTTTACCGTGGTTACCAGCGTAAAAGTAAAAAAAAAAAAAACCGTACATGCTCACCATCTGATGTCCGTCCAGTCCCTTGCCGTCCGCTTCCTGCTCTGACAGATCCGGCCGTACAGTGAGAGCAGAGTGCAGCGGTGACGTCACCGCTGTGATCTGCTCTCACTTTCCGGCCGGCAGACAGTCAGAGCGGGAAGCGGACGGCAAGGGACTGGACGGACATCAGATGGTGAGCATGTACGGTTTTTTTTTTTTTACTTTTACGCTGGTAACCACGGTAAACATCGGGTTACTAAGCGCGGCCCTGCGCTTAGTTACCCGATGTTTACCCTGGTTACAAGCGAACACATCGCTGGATCGCTGTCACACACAACGATCCAGCGATGTCAGCGGGTGATCAAGCGACGAAAGAAAGTTCCAAACGATCTGCTACGACGTACGATTCTCAGCAGGATCCCTGATCGCTGCTGCGTGTCAGACACTGCGATATCGTAATGATATCGCTAGAACGTCACGAATCGTACCGTCGTAGCGATCAAAATTGCACTGTGTGACGGTACCCTTACTTCTCGGAAGAGACATACTACGGGTCCACAAGGCTAGAGGACAGATCAACGGCCCACAAAACGCCCCATACGCTCAGAGACTTGACCTAGGATGGGTCATTGTGGGGGATGTCTGTTTGGGTGGAGCACACAGGCCGACATCAGTCAACAGCATGCTCACCAATACCCTCGAGAATGGACGTCCATCTCTCTTCCAGCCATGCGAGAGCAGTTTCCTGATTAAAGAATTACCACACCACACCCCTCCACCTTGTCCGTTAGCTGATCCTTCCTGTGAAGACCATGCATGCGACGGTGAGCAAGATCATATAGGGTGCACAGTTTTCCACAGGACAAGAGAAGACAACCAGGTAGCAACGTCCATAGAGGACAGACTGTTCTTGGACATCATGGAGCGAGAGATAGTAAGAGATGAATCAAAGAGTTGGGTCGCACCTTTACCATTCAAACCACAGAGGCAACGCTTACCCAACAACAGAGAACTTGTCTACAGTCGATTTGTCTCCCTTACGCGCAAACTGCAGAAGGCACCAGAAACAAAACAACACTTCTTTACCTTCATGGAGAGAATATTCCAGAGTGGCCACGCGGAAATTGCACCTGTACTTCAAGATTCCGAGGAATGTTGGTACTTACCTATTTTCGGCGTGTATCATCCGAAGAAACCAGGTCAGATAAGAGTGGTATTTGACTCAAGTGCCAGATACGAAGGTGTTTCTTTAAACGACGTCTTCCTGTCTTGTCCAGACCTCAACAACAGACTTCTGGGAGTACTTCTTCGTTTCCGCAAAGATGCAGTAGCATTTATGGCCGACATACAACAGATGTTTCACTGCTTCCTTGTTAAAGAAGAACACAAACTACTTGAGGTTCTTCTGGTACCGCAATAATGACCCCTACAAGGACATCGTGGAATATCGTATGAAGGTTCACATCTTCGGGAACAGCCCTTCCCCTGCTGTCGCTATCTATGGCCTTAGACATTCAGCCAGAGAGGGTGAAGTGAAGTATGGATCGGATGTAAGATCTTTTGTGGAAAAGGATTTCTACGTAGATGACTGCCTGAAATCCACACCCACAGAGGAGTCGGCAGTCAGTCTCCTGAAAAGGGCACAAGAAATGCTCGCTTCATCCAATTTGAGGTTGCACAAAATTGCTTCCAACAGCCAGAAACTAATGGCAGCCTTTCCCTCTCAAGATTACTCAACAGATTTAAAAGACTTGGATTTAAGCACGGACTCCCTTCCCATGCAGCGGAGCCTGGGTCTACTCTGGGATTTGAAAAAGGATGCATTCACCTTCCAGATCAGCGAAGAAGAGAAACCCTTCACGCGTAGAGGCGTCCTGTCCATTGTGAACAGCTTGTACGATCCTCTGGGATTTGTAACCCCTGTAACTATCCAAGGTAAAATGATGTTGAGAGACTTCACCCAAGAGACATCCGATTGGGATGATCCACTTCCCAGCGAGCAAAGAGAATTGTGGGAAAGATGGAAAAATTCTTTAGAAGCCCTGTCAAGTCTCTACGTGGCACGACCATATGCTTCTGTGCCATCAACAGAAATCAAGATGCAAAGGCTTTGTATCTTCTGCGATGCCTCAACCAAAGCAATTGCGGCAGTGGCATATTTGAAAATAACTGACATCAATGAACAATGCCATATAAGGTTTGTTATGAGCCAGATAAAACTGGCCCCACTCCGTGAACACACAGTACCCAGACTGGAACTCTGTGCAGCTGTGCTAGCAGTAGAGTTAGCTGAGCTTATCTTGAGAGAAATGGACCTGGAAATCAAAGAAGTCGAGTTCTACACTGACAGCAAGGTAGTGCTGGGGTACATTTGCAATGAAACTCGTCGCTTCTATGTCTATGTCAGCAATCGGGTGCTAAGGATCAGGAGACCCACCGAACCTAAACAGTGGCACTATGTGTCCACAAACCACAATCCTGCGGACAACGCAACCAGATCCGTTGAAGCAAGTCACCTTAAGGACACGACCTGGTTTACTGGCCCTACATTCTTATACCGTTCGACGCCATACATGGACGAGTCAAACATCTTTGTACTGGTAGATCCAGAGGCAGATGAGGAAATCCGCCCTCAGGTATCCGTTCTACGTACGGTGACTAAAGACAATCACCTCAAATCCCACCATTTCAATAAGTTCTCAACTTGGAACTCGCTTGTTCGTGCCCTCGTTTGTTTGATTCCTGTGGCTCGGTCCTATAAGTCAACGTCACCCGCCATTCAGAAACCTTGCAAGGGTTGGCATCACTGCAAGCTTGCCTTTACCGTTCCAAACATGGAAAATGCCAGACCATTGACTTCGCTTTCTAGTGACTCTGAGGATCCAACCATTCTCACTCCTGCCATGTTACTTACTCAGAAAGCCAGCGTTCTCAGCGCTCCACCTGGAGAATTTAGCAACAAGGACCTTTACAGACGGCAATGGAGACAAGTCCAAAGTCTCTCCAATACCTTCTGGGACAGATGGAGGAAGCAGTACCTCTCCACCTTGCAACCAAGGAAGAAGTGGCAGACCGACGAACCAAACATCAAAACCGGTGATGTCGTTCTCATGAAAGACAGCCAGTCACACCGTAATGAGTGGCCACTGGGCCTCATCACTAAAGTATTCCCAAGCAAAGATGGGAAGATCCGTAAGGTCGAGGTCAAAGTAGGCAAGTCCGGGGAAAGCAAACTATTCCTCAGACCAGTGGCGGAACTTGTCTTACTGTTTTCGCCAAAGGAACCTATAGGTGGCATCGGTTGATGCCAAGCGGGGAGTGTTATGCCCTTCCTAATCAAGGACAGGGGTTCGTCCAAGCATTAAAGTTTCACTGCTATAGTTTTGGGTTTGCTGTGTTATAGCACCACCCAGTGGTGGAGAAATTTATTACCTGTGTTTTTCTTAGTAATTATCAGAGTGTTGCATTCTGGGTTGCACCAAGGTATCATGGGATGGGGAATTCCCCATCTTTCTCTCTGTGTATTTTCCTGTACACTCATGTTAATCTCTTGTGTTGGAAAAACTTCACTTACTTGCCACCCTGGTTAGTTTATCCGGTAAGATTGCTATCATTGTTCTTGCAATATAGTGTTCTATAGAATGTGATTACTGTATAGCAACTAGTACCTGGGAAATCTATTATCTGTGAGTTACTGTATGTAGCTGCATGTAGAGGTTGCATCATCCTGTATGCTTTCTCTGCTAGTTATAAGTATCAGTTGTGCTGTTATTTGCCCAATACTTACCCAAATCATTTGTATTCTTATAGTTTTACCGCATTTCAATACCTGTTACCAATAAACAAGTTAGACTACAGAGAACAGTCTGCTTAATTTGGAAGACAGAAGTGGTTTATGCTGTATGTTGGATCACACACCGTATCAACGTGTATGAAGACAGAACACGTCATAAGTAGTAAACAAAAAATATATATATATTCAGTGTTTATTGTAAATTAAATGTTTGAAACAGTAGCGCTACAGTTTCTGTACATACATACATTGGTGGCATGCTTAATCTTTTGAAGGGGAATCCACACATTTCCTAATAGTGAGTCTCGAAGCCAACCACACTTCCATACTTGTACAAGGAGACCACTTTGTGTGTCATTAAGGTCACTGTAACAAGAAAAAGTGTTTAGGTAGGTTTACCTAGTTTTCATGTGCAGTCATGAGAATTGTTAAATCATGTTCGAGCATGCTGATTACATATTTCACTGAACGCATACTATACTTCCTGCTAACCACCCTATAAAGATTTGTGTCTATAATGTCCAGCCTGTAAAACTTATCAAAATTCTCATAGAAAAGCAATATGTTAAAACACATTAACATGGATGATCCTGATGACAGGTTCTCTTTAAACTAAAGGTATGGACATAATGGCTATGTCATACTAATCTAATACATACCTTTAGTGTAAAAATTAGCAGCTTGGTTTTCGTTAAGCCCTTTCTGGAATTGGAATTAATGATACGTCTATGTGCCCTGGGTCCTATTGACGCGGGACGGATTATTACGTCCAGGCGATAGCCGCCAGGTTTTAGCGGAGACTAACAGCTGACACTCGACACTAAGTGTGAGGAGCAGTCCCTCACCGCTCCCAGCACTTTAACACCCTAAATGCAGTGATCAAACTCAATCATAGCATTCCAGGTGTCGGCAAAGGGATGACAGCCCCTCTGCCCCTTGGATCGCTGCCATGGTGACCCGATGTCGTCATGATGACATCTGGGTCACTAGAGCTAAGAAAGTTGCTTGATCATGCGCAGTGCATGATCAGCAACTTTCTCTGTCAGCGTAGAACTGTCAGTTTGCATAGCAAGGGGATGCTGCATCCCCACGATATTCAAGCGATCAGCCTGCAAAACAGGATAGTCTCATAGTGGTACAAAGTAAAAAAAGTTAAAACTTTTTTTCTTATTTTAAGAATTTAAAAATATTTAAAAAAATTAAAAGATATTGTATCGATAAATAAATATTTGTATGAATTTTTTTTATAAACAATAAAAGTACACATTTTATATTGCCGCATCCGGAATGACCTGACCTATAAAACGGTCCCACTAGTTAACCCCTTTAGTAAAAATCATTTAAAAAAAAAATTCAAGGCAAAAACAATGGTTTATCATTATACCGCTGAACAAAAAGTGGAAAAAAACGTGATCAGAAAGACAGATATAAATAAACATTGTACTGCTGAAATCATCATCTTGTACCACAAAAAACAAGCCACCATACAGTGCTATCTGCAGAAAAATAAAAAAGTTATAGCTCTCAGAATAAAGCGATACAAAAATAATTATTTTTTCTGTAAAATAGTTTTATTGTGTAAAAGCGCCAAAACAAAAAAATAAAAATATAGTATTGCTGTAATCGTACTGACCCAAAGAATAAAATGGCCTTATCAGTTTTACCACATGCGGAATGACATAACGCCCCTCCCCCAAAAAATTCCTGAATTGCTGGTGTTGTTCATTCTGCTTCCCAAAAACGGAATAGAAAGCAATCAAAAAATGTCAGGTGTCTGAAAATGGTACCAATAAAAACATCAACTTGTCCTGCAAAAAAGAAGCCATCACATAACTCTGTGGGCCAAAACACGGAAAATTATAGCTCTCAAAATATGACGATGCAAAAACTAGTTTTTTTCAATTGAAAGAGTATTTTAGTGTGTGACAGCAGCCAAACATAAAAACCTGCTATAAATCTGGTATCGCTGTGATCGCACTGACCCGAAGAATAAAGTCATCTAATCACTTATACTGCACGAAGAATGGCGTAAAATAATAATAAAACCAATTCTTCACCGGCTGTTGATTTTTTCATTCTGCCTCGCAATGCAAGGCTCAGCACACATTTATACTGTGCTCAGCACTGAGCGCTTGTATTGTGGTTTCCGTGTAAATTTCTGAAATAAATGATTCAGACGGGACCATTGGCAGAAGAATCATTGTAATGAGGCAGATGGCGGCACTGTGGATGCTGTCTGACCTGTGATCCGGCGGTGTCCGTCTTTGTAGGATTGCATACAAGTACCGTCAGCCACAGTTTTGTGCACTTCTGAAAAGAAGGACAATGCTGAACAGAGGCCAGATAGAGTCCATAGTAACTCTTCTGCCTCATTATAGTGAATGGATCCCTTGGGGTTTCATCTGAATCACATCCCTCAGAAATTTAGATGGAAACCCCAAAGTAAGTGCTCAGCATACAGTGACTGATAAATGTGATCCCAAACATTATGTAATATATTCCCAATAAAAGCTTCAACTGAATCCACAAAAAAGTAAGTCCCCACTCAGCTCTGTCATCTGGTAATGGAAATATAGGGGGCTTCCACGTTACTGGTAGTACAAAGTCTCTGGAAAAGCAAAATGGCTCCTCACCCTCCTAAAGAAATTCAGTAAATTCTCCACTCCCAAATCCAAATGCCTCCTCCCTTCTGAGCACCACAGTGTACCTAAACCATATATAGCGTCCATCTTTGGCATTTCAGAAGCAATAAGAGACCGCCTACTTTACGGGTGCATGACTCCAGAAGCACGGGCTGGGCTTAACGTACTGTTGACTGCAACGTACTTGTCACTACAGCATTCTGGTCATTACAAAGGTAGTTTGCAATTTTCACTTGGCATCATTCATTGCTGCTTGTTTCTGGTAAATACCCATGGAGTCAAAATAGTCACTACACCTGCAGATACATTCTCAAAGGGATATAATTTCCAAAATGCGGTCACGTGAGGGGGGATTCTGCTCTTCTAGCAATTAGGGATTCTGTTTGTGGAGTCCGCAAACTGTTCTAGGAAAATCTGTGCAAATAGCGCTCTGTTCCTCCCAAGTCTCTCCATATGGCTAAGGAGTACTGTACAGCCACATATGGGGTATTACCACATTCAGTAGAAATTGTGGGAGAATTTACAGTGCCATGTTCACCCACTTCTGTGTGAAAATGTAAAATCTAGGGCTAAAACAAAATTTTGATTATAAAAATTTAGTTATTTTTTTCTTCACTCCCCAATGGTATAAAAGTTCTCTGACACACCCGTGGAGTCAATGTGATCACTGGTCACTTAATGGGGGGGTTCTGCTGTTCTGGCACCTCTTGGGCTCTCCCCGTGGGTCAAAGCCTCTCCCAGTGGGTCATGGTCATGGCACCTGCAAACCATAACAGTAATATCTGGCGCCCCTTGCCTTCTGAACTTTGCATTGTGTTTGAAAAATATTTCTCAATTACATATAGGGTATTGGCGCACTCAGTTTGTTATAAAAAAATTCCTTTGAGCCCTTAGAAAAATTAAAAACCTGGGGCTAAAACAACATTTTAGTGATAAAAATGTAATTTATTCTCTCTTCACCGATCAATGATGTAAATTTCTGCGAGGCACATGCAGTGTCAATATGATCACTGCACCCCTAGATTAATTCATTGTGGAGTGTAGTTTGTAAAATTAGTTTACCTATACGGGGTTTCTATTGTTCTGGCACCTCAGGGGCTCTGCCAATGTGATATGACACCCTCAAACCATTCCAGGAAAATCTCAACTCTAATATGGCAACTCTTCCCTTGTGAGTTTTGCACTGTGTCTCTAAAATAGTATTCCCCCACATATGGGGTATCCGCGTACTCGAAAGAAATTGCACAATAAACTATTTGGCCAAAATAACATTTTTTGTGGGGAAAATTTGATTGTATTCTTTTCACGGCTCAACATTATAAACTTCTATGAGGCACCTTAGGGTTCAAGGTGCTCACCACACATCTAAATACATTCCTTGAGGGGTCTAGTTTCCAAAATGGAGTCATTGTGGGGGTTTCCACTGTTTAGGCACATCAGGGGCTCTCCAAATGGGACATTATGTCCACTAGTGATTCTAGGAACTTTTACATTCAAAAAGACAAATGATGCTCCTTCCCTTCCGAGCCCTGCCGTGCGCCCAAACAGAAGTTTTTTCCCTCATATGGGGTATCGGCATACTCAGGAGAAATTGCACTACAAATTGTATGGTGCAATTTCTCCTGTTACCCTTATGAAAATGCAACATTTGGGGCCAAAACATACATTGCTCAAAAGGATAAAGGGAACACTTAAACAACAGAATATAACTTCAAGCAAATCAAACTTCTGTGAAATCAAACTGTCCACTTAGGAAGCAACACTGTTTGACAATCAATTTCACATGCTGTTGTGCAAATGGAATAGACAACAGATGGAAATTATTGGCAATTATCAAGACACACTCAATAAAGGAGTGGTACTGCAGGTGGGGACCACAGACCACATCTCAGTACCAATGCTTTCTGGCTGATGTTTTGGTCACTTTTGAATGATGGTTGTGCTTTCACACTCGTGGTAGCATGAGATGGACTCTACAACCCACACAAGTGGCTTAGGTAGTGCAGCTCATCCAGGATGGCACATCAATGCAAGCTGTGGCAAGAAGGTTTGCCGTGTCTGTCACCATAGTGTCCAGAGGCTGGAGGCGCTACCAGGAGACAGGCCAGTACACCAGGAGACGTGGAGGGGGCCATAGGAGGGCAACAACCCAGCAGCAGGACCGCTACCTCAGCTTTTGTGCAAGGAGGAACAGGAGGAGCACTGCTAGAGCCCTGCAAAATGACTTCCAGCAGGACACAAATGTGTATGTGTCTGCACAAACGGTTAAAAACTGACTCCATGAGGATGGTCTGAGTGCCCAACGTCCACAGATGGGATTGTGCTCACAGCACAACCCCATGCAGGACGATTGGCATTTGCCACAGGACACGAGGATTGGCAAATTCGCTACTGTCACCCTGTACTCTTCACAGATAAAGGCAGGTTCACACTGTGCACATGTGACAGACATGACAGATTCTGGAGACGCAGTGGAGAGTGATCTGCTGCCTGCAACATCCTTCAGCATGGCCGTTTTGACAGTGGGTCAGTAATGGTGTGGGGTGGTATTTCTTTGGAGGGCCACACAGCCCTCCATGTGCTCACCAGAGGTAGCCTGACTGCCATTAGGTACCGAGATGAGATCCTCAGACCCCTTGTGAGACCATATTCTAGTGCGGTTGGCCCTGGGTTCCTCCTAATACAGGACAATGCCAGACCTCATATGGCTGGAGTGTGTCAACAGTTCCTGCAAGATGAAGGCATTGAAGCTATGGACTGGCCCGCCCGTTCTCCAGACCTGAATTCGATTGAACACATCTGGGACATCATGTCTCACACCATCCACCAACGTCACGCTGCACCACAAACTGTCTAGGAGTTGGCGGATGCTTTAGTCCAAGTCTGGGAGGAGATCCCTCAGGAGACCATCCACCGCCTCATCAGGAGCATGCCCAGGCATTGTAGGGAGGTCATACAGGCACATGGATGCAACACACACAACTGAACATCTTTTCCTTGTCTTGAGGCATTTCCACTGAAGTTGGATTAGCCTGTAATTTGATTTTACAGTTTGATTTTGAGTATCATTCCAAATCCAGACCTCCATGGAATATTCATTTTGTTGTACATTGATCATTTTCATGTTTTATTGTTCTCAACACATTCATCTATGTAATGAATAATGATTTGCAACTGAAATATTTCATTCAGTGATATTTAGGATGTGGTATTTTAGTGTTCCCTTTATTTTTTTGAGCAGTGTGTTAGGGGTCGAGTTCCCGCCTCTGCACCGGGGGAATCTCGGGCCATCTCCGCTGCGGTCTCCCATTCTTCTCCTGCCGCAGTGGAGCCTGCTCAGCGGAGACGTCAGTCCCAGCGTCTTGCTCAGTCCCACTCTGTACAAAGAGTTACTGCTGCCTTTCCTGCTTCTGCCATTGAAGTCAGTGCTGGGCAGAGGCGAGCAGATGCTTCTGGGACTAAGTCCTGCTTTTCTCGTTCTGAGCATGCCCAGAGTAAGATCTCTCAGTGGAGATCGAGGGTCACATGATCAGATACTGCAGCTAAGGCCATTGGTCCTTCAGGAAGGTCCTGTATGTGCTGCAACTATTTAAGGTTCGCATGGCCATGCACTAGTATTGTTCTTTGTCATGTGCTTTGCGCCAGTGTGGTCACGTGAGAGTGTGTTCAGGGACCCGGCTGAAATAAGCCCCTAGAATGCTGGCACCTCTGGCGAGGAGTTTTGTGTGCATGCGTGACCACTGACTGCTCTCTGTTTGGGCAGTTAGGGCACAGTGCTTTACTTTCACGGCTACTCGGTGAATTAACTGAGTTAGTCCATACCGCCATATAGTGCCGCGTTTGCTAGCAGCAGGTACTCCTGCACGGTGGACCCTGGGCTGCGAAGGCACCAATATCAATAAAAACATCTCTATTTACTCGGTGCATTCCGCTAGCCCTAACACAGTGTATTTGTGGGTAAAATTATTTTTTTTATTTTCACCTCTCAACGGTATAAACATCTGTGACGGTTTAATGTGCTCACCACACATCTTGATCAGTTCCCTGAAGGGTCTAATTTCCAAAATGGTGTCAATTGTGTGGAATTTTCACTGTTAAGGCACATCAGAGGCTCTCCAAATGCGACATGGCATCAGACAATTGTTCCAGCAACTTTTGCATTCAAAAAGTCAAATGGCGCTCCTTCCCTTCCGAGCTCTGCCAAGTGCCCAAACAATGGTTTTCTCCCTCCTTTGGGGCATCCGCTTGCGCAGGAGAAATTGCACAACAAATTTTGGGGTCCATTTTTTCCTGTTACCCTGGTCAAAATTAAAAAAATGGAGCTGAAGTAAAATTTTGTGTGAAAAAAGTTAAATGTAAATTTTTTTTCCACTTTCCAAAAATTCCTGTGAAGCACCTGAAGGGTTAATAAACTTCTTGAATGTGGTTCTGAGCATCTTGAAGGGTGCAAGGTGACTTCAAATCTGATGTGGTCCCTAAAAAATGGTTGTGTAAATTTTGTTGGAAAATTGTGCTGATGTAAAGTAGACATGTGGGAAATGTCATTTATTATTTTGTGTGACATATCTCTTTAAAGGCATGAAAATTCAAAGTCTGAAATTTTCAAAATTTTAGCCAAATTTCCATTTATTTCACAAATAAATGCAAATCATATAGAAGAAATTGTACTACAATAATGAAGTACAATATGTCAAGAAAAAAAATCTTCAGAATTAGTGGGATCCGTTGATGTGTTCCAGAGTTATTACCTCAAAGTGACAGTGGTTAGAATTGGAAAATAGCGCAGGCACATACGCAGATTGAAGTCCAGCGGTCTTCAGGAAAATAGTGCAGCCAAAATATAATTCTGCCCATGCGCCAGCTCTGGCGCCATTTTCCTAAAGACAGCCGAAGTTCGATCTGCGCATGCACCATTTTCACCACTAGCAAGAGCACCGCCCACAGCTAAGACGGCGCTAGCCCAAAATTTAAATGAATACATGATGATGAATGCAACAGAGGCATCCATGACTGAGCCCTCTGAGACGAAGACCCTACTTACAATCCCACCCACAAGTCCCGCCACAAAGCATGAAGGAAACCAAAATTTATCATGATGATTTAACGAAAACCAGACTGGAGATTTTTACACTAAAAATATGCATTCAATGACTCTGATGGGGCCATTCTGCCCATATCTTTAGTTTAACACGGATTATTCTGATGACCGGTTCTCTTTAATGCACTTACACAGTGTATTACTGTAATCTTTGATAGTTTAAATTCTAAGATCTTCAAGAAACAGCAGCTTCAGAAATAATGGTCTAAAGAATTGTTCAATTTGAAAGAACCATAGCTCAGAGAAAGGCCTCCTTAATTGGTAGACGTTTTCCATACATGTGGTATCCATTTTTTTTCACGGATGCGACCGGTACCTATTATAACCTATGTTGCAGTACACACGTCCGTGCAAAACACACAGAGACATGTCCGTTTTTTTCCCATCAGCAAGGATGACAATGGACAATAAAGGTCAGTGAAAAACATGTACAGCACATGGATGGCGTTTGTGCACCAATGCGTAACACTGCAAAGTATACGAGAGGCTTTGTTGTTTAATTCTTTCTTGAACCATAATCGGATAAACATTGATGTTAAATATGAACCCACAGATGACACACTGATTGAAAACACTGATAGTACCAGTACACGTTTTTTTTCACGCAAGTATTTAAACATGGACGTGTGAAGGAGACCTTAATAGTAATTTTTTTTTAAATCTTCTTTACCCACAATCATGAGAAAAACTAAATACACTCTCTGAGCTATATAGTTTTACTTATCAGACAGAACATAATGGAAAAAACATTTGGATTTTAACGAGGTTGTTCCAAACTAACAGTGAATTTCATACTATACAGTACAGACGAAAAGTTTGGACACACCTTCTCATTTAAAGATTTTTCTGTATTTTCATGACTATGAAAATTGTACATTCACACTGAAGGCATCAAAACTATGAATTAACACATGTGGAATTATATACTGAACAAAAAAGTGTGAAACAACTGAAATTATGTCTTATATTCTAGGTTCTTCACAGTAGCCACCTTTTGCTTTGATGACTGCTTTGCACACTCTTGGGTGTGCTTGGAAATTTAGTTTTTATTGCCGCAGCTGAATGATTTTCATCTGTTAGCCAGCATAAGTACATGTGGGGGTTGCCTGGTTGCTAGAGAATCCCCACATGTACTTATGCTGGCTAACAGATGTAAATCATTCAGCTGCGGCAATAAAAACTAAACTTCCGAGCACTAAAAAATACTCGGAGGACACCCGAGGGTGCTTGGGAAATCTTGAGTAACGAGTATATTCGCTCATCAGTAACCTGAATCTATAAGGTCGGACACTCGAACAGGCTCGAGTTGAGTACCGAGTATAATGAAAGTCAATGGGAAACTAAAATTTTTCCGGAAAACCCTAAAAGGAGGGCTAGGTACTCAGGAAAATCGCTTAAGTGGATGGAAACAGCACTTAAATGGAATGGGATCAGCATGGGGAAGCCGTCTGGATGCATCTTTGACTACAAGGTCGCTGCTGGGAACAATGTCGTCAGAGAATTACTCCAATTTTATGGACTGACAATAAAACATACAAAACCGAAGACCAATTTGATTTTAAAATGTATAATGACTTAAATATAAGGCAAATAAAAAAATTGCTCCTCCATCCCTTAACAGTCAGGCGATCTCTCCCCGTATTTCCCAATCGCCTATGACTTCAGTAAATGACATAGTAGAGGGGGAAATAAAATTACCAGTAGTCACCGGTAAAAGTAACTTTAACATTTTACTACCTTATCTGGGCATGGGGGGTGTGTAACACAGTCAGACACATCCTGTTTAATTTATGAAAGAGGGACTTTGAAACTCAAAGCCTATGCGGTCAATGCAAGAACTACCAAAAATTAGAAGGAAGAGGGACTCTGTATACACCCTGTATTAGACATAAAGGAGGGCCTCATACACATTCTGTTAAAATTATTAGGTAGTGGGACTCCTAGACTCATATAGCCTGTGCACTAAGTGCAAGGGTTGCCACAAATTAAGAGAGACTGCAACACATTCTGGAAGATACGTAGAAGAGGGTCTCAAAAAACATTTATTTCCCATTTTTAAGGAGTGGGTCTCCGAGACTAGTAAAGCATATGCAAGGACTGATGAAGAGGCCTGAGTAGTCTCGAAAGCTTGCAATTTGTTATCATCTTTTCAGTTAGCCATTAAAAAAGGTATCAACCACTGAGGACTGTCAATTCTAAATATTTTTTCTATCTACTGGCTAACACGGTACCAAGATATATATCTTTGATGATTCTCTAAAAATTATGAGTACCACATGACAATCCTCGAAATATTTTGAGTGACGGCCACCTGATGACCCTCTAAAAATTGGCTACGGCATTACCGTGTATGGCAGGCAATCCTCACATGTCTAACAGGCGCAAAACCTGCGGGGAAGAGACTCGAGCACTGCCAATACTCGTACACTCTTGAGCACTTCGATGCTCTATCAAGTATCGAGCAGTGCTGAGCGCTCCTGCTCATCACTAGTTCTCAGGGAAATGTTCTATCAAAAAAACTTGTACAAATACCAAAGACAATCCCCTATACATAATGTACAAAGCATTACAGCATATATAGACTACATGTAGATATAAAGCACATGTAGATAGTTGATCTATGCAGGTTGTATAAATCGATAGAATAACTTACAATGAGTAGTCTTGTTCCCAGCATGGCTCATTCCCTGGCCTGGATACAGTAGAACTCTGCAGACTTTGTATCTTGATCACTACATAAGTATTACAATTGGCTAGAAAAATATAAATGATCAACACATTAGTAGAATGCAAAATTACTAATGTACAGTATATCACAAAGGTGAGTACATCCCTCAAATTTTTAAAAATATTTTATTATATCTTTTCATGGGACAACACTGAAAATATGACACTATGATACAATGTAAAGAAGTCAGTGTCAAAATGGTCAAATTGTGCCCAAAGTGTAATATTTTGAGTGGTCACCATTATTTTCAAGTACTGCCTTAACTCTCTTTAGCATGGAGTTCACTAAAGCTTCACAGGATGCCACTGGAATCCTCTTCCACGCCTCCATGATGACATCATGGAGCAGGTGGATGTTAGAGACCTTGCGATTCCATTTGAGGATGCCCCAAAGATGCCCAATAGGGTTTAGGTCTGGAGACATACTTGGCCATTCCAAGACCTTTGCCCTCGTTTTTTTTAGCAAGGCAGTGGTTGTCTTGGATGTGTGTTTGGGGTTATGTTGGAATACTGTCCTGCTGCCCAGTCGACAGCACTTATGCAGCCCCAAATCATGACACTCCCACCAACATGCTTGACTGTAGGCAAAACACACTTGTCTTTGTACTCCTCACTTGGTTGCTGCAACACTCGCTTGAAACTGGAAAATCATGGAGTAAATATGCATAAAAAACTACTGACTCGTTAACATACAGATAATAGAAAGATATGCATCCATTACATTCGTTCCCCATGTGTGTGGTTCATCGGGAGACCAGGGTTGTGGATGATCTGGAAAGAGGGTGCTATGCTTATCTATCTATATTATCTGTATGTTAATGAGTTAGTAGTTTTTTATGTATACCTACGCGATGAGCTTCCACCCTGTCTCTTCCATGGTGTCAGCATCAAGAAGGAGGGGGTTTGGAATCAATGAATTATATAACAGCCCATATATTATTATTATTATTATTATTATAGCACCATTTATTCCATGGCGCTTTACATGTGAGGAGGGGTATACATGATAAAAACAGGTACAATAATCTTGAACAATACAAGTCACAACTGGTACAGTAGGAGAGAGGACCCTGCCCGCGAGGGCTCACAATCTACAAGGGATGGGTGAGGATACAGTAGGTAAGGATAGAGCAGGTAGTGCAGTGGTTTGGTCGATCGGTGATTACTGCAGGTTCTAGGCTTGCCGGAAGAGGTAGGACTTCAGGTTCTATTTGAAGGATTCTATGGTAGGTGAGAGTCTGATATGTTGTGGTAGATAGTTCCAGAGTAGCAGTGATGCACGAGAGAAATCTTGTATGTGATTGTGGGAAGAGGAGATAAGAGGGGAGTAGTGAAAGAGATCTTGTGAGGATCGGAGGTTGCGTGCAGGAAAGTACCGGGAGACGAGGTCACAGATGTATGGAGGAGACAGGTTGTGGATGGCTTTGTATGTCATGGTTAGGCTTTTGTACTGGAGTCTCTGGGTAATGGGGAGCCAGTGAAGGGATTGACAGAGGGGAGAGGCCGGGGAATAGCGGGGGGACAGGTGGATTAGTCAGGCAGCTGAGTTTAGAATAGATTGGAGGGGTGCGAGAGTGTTCGAGGGGAGGCCACAGAGCAGGAGGTTACAGTAGTCGAGGCGGGAGATGATGAGGGCATGGACTAGGGTTTTTGCAGATTCTTGGTTTAGGAATGTACGGATCCGTGAAATATTTTTGAGTTGAAGGCGGCAGGAAGTGGAAAGGGCTTGGATATGAGGTTTGAAGGTGAGATCAGTGTCAGGGATTACCCCGAGACAGCGAGCTTGTGGGACTGGGGAGAGTGGGCAGCAGTTTACTGCAATGGATAGGTTCGTTGGGGGCGTTGCGTGAGATGGGGGAAAGACAAAGAATTCTGTTTTGTCCATGATAAGAATGATTTTAGAAATCTAGCGGAGAAGAAAGATGAAATAGCAGATAGACATTGAGGGATATTATATATATACACACACACACACACACACATATATATATATATACATATATATATACACAGTACAGACCAAAAGTTTGGACACACCTCATTTAAAGATTTTTCTGTATTTTCATAACTATGAAAATTGTACATTCACACTGAAGGCATCAAAACTATGAATTAACACATGTGGAATTATATACTTAACAAAAAAGCATGAAACAACTGAAATTATGTCTTATAGTCTAGGTTCTTCAAAGTAGCCACCTTTTGCTTTGATGACTGCTTTGCACACTCTTGGCATTCTCTTGATGAGCTTCAAGAGGTAGTCACCGGGAATGGTCTTCCAGCAATCTTGAAGGAGTTCCCAGAGATGCTTAGCACTTGTTGGCCCTTTTGCCTTCACTCTGCGGTCCAGCTTACCCCAAACCATCTCGATTGGGTTCAGGTCTGGTGACTCTGGAGGCCAGGTCATCTGGCATAGCACCCCATCACTTTCCTTCTTGGTCAAATAGCCTTTACACAGCCTGGAGGTGTGTTTGGGGTCATTGTCCTGTTGAAAAATAAATGATGGTCCAACTAAAAGCAAAAGGTGGCTACTTGAAAAACCTAGAATATAAGACATAATTTCAGTTGGTTTACACTTTTTGTCAAGTATATAATTCCACATGTGTTAATTCATAGTTTTGATGCCTTCAGTGTGAATGTACAATTTTCATAGTCATAAAAATACAGAAAAATCTTTATAAGAGAAGTTGTGTCCAACTTTTGGTCTGTATTGTATTATATATATTAACTAATATAGTACATACTATTTTTCTATATTCAATTCATTATCTTTTACTTTAGTGATAGACCCGTACCAGGGAAATAAGAGAGCCGCTGTTGAACGGGGGCCCCATTCTCGTATCTCTGGGTGCCAACCTCGGCTAGGTAGTTGCAGAATAGGTTTTGAATAAAGAAACATTGAGGGTTTTTTCTGTCTGTGTCAGATTTTTGCTACATGCAATAATATACACATTCTCGGGTTTTTGGTGTGTTTTTAGACATTATTAATAAAATATTTTTTAAGGGATTATATGTTCACTAGAGAACCATTAGCAATCCTGAAGTTCCAGGTCGCTGCATAGAACTCAATGAATGCCATGTTGCTGGCAAAAGCAAAGACAGAATCAATCACAAACTACACAAAATGTAGCATTTATATTTACCTGATATTCCAATAAAATGCCCTCTTTTCACTATAAAAAAAAGAGAAATTAACTTTTTGTAGGTCACATTGATTTAGTATAATACCGTAATATGCTCAACATTGAAAGTTTTCACTAATACGCTGGTGGGTGTCAAGCGGTCCGACTCCACAAATCCTAAGAAAGTTGCTCTGGAATGGAGAAGTGACCACACTCTACTCATTCTCAATGGGAGTGCTGGGAAAAGCGAAGAGCTACACTTGGCTGTCTCCGATAGTTCCATAGCAAATGATTGGAGGGGGTCTACTGATGACAGCAAAGTATAGAGTTTGGCTCAGACGGTTTTAATTAGCAGGAAACTGAGTGGGATTATCCCTATTTTTGCCGTTAGCTCACAGTCTGCGAGCATGGTGAAGATGATTCTTACTTGGTATTGGTGCTGTGACCTAGAGTCGGGGAGGCTCATCCTTACAGCATTGCAAGGCACCAGGTCACCTGCCCTGCAGTGCCATATCTTTAACGTTAGGGACCCACTGAGAAGTTTGCCGTGACATGAATGTGGACTTCATACAGTCTGATCAGAATGTTAAACTAAGAAACTCATGTTCAGTTTTGTAAAATTTTTGGTTAGCTATAATGGATCAACATATAAGTTTTGGATGTGCGGCCCATGTCTTCTACAGATATGGTATGAAGTATAGAGTTCGGCTTGGCTATCCTGAGTGGCTTGCTGCCCCTGCTCCATTCCGATGGGGCATTTAACGTCCCATTCTCAGGGTCAATGGTGGTCTCAGTCTTTGGAACACCACTGACAAGAAAGTTATCCCCTTTGATAGTTGATATTCCCAAAATTGAAAATTTTCTCAATAAGGGTTCATTCAGATGTCCATTTTTCACGTATATGTTCTGTTTCCAAAGATAATATATCCATTAAAGTATATGAGGCTGTTCATATGTTTTTACTCTTTTTGCAGGCTGAGTGTCAACCAAAAAAAAAATAAAAATTGTGTACAATTTTTGTCACAGATCAAACTCGCCAATGGAAATCTACAAGTATGTTAAAAACAAGAACATCCTACAGTAACTGCATTCATGTGCTGTCTTTTTTTCACTGTATACTAGTTTTGGAAAATTTAGGTCATTTCTTTTTGCATGAGAAAAACAGAAAAACTGATAAAATCCAGATAGTAAAACTGCCAAACTGACCAAACATGGATGAAAACCTGATCCAGCACAAGGATGGATTGGTTTGGTTTTTTTTTCAATATGCAAGAAAACAACAGATTTCTGAAGAAGGCCATAAACAAATCCATCATTTTAATAAGCAGACTTATGAGGAGATGAAAATTTTCACCAAAATTTGCACCATTTCCTTGCTTTAGCAGTGATAAATTTGTCTAAAGTTGCTAATTATGCCCCCACTAATGAACTATTCCAAATTTTCTTAGAACTGTTAAAGGGAACCTGTCATCTAAAAAAACATTACCTCCATTATTCTGTTTAAATCATGTTAGTCACGCTCAATGCAAGATGGGCTACAAGGAGAAAACTAAGTTTAGATTCTCCCTGCAGCCGCCTCCTTTTAGTCATTGGGTCGTTGCAGGGGGTTGTAACAGGTTGCACTCACTACACAGTGAGCATTCTGTTATCACTCCCCATCCTCTTTAATGGACAGCGAGCTCATGTGTGTAGCATGAGAGCGTTCACTGTTTAATAAGCAATAACTGTAAGGCTATGTTTCCACGGTCAGGAAACGTTCAGGATTTGCTGCAGATTGGACGCCTGCGTACAGCAGCAGTGTCCAATCCGCAGTGTCCAGATGTTACAGCATAGTGGAGGGGATTTTATGAAACACGGGGTGGCGTTTTGGGTGGAGCGGGGTATCAGATGCGTCCAAAGTGCTGGGTTTCCTGAACGTGGAAACATACCCTTACAGCCCCTACACTACTCTGATGACTAGAAGTGGCTGAAAGGAGAATATAACTTCATTTTCTCCCTGTAGCTATGCTTCCAGTATAGTAGCCTGACATTTGTTCATTTCTTCTAGTGCACTAAATTCTGTCTTATTTAGGTTTTTCAATGGTGATTTATAATGAAGAGCTTCTACATCTTTAATTACTAGTTCTTGAAACAAATATATGGCATTGCCTGGTGAAATAGGTGGCATGTAATTCTAAGGGACTCCTCTTGTAAAAGGTGAAAATTCAATGTTTTTATCAGTAGTAACAGTAGGGGTGGGATGTGATAAACTTAACAAAAGGGATACATCATTATATAAAGCTGTATTATCGGCCTTATCTATACTGAAACCCAAGAAAAACAGGGTTAGTTTTTTCACATCAGAAAAGGATTTAAAAACATGAATTTTTCTTGTGGTTTTAAAAAGATAAATTTTGAAGTCAGTCAAATCAAATCGTTCCGGTAGACAAAAATTAAGTCCTTTAGTCAAGACTTTAATGTGATTTGCAGCTAATTTTTTTTAATCAAAATTCACAACTTTATTCCCCAAATTTTTGTCTGTTATTTTCTCAATGAAACTTGTTTGCATTTTATGCTGACTCCTGCGATTTTTTTCATTCCTCCCAGTCTTGTTTTTTTTCCTAAAGGGACTGGTGGCCCTGTTTTAGGCCGATTTCACACGTCAGTGGCTCCGGTACGTGAGGTGACAGTTTCCTCACGTACCGGAGACACTGACACACGTAGACCCATAAATATCAATGCATCTGTGCATATGTCATTGATTTTTTGCGGACCGTGTCTCCGTGTGCCAAACACGGAGACATGTCAGTGTTCGTGGGCGCGCACGTATTACACGAACCCATTAAAGTCAATGGGTCCGTGTAAAACACGGACCACACACGGACAGTCTCCATTTGCAGTCCGTGTGCCGTGCAGGGGACAGCGCTACAGTAAGCGCTGTCCCCCCCACTGGTGCTGAATCCGCGATTCATATGTTCCCTGCATCAGCGTTTGCTGCAGAGAAAATATGAATAATAGTGTTTAAAAGAAAGATCTATATGTCCGCCCCCTCCCACCCCTTGTGCGCCCCCCCCGCTGTTCTGAAAATACTCACCCGCATCCCTCGCAGTGTCCTGTGCTGGCCGCTCCTTCTACTGTATGCGGTCACGTGGGGCCGCCGTTTAGAATCATGAATAAGTGGCTCCACCTCCCATAGGGGTGGAGCCGCCTATTCATGACTGTAAATGAGCGGCCCCACGTGACCGCATACAGGAGAAGATGGGGCCAGACCAGGAAGCAGCGACAGCCAACGAGGGAGCGGGTGAGTATTTTCAGAACAGCGGGGGGGGGGGGGGGCACACAGGGGGTGGGAGGGTGGGGGACACATAGATCTTTATTTTAAACACTATTATTTATATCTTCTATGCAGCAAACGCTGCTGCAGAGAAGATATGAATGGCGGCTTCAGCACGATGCAGTGTACCACACGCGTGGGTACCACACGCTCCGTGTGGTACCCACTCGGCACACGGGCAGCAAACGTGTGCCGCACGTATGGCCTACGTGAGCTCACAGGAACACGGACACGGATACCGGTACCGGAATTATCTGGACGTGTGGGACGGCCCTTAGAAACTTTATGTTGACTGCTGTCACCTGGTTTTGCTTGATCCTTTGCAAAGCTGGAATCAGATTCTGTGGTCCATCTACATACGTTTTTTTCCTTTTATTAGATTTTTTATTGCAATTTTTTTCTTTGGTTACAACTTTTTTTATTGCGAGAAAAAAAAAAAAACATTGCCCATGTCAATCATTTTTGTCTCTCAAAATTTTTTCTTTTTTTCTTTGCTTGATTTTGGTTTTAATCATGATCAGTTTCTTTTCAAGTTTTTTTTTTTATAAAATGTACGGAATTGATTTTTTTGTTAAACGTGACCATAGTTCATTTTTAGCTTTGCCTAGCTGATTATTAAGATCTCTACTTTCTTTTTCATTCTGTGAGAGCTCTAGACATAATAATGTAATTGTTCCCAGTCTTTTTGGAAAATTAAATCACCTTGAAACAGATATTTCTTTGAAGAGTATGCGGCCTCTAGGAACACGTTCACATTCAATGTAAGATTTTAATAATTTGATAGACCAGAATAGCCGTATTTCTTTCTCAGCTTGAAAACTGATCTTAGACTCTAGTGATTTAGTATATATAACTTGTAATTCTTCTTTAAAATTGCAATCTAAAAAAAAAGCTCTCCTGACCTGCTAATAATCCTTCTTTTGCTGATGTTGGCTCAATGAGGTCTTCATTATCATATACTTCCATTTTTATTTATGGGAATAAATATTGCCTGACAAAAACAATTGTATATGCAAAGTTCAAAGAGAAAAGTACCGACAACATATAAAAAATTCCCTGGAAGGCTGAATAGACATCCCAAATAGAGCTACAGCGGCTGATCAAACGGTGTTTGGTGCTCTGCATAAAGTGCTTTAATGTGCAATATTGAAGAAAAAAAAAAAAAAAATAAGATGTGGCACTCACCAGTTCGAATGAATGTGAAAATGTCCTTTATTCCATTCCTTGGGGTTAGGACTAAAACATGATTTGCAGGTTACAGAGGCATGCAGGGAGATGCAGAGTGGACAACACTGTTTAATGAGCAATGACTGTTAGGCTATGTGCACACGATGCGTTTTCGCAGCATTTTTTTCTCAGTGGAAATGGTTCAAAAACGCAATGGAATCCTTATGCAAGGTAATTCAATGACAATTCTGAAGTGTTTTGCACATGATCAGTAAATTTCCGTGCGTATTTGCAGTACGTTTTTTTCTGCAGCATGTCAATTCTTTGCGCTTCTGTAGCGTTTCTGCACCCATTGACTTCAATTGAGTCAGTCAAATCCGCAGCAAAAACGCAGGTATAAAAATGTTTGCGGATTTGCTGAGTTTTTGTTTCGCGTTTTACTGGCTTCCTATGGTGTTTCCCATGCTGTCATCTGTGTGACAGCGTGGGAAACACCGGCGCGGTAATTTTTATCGGCGGTAACACTACCGCCGGAAAGGCCATCGGTCAGAGCACTGCAGGGTAACGCTGTCAGATGTCAGCGTGACTCAGCAGCTGTGACTGTCACCCGTGGTAACATTACCGCCAGTATTGTTGGTCAGAGCGTTGCGGGATCATGCTGTCAGATGTCAGCGTGATCCCACAGCTGTGACTGTGAATCGCAGGCGTGGACCGATGAGACTACTGCTCCCATTGGGCTACGTCTGCTGTCATTGTTAACAGTGACAGCAGGTGCCGCTGATGGAAGACATAGTCTCATCTGCTGGCGCCTGTGCTCACAGTTTAAAAAAAAGAAATCAAAATTACATACATATTCAAATAAAATTAAAAACCATTATACTCGCCTACCACCAATGCCCTCGTGTCCTAGAAATAATGTAAAAGAATAAACCAACATACACTCACCCGTCCCCCATAGTCCATGTAATCCAGATTGTCCCACGACGATCTCACGTGTAGAACAGTCACATAGGGAGAGGTCACTGCTCTACCCGGCCGCCTGCGATACACTGCGGGAGATTACCTTCTGTCAGTGTATCACTTATGGCACCGCTGCGTGAGATCACCAGAGCTGATGAACTCCGATGAACTCTCACGGCAGCCCGGTGATACACTGCGGGAACGATTACCTCCTGTCAGTGTATCGATGGCTGTCTTTAAGAGCAGTTACATCAGTGATGTGACTGCTCTCAAAATGATCATCGTGGGATATTATGGATAATCTTCTTGGCAGACAAGTGAGGAATATTGTGGTTTATTATTTTATTTTGTTGCAGGAGACGTTGGCTTTGGTGGATTAGGCGTTCAGTGAGTATGGTTTAAAGGGAACCTGTCACCCCCAAAATGGAAGATGAGCTAAGCCCACCAGCATCAGGGGCTTATCAACATCATTCTGGAATGCTATAGATAAGCCCCTGATGTAACCTGAAAGGTAAGAAAAAGAGGTTAGATTATACTCACCCAGGGGAGGTCCCGGTTCTGTTCGGGTCCGATGGGAGTTGCGGTCCAGTCCGGGGCCTCTCATCTTCATTGGATGACGTCCTCTTCTTGTCTTCATGCTGCAGGAAAGGTTAGAGTGGCCCGGCACCTGCAGTACTTTGCTCTGTCCTCAACAGGGCAGACAAAGTACGCCTGCGCCGCAGCGTGAAGACAAGAAGAGGACATCATCCTATGAAGATGGGAGGCCCCGGACCGGACCGGACCGTAACTCCCATCGGACCCGAACAGAACCGGGACCGCCCCTGGGTGAGTATAATCTAACCTCTTTTTCTTAACTTTCAGGTTACATCGGGGGCTTATCTACAGAATGCTGTAGATAAGCCCCTAATGCTGGTGGGCTTAGCTCATCTTCCATTTTGGGGTGACAGGTTCCGTTTAATTAAGATTTTTAGAGGAGTCCATGTCATTATTTCAAATAAAAGGACGTGTGTGTGGGTGTGTGTGTTTTTATACAATATCACTACGGGGTTACTAATGGATAGGTGTCTTATAGATACCTCTCTATTACTAACCTGTTGGCTTGATGTCACCTGACAACAGAAAGGTGACATGAACCCCACTTGCCACCGCTACAGGGCAAGTGGGAAGACCAGGCAAAGCGCTAGATTTGGCGCATCTTAAAGATGCACCTTTTCTGGGGCGGCTGAGAGCTGATGTTTTCAGTATGGGAGGGGCAAATATCCATGGCCCCTTCCTAGACTATTAATATCAGCCCGCAGCTGTCTACCTAGCTTTGCTGGTTAGATCTTATGGGGACCCTTTGTCAAATTTTTGCTGGGATCCCCCTGTAAACTAGCCAGTAAAGTCTAAGCAAACCGCTGTGAGCTGATATTTATAGCCTATGATGCAAAAAAACGGTGTATTAATCCAGCGATTTTGCATCATCGATTATCTGCCTGGAGCCCAAGGCTAATCCATGCGCAGGGGGTGAAACCAGAGCGCAGGAAGACGACCGATAAGGGGTGAGCTGAATTATTTTACTTTGGTTTTTCCATATTAATAGCCTGGGAACCTTTATGGCTATTGGCTCCTACCCAGAATATTAACAACAGCCCTCAGCTTTCCCTCTGGTGGTTATTAAAATTACGCGGGAGCCCATGCAATTTTTTTTTTTTTTTAATTAACAGTTGCTGTCTGGTTACAGCCTATGTATGTTCGTTCTGTTAACGCTCCTACATATGCTGGAAACAATGTGTGTTGATTTGTGTGTGTTTGTGTAAGAAATTACATCACAAAAAATATTTTTTTTATTTTTAAAAATATCTTTATTTAGTTAAAAAAAAACTATTAATTGCTGTACAAAAACGCATACAAAACACGGCAAAAACGCCCACTTTTCCAGCCAAGAGATGCAGAAACCTTGCAGAATTTTCTGCAAGCAAATACTCAATGTGCGCACATAGCCTTACAGCCCCGGCAACACTCTGATGACTGGAAGTGGCTGCAGGGAGAATATAACTTCATATTCTCCCTGTAGCTACGCTTCCAGTATATTAGCCTGACATAAATTAAATACTATTTACTGAAAATAATGTGCCTGAAGGCAAGCAGCATTTTTGTAGGTGACTGGCTCCCTTCAAAAACTGGGTGCTGAGAAAAGTCTAAAATTCTTGCGAGAAATATGGCATGCACCATCATTTGCGGCTTTTTTCTTTTAGCTCAGTTTGCACGTAAATAATGTTTAAACTGATTACATGCATCAATATGTGTTGGACAACCGTGATCATCATCAGTAATTAGAAATAGCAATAGAGCTGTCAAGTAAAGTATGCTTCTTCAGATTCCAAAATGATGGCAAACACTGTGATAGCACTGCTGATCCTGGTAACCAGGTAAAGCTAGATTTAGACAGAATTGAAAATTATGGTGAGCCCTGTTTGCCAGAAAACTAATGTAGTAAAGCTGCAGATTTTTGTTAACAAGAACATTTTGTGACATTGTTTTTATGACAGCTCCATCAACGTTTTGCAGAAAGGGTCATTCCCTCGTGCTGCCTGACATATCAATAATAACTTATATCACAGAAGTGGTAGTGAAATAATCATAGTAGAGCTGTAATCATTTCATCCATTTCTCCATGCATGGCAGAGAATGAATCTGATGCATCTTACTAATCACGACTGGTGTGCAAATAAATATTACCATAATACCAGTCTTGTCACATATGTCAGGAACTAATTCTGGTAAATACACTGAACATATCCATAGGTGATAGGACACAATAATACCATGCTTTTAAATTCAAAGTTAAAGAGGAATTCTCAAGTTTGGAAGTTATCACTTCCTGATCACTGGGGTCCAACTGCCAGAGATAGCTGCTTAGACCCCAGAGATAGCCAATCGTCCCCAGAGACAGCCAGTTGGACCCCAGAGATAGCAGGTTGGACCCCAGAGACAGCCGGTTGGACCCCAGAGACAGCCGGTTGGACCCCGGAGACAGCCGGTTGGACCCCAGGGATCCGGAGGTTAACCCTACCCATGGATAAGGTATAACTCCAAAGTTGAGAATACCGCAACCTGAGAGAACATGTAACTGTATACAGACGACAGTGTGCCAACCATGAGGTGGCATAAGAAAGGAAACTAACGTCTTGCTTACAAACGTTAATGCAAAATACTAATCACCTTCTACCATATGAAAGTGGCATGAGAGGGTAGGGACCACCAGGACCCTTCTGCCTCATCTGGGGGTCTATGTGTGGAGACTGCTTTCACCATAATGCATTAGACAAGCAGACCTGATTTCTCAGTGATATTCTGCCCCTTGCACATAAGTTCAGTCATCCTCTGCAGTACAGCCATGTTACCTTTCACACAGAGGAGCACCATGTCCCTGGGTCAGTGAGAGCTCTCATCAGTCAGCCCTTTTCCCTCCCGTCCTCTCTCTGGAGCGCCTGCTCCACTCTGTCAGTGCCGGCAATGAGAGCTGCACAGCTGTAAGCACTGCCGTGTCCTCCCCGCCCACTGTATCAATACAGCCCGGAGTCTGCCCACAGAGTAAACACGCATTACATATGTGACTGGTCGTGGTGCTTGTGCTGACATACAGAGGGAAGCAGCACCACACTGCAGGCAAAGGACAGGGCTGACAGCCAGTCATGGACATGTCAAAGAAAGGGACTCTTCACCCTCACAGACACACCCTCTGTGGAGGAAATCCTAGGCAGAGCCAGTACTTTCCTACATGTCTACTATGAGGTGAAGACTGTGGAGCTTGTGTGACTTCACCTGAGAAGCCAGGGGGCACACAATGACAATTGCAGCATGACAATGCTGTGCAGTTATGGTTACGTGGAACTAATGAGACATTTTAGTCACAATCTGGTTGTCATTTTTCCCCTCTATGGGAAGGTTCTGTCTCAAGTTTTACTGTAAGAAAAAAAGTGCAGAATGCCAGAACCTGACCTTCAGGAGGGTATCCATGGAATACATGGCATTACCATGCATTTGTTATTCACGTCCTGAAAGGGATAATTGTCGGGAAAGGTTTTGTCACCAAGTCTTCCCTGCACATACAAGGGGAGGAAAAGATGGTGGGTGGCTATTTTTTCTTAGCTGCTTTTTTCTTGCCTAATACAGATTCTAACAGTCTATTCAGTAGGACTATCAGCTGTGTATCCACCAGACTTCTGCACAACACAACTGATGGTCCCAACACCATTTATAAGGCCGGTTTCACACGTCAGTGGCTCCGGTACGTGAGGTGACAGTTTCCTCACGTACCGGAGACACTGACACACGTAGACCCATAAAAATCAATGCATCTGTTCAGATGTCATTGATTTTTTGCGGACCGTGTCTCCGTGTGCCAAACACGGAGACATGTCAGTGTTCGTGGGAGCGCACGGATTACACGGACCCAATAGAGTCAATGGGTCCGTGTAAAACACGGACCTCACACGGACGTTCTCTGTCTGGGGTCCGTGTGCGTGCAGGAGACAGCGCTACAGTAAGCGCTGTCCCCCCCACATGGTGCTGAAGCCGCGATTCATATGTTCCCTGCATCAGCGTTTGCTGCAGAGAAAATATGAATAATAGTGTTTAAAATAAAGATCTATGTGTCCGCCGCCCTCCCACCCCCTGTGCGCCCCCCCCGCTGTTCTGAAAATACTCACCCGCTCCCACGTTGGCTGTCACTCCTTCCTCTCTGCCCCGCGCCTTCTACTGTATGCGGTCACGTGGGGCCGCTCATTTACAATCATGAATAGTCGGCTCCGCCCCTATGGGAGGTGGAGCCACATATTCATGACTGTAAATGATCGGCCCCACGTGACCACATACACTAGAAGCCGCGGCCAGACCAGGAAGCAACGAGGGAGCGGGTGAGTATTTTCTGAACAGCGGGGGGGGGGGGGGCGCACAGGGGGTGGGAGGGCGGCGGACACATAGATCTTTATTTTAAACACTATTATTCATATTTTCTCTGCAGCAAACGCTGCTGCAGGGAACATATGAATCGCGGCTTCAGCACGATGCAGGGTACCAAACGCGTGGGTACCACACACTCCGTGTGGTACCCACTCGCCATACGGGCGGCACACGTGTGCCGCACGTATGGCCTACGTGAGTTCCCAGGCACACGGACACGGATAACTCCGGTAACGATTTATTCCGGTACCGGAATTATCTGGACGTGTGAAACAGCCCTAAGGCAAGAAATCCCACTTATTAAACCTGACAGGGCACACCTGTGAAGTGAAAACCATTCCCGGTGACTACCTCTTGAAGCTCATCAAGAGAATGCCAAGAGTGTGCAAAGCAGTCATCAAAGCAAAAGGTGGCTACTTTGAAGAACCTAGAATAAAATACACAATTTCAGTTGTTTCACACTTTTTTGTTAAGTATATAATTCCACATGTGTTAATTCATAGTTTTGATGCCTTCAGTGTGAATGTACAATTTTCATAGGAAAATACAGAAAAATCTTTAAATGAGAAGGTGTGTCCAAACTTTTGGTCTGTACTGTATGATTGCCTCAAACCTTATTCTGCAGCTGAACAGCAACCCCAAACATAATGCAATTCATATTTCATATATTTCTTGCTTTCATGATATAGTTCAACGTTATTTGTTGGTTATATATGGAGATTGCTACTCTTAGTTTGCACCTGTACACACCTGCTTTCTGTTTGGAAGTGATGGTCAGTCTTTTGATATTTGTATACATATTTTCTGACTGAGCACTCCATCCATCAGCCTCTGGAGGTTTCAACCATAGCAGAAGAGAATCGCCTTATCGCGGCTGGTGGGTATACATGAATTGGCCAATTATGCGCTAAATATTCTCAATTTTTCCTATTTTCTAGAGCAGTAATGCAATTCATATTTCATATTTTCATGCTATAGCGCTAGAGTGCAACTTTATTTGTTAAACAATCAGAGGCCGGCACAAAACAGCTTGCCAGTGACACGTAGCACATAACAGTGACATCATGTGCTGCCCATACTGTCATGCCGAAGTAAGCTACCGTCTCCTGCATCGGTTACAGAAGAGGACACCGCATGACATGGGAGTGAAGGAAGGTGAGCAGAATTGTTTGCTTATTTTTAAAATGTGCTGGAGAAGAATGGAAGGGTCCCAACTTGTGGGACAATATACCAGAATTGGTGATATTATACCAGAATTGGGGACATTATACCAGGATGAGGCAAATTATACCAGTATTATTATTATTATTTATTACTATAGCGCCATTTATTCCTTGGCGCTTTACATGTGAGGAAGGGTATACATAATAAAAACAAGTACAGTACAAGTCACTCACAATGGTACAGGAGGAGAGAGGATCCTGCCCGCAAGGGCTCACAATTTACAAGGGTTGGGTGAGGATACAATAGGCGGGGGTAGAGCTGGTCGTGCAGTGGCTTGGTCGAGCGGTGGTTACTGCAGGTTGTAGACTTGTCCGAAGAGGTGGGTCTTCAGGTTCTTTTTGAAGGTTTCGATGGTAGGTGAGAGTCTATTATGCTGTAGTAGAGAGTTCCAGAGTAGGGGGGATGTGAGGGAGAAATCGTGTATGCGATTGTGAGAAGAGCAAATAAGAGGAGAGTAGAGAAGGAGATGCTGTGAGGATCGGAGGTTGCGTGCAGGTAAGTACTGGGAGACGAGGTCACAGATGTATGCTGGAGACAGGCTGTGGATGGCTTTGTATGTCATGGTTAGGGTTTTGAACTGGAGTCTTTGGGTAATGGGGAGCCAGTGCAGGGATTGACAGAGGGGAATAGCGGGGGGACAGGTGGATTAGTAGAGCAGCAGAGTTTAGAATAGATTGGAGGGGTGCGAGAGTGTTAGAGGGGAGGCCACAGAACAGGAGGTTGCAGTAGTCAAGGCGGGAGATGATGAGGGCATGGCTAGGGTTTTTGCAGATTCTTGGTTGAGGAATGTATGGATCCGTAAAATATTTGTGAGTTGAAGTCGGCAGGAAGTGGAAAGGGATGATGATATTGTATCAGGATGAGGGTCACTATACTAGGATGCGGACATTATACCAGGGTCAGTACTTTATACCAGGTTGGGGACATTATACCAGGACTGGGGACTCTATGCCAGGATACAGACATTATACCAGGAAGTGACCCAGGATGGGGGAAAATGTTACTGCATAGGGTCCAGGATGGGGGACTTTATTACATGGGAGGTGTACTGAACATGTATGTCTTTATAGGATCTAGTGTGGCACCCCAGGAGTTTGGGTACCATGGTGGTGCTGCCTTCCTCTCTGGGAGGGTAATGCCATGCCTGGAAACAGGAGGGATCCCTTTGGCAGGTGATCTCACATTCAACATATTCTAACTCCAGGCCAGAAGGGGGAGCTCAAAATTTGGTTTTAGGGGAGCTTCCCTCAATATACATCCTGGTCTGGAGGAGGAGTTAGTAGTAGACAGTGAAGGAGCACAGAGAAAGAGAGGAGCTAGAGGAGGCTGTGACTGGGCCCCTCTAAGCAGAGCTGCAAGTCCCACAGCAGAACCGGAGAGCAGAGAGCTGAAAGTAACCTGCCCACATTAAAAATGAGGTATAGCAGCATTCCAGAGCCCGGAGTCACCGTATACAGAGACCCCAGAGAAACGGCTCAAGCTGCCCACCATACAGGTACTGTCCCAGGACTGGAGAGAACGAGGACCTTGTTAAGACACTACAGGCAGCAAGGGGCTAATAGTCAGTACAAAGTGGAAGGCTCCCAACCTGACCTGCCAAGGGGTTTTCCACCTGTCTTCAGGCTGCCTGGACTCCATCTACACCTGTTGCCGGTATCCAGGTCTGTGGCCTGCTACCATGAGTAAACCAGGTAAAGACTGCAACCCTGTGTCCTCCGTTTATTTACCGGCAACCCGCCATCCTTGCCCACTCCACTGGAAGCCCTGGGGACCCCGCTTCACCTGTGGGAAGCGTCACCATCTATGCTGCGGTAACATCACCCCAGAGGACCCCTTTAAGCAGCGTCGGTCCCCTCTGACTGAGAATCACAGGTGGCGTCGCGAATACAAACTTTATTACAAAGACCCCATAAAAGACTTTTCCCTTTTAATTGAGTGCCCAGGGCCACGGACCAGGTCGCAGCTACCGTGACATACCCTTTAAGTGTGACCGGACCCGGTACCGAGTATCCCCATTGCACTGGTGGGCGACTCACTAGCACCCAACAAGGACCCATATAGCTCTGGCAAAAATTAAGAGACCACCACATAAAAACCCTCTCATGGCCAGCCTGTCACGAGGGTACTGGGTAGACTACAGCTGATTACCCGGGCCCCTGCGATATCCCTCAGACTAGGGAAAACCCTGTCTGTCCCTCTCCCAGAATTTACACTGATGGTGTGCTTGTCTGGGCCGCCAGGCCTGACCCTGACTCCTGTTTCAGCCCTATGCTGAAACCTCCACCCGCCACCCAGTGATTAGACCACACACCGACCTCCACAGAAAGCACAGACAGGGAAAACTAAAAAAAAAAACGCACCACGCCACAGACACACAGGAAAACACTATAATGTGCACAGGGCAAAACAAACACAAATATAGGAAGGAGAAATATGACAAAGGATAATACACCACCAGATACGATATTTCTTCTCCTAGACCACCACTCCAGACCAAGATCACCAGGCACAAGAAACAAGCTATAATCGGCGACGCCCAAAGTCCAGAATGACTATTTAAAGGCCACAGGCGTGACCCAGCCTCCAACCAGATTACCAGCTAGATTAACCCCGGACAACCTGGATAAAATCTAGCCGGAGCCACTGAGCGTATAGTGGACAAATGTGGAATTACCACTGTCTGTCGGATGCCCTAGTGTGAATAGCGTCCGACATGACAGTACCCCGCCTTCTACGAGCGACCCCAGGGCCCTTACGACTTATAGGACCCGGCTTGTCCGGATGGCGGCGGTGAAACATACTGACCAGCCGGTCCGCATGTATGTCCTAAGCTGGTACCCAAGACCTCTCCTCCGGCCCATAACCACACCAGTGTACCAGGTACTGTAATGTGTGGCACACTATATGAGAGTCAACCACCTTGGAGACTTCAAACTCCAAATTGCCACCCACCAAGACTGGAGGTGGCATTGGCGCCACGTCCACGGAACCCACCACCTTCTTTAAAAGAGATCTGTGAAACATGTTGTGTATTTTATATACCGTAGGAAGCTCCAATCGGTAGGCTACCGGGTTAATGATGGCGGCAACCCTAAATGGACCAATAAACCTTGGACCCAATTTCAGGGATGGTACTTTGAGTTTTATGTTTTTTGTGGACAACCACACCCAATCACCCACATACAGGTCTGGACCCGGCACACGTCTACTGTCAGCCACTCGTTTGTACCTTGCACCCACTCTCAGCAAGCGCTGTTTCACTCTCCTCCAAACGGATGACAGTTGTGCTCCTAGCTGGTCCTCCTCCGCATCGCCAGCTGAGCCACCCTGATGCAGAGTCCAAAATTGAGGACGGTGTCCGTAAACACAAAAGAACAGGGACTCCCCAGACAATTCCTGATGGTGATTATTAATGGCACTCAGCCAAAGGAAGGAACGTCGACCACTCCTCCTGGTTGTCAGAAACAAAGCAGCATAAGTACTGCTCCAAATTCTGGTTCATATGCTCGGTCTGACCATTTGACTGAGGATGAAACACCGAAGAATGCGACAACTTGATCCCCTGCCGTGAGCAAAATGCTTTCCAAAACTTTGCCACAAACTGAGTACCCCTATCAGACACTATGTCAGACGGGACCCCATGACGTCTGACCACCTCCTGCACAAAAACCTGAGCCAGAGACTTCGCGTTAGGCAACGAAGGCAAGGACACAAAGTGGGACATCTTTGAGAACCGATCAACAACCACCAAGATGACCATGTTCCCAGCTGAGGAGGGTAGGTCTGTAATAAAATCCATGGAGATCTCCGTCCATGGCCTACTGGGTACCCCTAGAGGATGTAATGAGTCAGCAGGACGGGAGCAAGGCATCTTAGCCCTAGCACACGTGGTACAATGCTGATACGTACGAGACCACGTCCTGTCGGATTTTGGGCCACCAAAACCGACGCGACACCAACTCCAAGGTACCCCTAACCCCTAGATGGCCAGCCAGAACAGCATCATGATGCTCACCCAACACCTTTAGGCGAAGATGGAGAGGTACAAATGATTTGTTAATGGGAAGCTCTGGTGGTACTTCCTCCTGAGCCTCGGCAATCTCAGCCTCAACCTCTGTCATGAGAGCCGAGACCACTACACCCTTTTGGAGGATGGGAACCGGATCTTCCCGAGGTTCTCCCCCCGGAAAGCACCTGGACAAAGCATCCGCCTTAGTGTTCTTAGACCCAGGTCGGTACGTAACAAAAAAGTTGAACCGCGTGAAAAACAATGCCCAGCGAGCCTGCCTGGGAGACAGATGCTTGGCTGACTCCAAATACAGCAGATTTTTATGGTCGGTGATCACTGTAACCTGATGGACCGACCCCTCCAAAAAGTGTCGCCATTCCTCAAAAGCCAACTTGATAGCCAACAACTCCCTGTTGCCGATATCGTAGTTACGTTCGGCGGGCGACAGCTTCTTGGAAAAGTAGGCGCATGGACCAACTCGAGCCTTGTGACAGCACCGCCCCCACTCCAACCTCAGACGCATTGACTTCCACGGTAAATGGTTTTGATATGTCCGGTTGCACCAGAATGGGGGCCGAAGCAAAACTGTTCTTCAGAAATTCGAATGCGCGCACAGCAGCCTCAGGCCAGGCGGAGAAATTGGTACCCTTTTTCGTCATGTCAGTAAGCGGTTTAGCAATGGTAGAAAAATCTTTGATAAATTTTCTATTATAATTAGAAAATCCAAGGAACCGCTGGAGTGCTTTTAGGTTATCAGGCCGTTCCCAATGCAGCACCGCTTGCACCTTAGCGGCGTCTATTTTAAACCCTGAAGCAGACACAATATAACCCAAGAAAGGCAACTCCTGAACCGAAAATACACATTTCTCCAGTTTTGCATAGAGCTTATTTTCTCTGAGTAGCTGTAACACCTGCCTCACATGCTCTAAATGAGTATCACGGTCGCATGAATAAATGAGAATGTCATCTACGTACACAATAACGAATTTCCCCAGTACATGCGAGAACACATCATTTATTAAATGTTGAAATACAGCAGGCGTGTTTATCAACCCAAATGGCATCACCAAATTTTCAAAATGACCCTCAGGAGTATTAAAAGCCATCTTCCACTCATCACCTTGACGGACTCTTATGAGGTTGTACGCCCCCCTGAGGTCAAGCTTGGAAAACCACTTAGCACCAGCCCCCTGGTTGAACAAATCAGGTATCAGTGGCATAGGGTATGGATCACGGACCGTAATCTGGTTTAACTCCCTGAAATCCAGACACAGGCGTAGTCCGCCATCTTTCTTCTTAACTAAGAAGAACCCTGCTGCCACCGGCTAGGACGAAGGCCTGATGTGCCCTTTGCTCAAACTCTCAGCAATGTAGACTTTTAAAGCTTGCCTCTCAGGACCAGAGATGTTAAACATCCTAGCTTTCAGCAATTTGGCCCCTGGTTTAAACCTAATAATACAGTCATAGGGTCGATGTGGTGGCAATTCTGAGCAACCCTTCTCAGAGAACACATCTGCGAAATCCAGCAGTGACTCAGGAATGCTATTGGTCACAGCGGACACACATGTGGCCAGGCAATTCTCCTGGCAGAATCCGCTCCACTGAATTATGTCCTGAATTTTCCAGTCAATCACCGGGTTGTGCATAGACAACCATGGAAAACCCAGAACCATTTGTGCAGGAAGATTACTGAGCACCCTACATGTAACTTTTTCAGAATGTAGGACCCCAATGTGGAGTTTAACCTCAGCCACAAACTCAGTAATCTCCCCCTGTGGGAGTGGAGTAGCATTGATGGTGACCACCCGGATAGGATAGGCAGTTTTTCGACCGTGAACCCGGCCGTGCGCGCAAACTCCTCATCAATGAGATTAGTGGCCGACCCACTATCCACAAAAACAGTGATTGGCAGCTCTCTGCCAGTGACCATAACTCTGGCAGAGAGCATACATTGAGAGGCCACCTTGGAGGATATGCATAAGCTCAGATTGGCCTTCTCCACACCCTCTGAGCTTAGTAGTTTTCCGCCGATGCGCTTTTCTTAGAAAACAGAGGACGAGCATTTACATAATGCCCTTTTTTACCACAGCAAAAACAGGCTCCCTGCTTCCTGAGTGAGTGGGCTCGATGATGTGACACCCCTGCGATTTGCTTAGGCTCCGTGGGCTCACCTGCAGCAACCTCACGTGCACCTATGCCCTCCCCCATAAGTGGCATCTCTTGCACCCCCTGACGCAAACGGCAATCAATGCAGACAACAAGACTCGTGGCATACTCTAGAGAAGCAGGAGTCTCATACACCAGGAGGGCTTGTTTACCCCTTCTCAAAACCCCATGAACAAACTGACTCCGCAGCGCAGGGTCATTCCATTTTGTGTCCACCGTCCAGCAGCGAAATTCAGAACAGGAATCCTCCGCCATTCACTCCCCCTGGTGGAGAGCGCATATTTTAGATTCTGCTAGAGCCAATCTGTCAGGATCATCATATATGAGTCCAAGAGCAGAAAAAAAATCTCCACTGAGTTAAGTGCAGCTGAATCAGATGGTAATGAAAATGCCCATGCTTGGGGGTCTCCATTCAGTAATGAGTCATGACAATACCAGGCCCACACGCTGAGCCTCATTACCTGAGGAAACCGGGCGCATACGAAAATATAATTCGCAAGCTTCACGAAAAACAACAAATTTACTGCGTTCCCCAGCAAACCTCTCAGGTAAAGGAATCTTTGGCTCTGCAACTCTACCTGCAGTTTCAGCTTGCTCATTAGATTCTACAAGACCCTGTTGCTGAACTGCCCCCTTCAACTCAGTGACCTGTAAGGACAGCGCCTCCAACTGGCGGGTTATGGAAGTCATGGGATCCATGGCATCCAAAAATTTATTTAGGCCGATTATAATGTCACGAGGGTACTGGGTAGACTACAGCTGATTACCCAGGCCCCTGCGATATCCCTCAGACTAGGGAAAACCCTGTCTGTCCCTCTCCCAGAATTTACACTGATGGTGTGCTTGTCTGGGCTGCCAGGCCTGACCCTGACTCCTGTTTCAGCCCTATGCTGAAACCTTCACCCGCCACCCAGTGATTAGACCACACACCAACTTCCACAGAAAGCACAGACAGGGAAAACTAAAAAATGCACCATGCCGCAGACACACAGGAAAACACTGTAATGTGCACAGGGCAAAACAAACACAAATATAGGAAGGAGAAATATGACAACGGATGATACACCACCAGATACGATATTTCTTCTCCTAGACCACCACTCCACACCGAGATCACCAGGCACGAGACACAAGCTATAATCGGCGACTCCCAAAGTCCAGAGTGACTATTTAAAGGCCACGGGCGTGACCCAGCCTCCAACCGGATTACTAGCTAGATTAACCCCGGACAAACTGGATAAAATCTAGCCGGCGCCACTGAGCATATAGTGGACGAATGTGGAATTACCGCTGTCTGTCGGATGCCCTAGTGTGAATAGCGTCCGACATGACACAGCCCAATCTCCAGACCTGAACCCCATTAAAAACCTCTGGAATGTAATCAAAAGGATGATGGATAGTCACAAGCCATCAAACAAAGAAGAACTGCTTACATTTTTGCGCCAGGAGCAGTTTGAAAGACTTGTGGAAAGCATGCCAAGAATCATGAAAGCTGCGATTAAAAGTCATGGTTATTCCACAAAATATTGATTTCTGAACTCTTCCTGAGTGACAACATTAGTATTGTTGTTTCTATTGTTTCTAAATGATTATGAACTTGTCTTCTTTGCATTATTTGAGGTCTCAAAGCACTGCTTGTTTGTTTTTTAAATTTTGACCATTTTTCCTTTTCTGAAAAGAAATACAAAATTTATTGCTTGCAAATTTGGAGACATGTTGTCAGAAGTTTATAGACTAAAAAATCAATATACATTTTATTCAAAAATATATCTATAAAGAGAAAAATCAGAGAAACTGAAAATTTTGCAGTGGTCTCTTATTATTGCCAGAGTTGTACATTTGACCAACATGCAGGTGGGGGCCTAAGTCCAAATTTTGCCTCGGGTCCCATTGGACTCTAATTACGCCACTGTGCAACTGCAATATTAAACCTGCCTATTTGCCTGTAATCCAAAACTATCCCTCAACTGAATGCATGTAACAGTGGTCATCCAAGTTTTTCTAGGCAAAGACGCTTCAGAAAAATGCCAGCGCTCATTTTGCTAAAGCAGTTTCACTAATGACTTTGCCATCCTTTTCTGTGGTGGCCCTGCCGCCGGAGTCTTTTCTCTTTATTTTACACAATAGTGGGAGAGTAACTTTAGCAAAAAACTGAGCGCGCCACTTCTTTTAGCCTATTCACAGTTTCCAAACCCTGAAGCAGTGAAAAGAGGTTAACCAAACACTAAACATGTGCACAGCAATGATGTTTGTACATTGCTGTGCAGTATATTCATTTTTTGTGCATTTTTGCAGCTCTTTTACAGGTGGAATCCACCTGAATAAGATGTTACAATCAGTTTGGTTTTGAAACCATATCTGTGTAGTAGGGTTTGGTCTTTCAGTGCATCTATGCATGTAGCCCACTCAATGGTGAATTTCATACTGTAAACACTATAAGGATGGGCCGCTGCTCATGGGCCTCTGCTGTCTGCTTGCCCTCCAGGCCAAAATTTGCCAGCCAGCCCCTGTCTGTGACTTTTTTTACCCCCAAACCATCCGCCACTTACAGAAAGTGAAAATCAATAAGAGATCGTCATTTTGTTCCACCAAGAAGGATAGGTACTTGGCTTCCCAATAGATCAACAGGCACTTTTAATTGAGGCAATTGTACCTTGTGTCGATGTATTTATCCCTCAAGTCCTTTGAAAATCTTAGTGACTAATAGGGGTTATTATGACATGAGGTGTTTTGCTAATTTCAAGACTACAGGGGTAGTGTATCTCTGCATGTGTATGTGCCCCAAAGATTATCTAGGTAAAGCTAATTTCAAATTGTATGTGCGTATTAGTGAACATCTGAGGGACATTAGACACGGCAGTGATACATAATTGGCACATCAACTCTGAACACAGGGGTGATAAAGGGTTCATATAATTTTGTGTGAATGAAGTGGTCTCACCATCTGCTAGACAAGGGGATTGGGACAGGAAAATTATCCAATGTGAAACAAGATGGATCTACTGGCTTGAGTCTATGAGCCCAAAGGGGCTCAATGAACAACTTAGCTTCGCTAGCTTCATCCAGGATTATTTGAATTTTGTGGTCTATGAGGCACCATTGCCTTATATATTTACGCTATGGGCTATACTATGCTTATTATGTCATTTAATTTGATGACTATTTGCATTCAAATTTACTATTACCTTTTAAGCAGAGGGTTTTGTCCTTAAAAGGTTTATTAACTATCTTAATGATCCACTTCGTACATGTTTGTCCTTAATTTTTCTGTATCTTGTGTCCACTAGACATATTGTTATGGGTAGGGTTGAGCGACTTTCATTTTTTTAAGATCGAGTAGGGTTTTGGGAAACCCGATTTTGTCCAGAGTCGAGTCGAGTGCAGTCGGCCGATTATCGCTAAAAGTCGGGGATCGACCGAAACACGAAACCCAATGCAAGTCAATGGGGAAGCATAGTCGGCAGTGAGTGGAGGCCAGGAAAACACCTACAGTGCCCATTTTAATGCCAAAAACATCCATTCTTGTTTCTGAAGCTTGCCAATCTTAATTAACTGTATAATAATAGTTGGGCATAGGGAATTGGGTGAAAGTTGTGGGGGGAGTAGGGCTGGCTCAAGTTTTTCGTGGGCCCAGGAAATGCGGACTACGTCACGGCGGTGTTGCAGGGAAAGGTAAGTATTTAAAAGTTGCAAGTGCTGTGATCCTGAGCAAGCAGGGGGGGGGCCCACTCGTTCGCATTGCCACTGGCACAGGGCCCCTCAAAGTACGGCGGTGTGTTTGCATGGCGGGGGCGCCTCCCACCAGCAGCGACACTTTTGCGTACTCTGAGGGGCCCTGTGCCAGTGACGTCGCCAACGAGTATGCCCCCCCACCTGATGAAGGAACCTGCACTTTCATCTGCACCTTCCTCTTTGTCCCTGTGTAAGGTGGTATAACATGCGGGAAGGGGAACCTTACTTTCAGCAGGGACAGATTCTGGCTGTGTAGAGTACAAGGGGAATGTAGTGGTCTAGGTCAATGTACCAGCAGACTCATTTAGCAGTGGCTGGGCAATGGGCAGGATGAGGAGGAAACAGATATAGGGCCAAAGAATAAAGTAGGCTACATGCAGTTCAAAATTGGTAACAGGACTAAACAGGCGGCATTGCTTTGTTCAGTGGAGTAGCAAACCCAAGAGCAGCAGACACTGTTTCAAGGGCCTAACCACACTAGTAGGCCAAATGCAGTTTAATATCTGATAGTATAGGGCGAAAGCCAGAATGTGGAAGCTCAGCTTTGTTCAGTTGAGGACAACACCAGGGAGGGGCAGACACCTTTAGTAGGCCGGAAAAGCCTATTGCATTTTTTAAAATGGTAATTTGGAGCAGAAGGTTGAAGCTCAGCTTTATTTACTTGAGGGCAACACCAGGGAGGGGCAGAAGCCGTTAGTAGGCCCTAACCACCATTTTTTTTTTTTAAACCACATAATGAGAGCCGGAAGGTTGAAGCTCAGCTTTATTTAGTTGAGGACAACACCAGGGAGGGGCACACAGACAGACACCTTTAGTAGGCCTGAAAAGCCTATTGCATTTTTCAAAATGGTAATTTGGAGCAGAAGGTTGAAGCTCAGCTTTATTTAGTTGAGGGCAACACCAGGGAGGGGCAGAAGCCGTTAGTAGGCCCTAACCACCATTTTTTTTTTAAAACCACATAATGAGAGCCGGAAGGTTGAAGCTCAGCTTTATTTAGTTGAGGACAACACCAGGGAGGGGCAGAAGCCGTTAGTAGGCCCTAACCACCATTTTTTTTTTTAAAACCACATAATGAGAGCCGGAAGGTTGAAGCTCAGCTTTATTTAGTTGAGGACAACACCAGGGAGGGGCAGAAGCCGTTAGTAGGCCCTAACCACCATTTTTTTTTTTAAAACCACATAATGAGAGCCGGAAGGTTGAAGCTCAGCTTTATTTAGTTGAGGACAACACCAGGGAGGGGCACACAGACAGACACCTTTTGTAGGCCTGAAAAGCCTATTGCATTTTTCAAAATGGTAATTTGGAGCAGAAGGTTGAAGCTCAGCTTTATTTAGTTGAGGGCAACACCAGGGAGGGGCAGAAGCCGTTAGTAGGCCCTAACCACCATTTTTTTTTTAAAACCACATAATGAGAGCCGGAAGGTTGAAGCTCAGCTTTATTTAGTTGAGGACAACACCAGGGAGGGGCAGAAGCCGTTAGTAGGCCCTAACCACCATTTTTTTTTTTTAAACCACATAATGAGAGCCGGAAGGTTGAAGCTCAGCTTTATTTAGTTGAGGACAACACCAGGGAGGGGCACACAGACAGACACCTTTAGTAGGCCTGAAAAGCCTATTGCATTTTTCAAAATGGTAATTTGGAGCAGAAGGTTGAAGCTCAGCTTTATTTAGTTGAGGGCAACACCAGGGAGGGGCAGAAGCCGTTAGTAGGCCCTAACCACCATTTTTTTTTTAAAACCACATAATGAGAGCCGGAAGGTTGAAGCTCAGCTTTATTTAGTTGAGGACAACACCAGGGAGGGGCAGAAGCCGTTAGTAGGCCCTAACCACCATTTTTTTTTTTTAAACCACATAATGAGAGCCGGAAGGTTGAAGCTCAGCTTTATTTAGTTGAGGACAACACCAGGGAGGGGCACACAGACAGACACCTTTAGTAGGCCTGAAAAGCCTATTGCATTTTTCAAAATGGTAATTTGGAGCAGAAGGTTGAAGCTCAGCTTTATTTAGTTGAGGGCAACACCAGGGAGGGGCAGAAGCCGTTAGTAGGCCCTAACCACCATTTTTTTTTTAAAACCACATAATGAGAGCCGGAAGGTTGAAGCTCAGCTTTATTTAGTTGAGGACAACACCAGGGAGGGGCAGAAGCCGTTAGTAGGCCCTAACCACCATTTTTTTTTTTAAAACCACATAATGAGAGCCGGAAGGTTGAAGCTCAGCTTTATTTAGTTGAGGACAACACCAGGGAGGGGCAGAAGCCGTTAGTAGGCCCTAACCACCATTTTTTTTTTTAAAACCACATAATGAGAGCCGGAAGGTTGAAGCTCAGCTTTATTTAGTTGAGGACAACACCAGGGAGGGGCACACAGACAGACACCTTTTGTAGGCCTGAAAAGCCTATTGCATTTTTCAAAATGGTAATTTGGAGCAGAAGGTTGAAGCTCAGCTTTATTTAGTTGAGGGCAACACCAGGGAGGGGCAGAAGCCGTTAGTAGGCCCTAACCACCATTTTTTTTTTAAAACCACATAATGAGAGCCGGAAGGTTGAAGCTCAGCTTTATTTAGTTGAGGACAACACCAGGGAGGGGCAGAAGCCGTTAGTAGGCCCTAACCACCATTTTTTTTTTTTAAACCACATAATGAGAGCCGGAAGGTTGAAGCTCAGCTTTATTTAGTTGAGGACAACACCAGGGAGGGGCACACAGACAGACACCTTTAGTAGGCCTGAAAAGCCTATTGCATTTTTCAAAATGGTAATTTGGAGCAGAAGGTTGAAGCTCAGCTTTATTTAGTTGAGGGCAACACCAGGGAGGGGCAGAAGCCGTTAGTAGGCCCTAACCACCATTTTTTTTTTTTAAACCACATAATGAGAGCCGGAAGGTTGAAGCTCAGCTTTATTTAGTTGAGGACAACACCAGGGAGGGGCACACAGACAGACACCTTTAGTAGGCCTGAAAAGCCTATTGCATTTTTCAAAATGGTAATTTGGAGCAGAAGGTTGAAGCTCAGCTTTATTTAGTTGAGGGCAACACCAGGGAGGGGCAGAAGCCGTTAGTAGGCCCTAACCACCATTTTTTTTTTAAAACCACATAATGAGAGCCGGAAGGTTGAAGCTCAGCTTTATTTAGTTGAGGACAACACCAGGGAGGGGCAGAAGCCGTTAGTAGGCCCTAACCACCATTTTTTTTTTTAAAACCACATAATGAGAGCCGGAAGGTTGAAGCTCAGCTTTATTTAGTTGAGGACAACACCAGGGAGGGGCAGAAGCCGTTAGTAGGCCCTAACCACCATTTTTTTTTTTAAAACCACATAATGAGAGCCGGAAGGTTGAAGCTCAGCTTTATTTAGTTGAGGACAACACCAGGGAGGGGCACACAGACAGACACCTTTTGTAGGCCTGAAAAGCCTATTGCATTTTTCAAAATGGTAATTTGGAGCAGAAGGTTGAAGCTCAGCTTTATTTAGTTGAGGGCAACACCAGGGAGGGGCAGAAGCCGTTAGTAGGCCCTAACCACCATTTTTTTTTTAAAACCACATAATGAGAGCCGGAAGGTTGAAGCTCAGCTTTATTTAGTTGAGGACAACACCAGGGAGGGGCAGAAGCCGTTAGTAGGCCCTAACCACCATTTTTTTTTTTAAAACCACATAATGAGAGCCGGAAGGTTGAAGCTCAGCTTTATTTAGTTGAGGACAACACCAGGGAGGGGCACACAGACAGACACCTTTTGTAGGCCTGAAAAGCCTATTGCATTTTTCAAAATGGTAATTTGGAGCAGAAGGTTGAAGCTCAGCTTTATTTAGTTGAGGGCAACACCAGGGAGGGGCAGAAGCCGTTAGTAGGCCCTAACCACCATTTTTTTTTTAAAACCACATAATGAGAGCCGGAAGGTTGAAGCTCAGCTTTATTTAGTTGAGGACAACACCAGGGAGGGGCAGAAGCCGTTAGTAGGCCCTAACCACCATTTTTTTTTTTAAAACCACATAATGAGAGCCGGAAGGTTGAAGCTCAGCTTTATTTAGTTGAGGACAACACCAGGGAGGGGCACACAGACAGACACCTTTTGTAGGCCTGAAAAGCCTATTGCATTTTTCAAAATGGTAATTTGGAGCAGAAGGTTGAAGCTCAGCTTTATTTAGTTGAGGGCAACACCAGGGAGGGGCAGAAGCCGTTAGTAGGCCCTAACCACCATTTTTTTTTTAAAACCACATAATGAGAGCCGGAAGGTTGAAGCTCAGCTTTATTTAGTTGAGGACAACACCAGGGAGGGGCACACAGACAGACACCTTTAGTAGGCCTGAAAAGCCTATTGCATTTTTTAAAATGGTAATTTGGAGCAGAAGGTTGAAGCTCAGCTTTATTTAGTTGAGGGCAACACCAGGGAGGGGCAGAAGCCGTTAGTAGGCCCTAACCACCATTTTTTTTTTTTAAACCACATAATGAGAGCCGGAAGGTTGAAGCTCAGCTTTATTTAGTTGAGGGCAACACCAGGGAGGGGCAGAAGCCGTTAGTAGGCCCTAACCACCATTTTTTTTTTTTAAACCACATAATGAGAGCCGGAAGGTTGAAGCTCAGCTTTATTTAGTTGAGGGCAACACCAGGGAGGGGCAGAAGCCGTTAGTAGGCCCTAACCAAAGTTGAAGGCCAAATGCAGTTTAATTTCTGATACTATAGGCCGAAAGCCAGAAGGTGGAAGTTCCGATTTAGACAGTGGAGGACAATTTGAATTAGGGACTGCAGACAGACTTAGTAGGCTGTCCCCTGTGGACCATGCATCCACCACATTAACCCATTGCGCCGTAATGGACACGTAATCTTCCGTGGCCATGCCTACAGGTCCATGCGTCTGTTGTCAGGTGCACCTTTGTACTCACAGATTGCCAGAGTGCATGGACAATGCGGTCTTCTACATGCTGGTGGAGGGTTGGGATGGCTTTTCTCGCAAAAGAAGTGTCGACTGGTTAGCTTGTAGCGTGGTACAGCGTAGTCCATCATGGCCTTATTAATAGTAAATAAAATATATAACTAGGCTCTATGAACTTTTAAATAGGTTCCAGGGGTACACGGGCAGCATTGGTGTGGTCAGTGGAGGAGTATTGCAAGTAGGGGCTGCAGACAGGCTATCAAAGGCCTAAAATAACAAACAGTAGGCAGTCATGGCAGTTTTACATCGGTTACATGGATACACAGGCAGGCACTCCAGGCAGCATTGTGGTCAGTGGAGGAGTATTGCAAGTAGGGGCCGCAGACAGGCTATCAAAGGCCTAAAATAACAAACAATAGGCTCATGGCAGTTTTACAGCGGTTACATGGATACACGGGCAGGCAGCTTGGTGGTCAGTGGAGGAGTATTTAAAGTAGGGACCGCAGACAGGCTTCAAAGGCCTAACATAAGAAAATGGGCTGGCTGTAGGCACTTTATAATTGGTTCCAGGGGTACACGGGCAGCAGTGGTCTGGTCAGTGGAGGAGTATTTAAAGTAGGGACCGCAGACAGGCTATCAAAGGCCTAACATAACAAACAATAGGCTCATGGCAGTTTCACAGCGGTTACATGGATACACGGGCAGGCAGCTTGGTGGTCAGTGGAGGAGTATTGCAAGTAGGGGCTGCAGACAGGCTATCAAAGGCCTAAAATAACAAACAGTAGGCAGTCATGGCAGTTTTACATCGGTTACATGGATACACAGGCAGGCACTCCAGGCAGCATTGTGGTCAGTGGAGGAGTATTGCAAGTAGGGACCGCAGACAGGCTTCAAAGGCCTAACATAAAAAAATGGGCTGGCTGTAGGCACTTTATAATTGGTTCCAGGGGTACACGGGCAGCAGTGGTCTGGTCAGTGGAGGAGTATTTAAAGTAGGGACCGCAGACAGGCTATCAAAGGCCTAAAATAACAAACAATAGGCTCATGGCAGTTTCACAGCGGTTACATGGATACACGGGCAGGCAGCTTGGTGGTCAGTGGAGGAGTATTGCAAGTAGGGGCCGCAGACAGGCTATCAAAGGCCTAAAATAACAAACAATAGGCTCATGGCAGTTTTACAGCGGTTACATGGATACACAGGCAGCTTGGTGGTGAGTGGAGGAGTAGTGCAAGGAGTGTCTGTCCCAGTACTCCCAAAATATAAATAGATGTTAATGTCTCGCAAAACAACCAAAACAAAAAAAAAAGGTGGCATACTTAGGTACAGGGGTGGGCTCATCTACTGAGTTTCTGACATAGTAATTTGGCAGTAACTATTTAATGGTGCCAATATAGGACACAGACACAGACTACTTTAAGTTGCATCATAGATGTCTACAAATTTGTATTGTCAGTGCCAGACATTGAATGATGTCAGCGAATAGACTAAAGATTGGTGGAGCTGTGCGACATAATTTTGCACGTGGTAGAGCACATTTTGAGCTGGGGTAGGGGGGAACTCTCTTGAGGCCGGCGGGACCGCCCCAGGGCCCCTCATGTTACAACGGTGTGTCTGACGTTGGGTGCGCACCACCACCGCCAGAGACACTACATTGTACTATGAGGGACCCAGTAGCAATGCCGTCAACCAAAAGCGAGCACACCCACCTCTTCAGACAAACAGCAGTCTCACGGGTGCTTGCGCCAAGTCGCGATACCACGGCCCCGTGTGGGGAGTTTTGCCATTTAGGGAGGTGTAAACATGTCGTATGCTGTACAATCAGCTGCAGCAAATTAGACATTAGAAAAGTAATTCACAGGCAAGAGCTTTTCATAGGAAAGCTAGGTGTCGGCCGGGCAAGGTGGGGCAAAAGATTTCGAAATCCAGTTGTGGTTCATTTTAATGAATGTTAGATCGTCAACATTTTGGGTAGCCAGACGAGTCCTTTTTTCGGTTAATATTGAACCTGCAGCACTGAATACTCTTTCTGATAGGACACTTGCTGCCGGGCAAGCAAGCTCCTGCAATGCATATTCTGCCAATTCTGGCCAGGTGTCTAATTTGGAGGCCCAGTAATCAAATGGGAATGACGGTTGAGGGAGAACATCGATAAGGGATGAAAAATAGTTAGTAACCATACTGGACAAATGTTGTCTCCTGTCACTTTCAATTGATGCAGCAGTACCTGTCCTGTCTGCGGTCATAGCAAAATCACTCCACAACCTGGTCAGAAAACCCCTCTGTCCAATGCCACTTCTGATGTGTGCACCCCTAACACTCCTAGTCTGCTGCCCCCTGGAGCTCGTGTGAGAACGATCACGTGCGCTGTGTGCTGGGAATGCCTGAAGCAAACGGTCAACAAGAGTTGATTGTTTGGTTGCTAATATTAGTTCCAAGTTCTCATGTGGCATAATATTTTGCAATTTGCCTTTATAGCGTGGATCAAGGAGGCAGGCCAACCAGTAATCGTCATCGTTCATCATTTTCGTAATGCGTGTGTCCCTTTTTAGGATACGTAAGGCATAATCCGCCATGTGGGCCAAAGTTCCAGTTGTCAAATCTCCGGTTGTGATTGGTTGAGGGGCAGTTGCAGGCAAATCTACGTCACTTGTGTCCCTCAAAAAACCAGAACCCGGCCGTGACACGCAACCAAATTCCTGTGCCCCCGGGAAAGGTTCGGCATTAAAAATATACTCATCCCCATCATCCTCCTCGTCCTCCACCTCCTCTTCGCCCGCTACCTCGTCCTGTACACTGCCCTGACCAGACAATGGCTGACTGTCATCAAGGCTTTCCTCTTCCTCTGGTGCAGACGCCTGCTCCTTTATGTGCGTCAAACTTTGCATCAGCAGACGCATTAGGGGGATGCTCATGCTTATTACGGCGTTGTCTGCACTAACCAGCCGTGTGCATTCCTCAAAGCACTGAAGGACTTGACACATGTCTTGTATCTTAGACCACTGCACACCTGACAACTCCATGTCTGCCATCCTACTGCCTGCCCGTGTATCCTCCCACAAATAAATAACAGCACGCCTCTGTTCGCACAGTCTCTGAAGCATGTGCAGTGTTGAGTTCCACCTTGTTGCAACGTCTATGATTAGGCGATGCTGGGGAAGGTTCAAAGACCGCTGATAGGTCTGCATACGGCTGGCGTGTACAGGCGAACGTCGGATATGTGAGCAAAGTGCACGCACTTTGAGGAGCAGGTCGGAGAACCCAGGATAAGTTTTCAATAAGCACTGCACCACCAGGTTTAAGGTGTGAGCCAGGCAAGGAATGTGTTTCAGTTGGGAAAGGGAGATGGCAGCCATGAAATTCCTTCCGTTATCACTCACTACCTTGCCTGCCTCAAGATCTACTGTGCCCAGCCACGACTGCGTTTCTTGTTGCAAGAACTCGGACAGAACTTCCGCGGTGTGTCTATTGTCGCCCAAGCACTTCATAGCCAATACAGCCTGCTGACGCTTGGCAGTAGCTGGCCCATAATGGGACAACTGGTGTGCAACAGTGTCATCTGCCGATGGAGTGGTTGGCAGACTGCGTTCTGTGGAAGAGCTGTAGCTTCTGCAGGAGGACGAGGAGGAGGAGGAGGAGGGGGTGCGAACGCCTACAGCCAACTGTTTCCTAGACCGTGGGCTAGGCACAACTGTCCCTAAATTGATGTCGCCTGTGGACCCTGCATCCACCACATTCACCCAGTGTGCCGTGATGGACACATAACGTCCCTGGCCATGCCTACTGGTCCATGCATCTGTAGTCAGGTGCACCTTTGTACTCACAGATTGCCTGAGTGCATGGACGATGCGCTGTTTAACATGCTGGTGCAGGGCTGGGATGGCTTTTCTGGAAAAAAAGTGTCGACTGGGTAGCTCGTATCGTGGTTCAGCGTACTCCATCAGGGCTTTGAAAGCTTCGCTTTCAACTAACCGGTAGGGCATCATCTCTAACGAGATTAGTCTAGCTATGTGGGCGTTAAAACCCTGTGTACGCGGATGCGAGGATAAGTACTTCCTTTTTCTAACCAGAGTCTCATGTAGGGTGAGCTGGACTGGAGAGCTGGAGATCGTGGAACTTTCGGGTGTGCCGGTGTACATGGCAGACTGAGAGACGGTTGGAGACGGTATTGTTTCCGCCGGTGCCCTAGATGCAATATTTCCTCCTACAAAACTGGTGATTCCCTGACCCTGACTGCTTTTGGCTGGCAAAGAAACCTGCACAGATACTGCCTGTGGTGCGGAAAATGGTGGCCTTACAGTGACGGAAGGGATGTTGCGTTGCTGACTAGCTTCATTGGCCGAGGGTGCTACAACCTTGAGGGACGTTTGGTAGTTAGTCCAGGCTTGAAAATGCATGGTGGTTAAGTGTCTATGCATGCAACTAGTATTTAGACTTTTCAGATTCTGACCTCTGCTTAAGCTAGTTGAACATTTTTGACAGATGACTTTGCGCTGATCAGTTGGATGTTGTTTAAAAAAATGCCAGACTGCACTCTTCCTAGACTCGGATCCCTTTTCAGGGATTGCAGACTGAGCTTTAACCGGATGGCAACGCTGTGCTCCAACAGGTTTTGGCTTTGACACGCGTTTTGGGCCAGATACGGGCCCGGCAGATGTAACCTGTTGCGATGTTGATGCCTGCTGCGGCCCCTCCTCCACCTCCGCTTCTGAACTACTGCCGCCTGCACCCTGTTCCCCCAATGGCTGCCAATCGGGGTCAATAACTGGGTCATCTATTACCTCCTCTTCGAGCTCGTGTGCAACTTCGTCTGTGTCACTGTGTCGGTCGGTGGTATAGCGTTCGTGGCGGGGCAACATAGTCTCATCAGGGTCTGATTGTGGATCTGTACCCTGAGAGGGCAATGTGGTGGTCTGAGTCAAAGGAGCAGCATAGTACTCTGGCTGTGGCTGTGCATCAGTGCACTCCATGTCAGAATATACTTGTAATGGGCATGGCCTGTTAAATGTTTCACTTTCTAAGCCAGGGACGGTATGTGTAAAGAGCTCCATGGAGTGACCCGTTGTGTCGCCTGCTGCATCCTTCTCTCTTGTTGTAGTTTTTGCTGAGGAGGACAAGGAAGCGACTTGTCCCTGACCGTGAACATCCAGAAGCGACGCGCTGCTTTTACATTTACCAGTTTCGGAAGAGGAGGCAAAAGAGCTAGAGGCTGAGTCTGCAATGTAAGCCAAAACTTGCTGTTGCTGCTCCGCCTTTAAAAGCGGTTTTCCTACTCCCAGAAAAGAGAGCGTTCGAGGCCTTGTGTAGCCTGACGACGAAACTGGCTCCACAGCTCCAGACTTAGGTGGAATATTTTTATCCCCACGACCACCTGATGCTCCTCTACCACTACCATCATTACCAGCTGACAATGAACGCCCACGACGACCTCTTGCACCAGACTTCCTCATTGTTTTAAAATCTTAACCAAAGTAACTTTATTTGTTGCTGTCAAACAACTTACACGGTGAGCTATAACTTCAGTATGATTTCAATATCCCTTAACAGGTTGGTGAGACCACAAGGAAAATCAGGCACAATGTTACACACTCTGTTTTCTGTGGCACAAAATCACAGAGATGACACACACGCAGGACTGTCACTCAAGCACTAATGTCAATATTAATCTCCCACCTAATTTATTTTTTTTTTTTTCTCAGGGAGACTTTAGAAACCAAATAATATTAAAAAAAAAAAAAAAAAAGGCTTTCTATGGCCCACAATTAGAGAGAGAGAGGTGGCACACCCAGGAGTCAAGACTGGCACACAAGCTGAGAGGGCAATATTACTCTCCCACTGTTTTTTTATGTATTTTTTGTTTTTTCAGGGAGACTTTAGAAACCCAATAATATTTTAAAAAAAAAATAAATAGGCTTTCTATGGCCCACTGAATGAGAGGGAGAGAGGTGGCACACCCAGGAGTCAAGACTGGCACACAAGCTGAAAGGGCAATATTACTCTCCCACTGTTTTTTTAGGTTTTTTTTTTTTTTTCAGGGAGACTTTAGAAACCCAATAATATTTTAAAAAAAAAATAAATAGGCTTTCTATGGCCCACTGAATGAAAGGGAGAGAGGTGGCACACCCAGGAGTCAAGACTGGCACACAAGCTGAAAGGGCAATATTACTCTCCCACTGTTTTTTTATGTATTTTTTGTTTTTTCAGGGAGACTTTAGAAACCCAATAATATTTAAAAAAAAAAATAAATAGGCTTTCTATGGCCCACTGAATGAGAGGGAGAGAGGTGGCACACCCAGGAGTCAAGACTGGCACACAAGCTGAAAGGGCAATATTACTCTCCCACTGTTTTTTTAGGTTTTTTTTTTTTTTTCAGGGAGACTTTAGAAACCAAATAATATAAAAAAAAAAAAAAAAAAAAAAAATAGGCTTGCTATAGCCCACTGAATGAGAGATAGCACACACAGCAGTGGCACACAAGCCCTGACTGAGGCCAATATTTTTCTCCCACTGATTGATGTAGTGTTTTTGTGTTGAGGTAGAATTTAGAACACAAATCACGGAAAAAATAAATAGGCTTTCTATGGCCCACTGAATGAAAGGGAGAGAGGTGGCACACCCAGGAGTCAAGACTGGCACACAAGCTGAAAGGGCAATATTACTCTCCCACTGTTTTTTTATGTATTTTTTGTTTTTTCAGGGAGACTTTAGAAACCCAATAATATTTAAAAAAAAAAATAAATAGGCTTTCTATGGCCCACTGAATGAGAGGGAGAGAGGTGGCACACCCAGGAGTCAAGACTGGCACACAAGCTGAAAGGGCAATATTACTCTCCCACTGTTTTTTTAGGTTTTTTTTTTTTTTTTCAGGGAGACTTTAGAAACCCAATAATATTTTAAAAAAAAAATAAATAGGCTTTCTATGGCCCACTGAATGAGAGGGAGAGAGGTGGCACACCCAGGAGTCAAGACTGGCACACAAGCTGAAAGGGCAATATTACTCTCCCACTGTTTTTTTAGGTTTTTTTTTTTTTTTCAGGGAGACTTTAGAAACCCAATAATATTTAAAAAAAAAAATAAATAGGCTTTCTATGGCCCACTGAATGAAAGGGAGAGAGGTGGCACACCCAGGAGTCAAGACTGGCACACAAGCTGAAAGGGCAATATTACTCTCCCACTGTTTTTTTATGTATTTTTTGTTTTTTCAGGGAGACTTTAGAAACCCAATAATATTTTTAAAAAAAAATAAATAGGCTTTCTATGGCCCGCTGAATGAGAGGGAGAGAGGTGGCACACCCAGGAGTCAAGACTGGCACACAAGCTGAAAGGGCAATATTATTCTCCCACTGTTTTTTTAGGTTTTTTTTTTTTTTTCAGGGAGAATTAGAAACCAAATAATATTAAAAAAAAAAAATAAATAGGCTTTCTATGGCCCACTGAATGAGAGGGAGAGAGGTGGCACACCCAGGAGTCAAGACTGGCACACAAGCTGAAAGGGCAATATTACTCTCCCACTGTTTTTTTAGGTTTTTTTTTTTTTTTCAGGGAGACTTTAGAAACCAAATAATATTAAAAAAAAAAAAAAAAAAAAAAAAAATAGGCTTGCTATAGCCCACTGAATGAGAGATAGCACACACAGCAGTGGCACACAAGCCCTGACTGAGGCCAATATTTTTCTCCCACTGATTGATGTAGTGTTTTTGTGTTGAGGTAGAATTTAGAACACAAATCACGGAAAAAATAAATAGGCTTTCTATGGCCCACTGAATGAAAGGGAGAGAGGTGGCACACCCAGGAGTCAAGACTGGCACACAAGCTGAAAGGGCAATATTACTCTCCCACTGTTTTTTTATGTATTTTTTGTTTTTTCAGGGAGACTTTAGAAACCCAATAATATTTTTTAAAAAAAATAAATAGGCTTTCTATGGCCCACTGAATGAGAGGGAGAGAGGTGGCACACCCAGGAGTCAAGACTGGCACACAAGCTGAAAGGGCAATATTACTCTCCCACTGTTTTTTTAGGTTTTTTTTTTTTTTCAGGGAGACTTTAGAAACCAAATAATATTAAAAAAAAAAAAAAAAAATAGGCTTGCTATAGCCCACTGAATGAGAGATAGCACACACAGCAGTGGCACACAAGCCCTGACTGAGGCCAATATTTTTCTCCCACTGATTGATGTAGTGTTTTTGTGTTGAGGTAGATTTTAGAACACAAATCACGGAAAAAATAAATAGGCTTTCTATGGCCCACTCAGTGAGAGATGGCACACACAGGGATGGCACTGTAGCAGAAATGCCAATCTTAATCTCCCACAAAAAAAAAAAAAAAAAAAAAAAAAAACTGTCCTACAATTACTATCTCCCTGCAGTAATGTAAGCCAGGTATGGCAGGCAGCAATAGGAGTGGACTGATGCACAAATTAAATAAAAAGTGTGGACAAACAAAAAAGATAGCTGTGCAGAAAGGAAGGAACAAGAGGATATGTGCTTTGAAAAAAGCAGTTGGTTTCCACAGTGGCGTACACACAGCAATACAGCTATCACGGAGCCTTCTAGGGCAGCCCAATGAGCTACAGCGCTGAGGGGAAAAAAAAAAAAAAATAGCTTCCACAGTCCCTGCACACCGAAGGTGGTGTTGGACAGTGGAAATCGCTGCAGCACAAGCGGTTTGGTGGTTAGTGGACCCTGCCTAACGCTCTCCCTGCTTCTGACGAAGCGGCAGCAACCTCTCCCTAAGCTCAGATCAGCAGCAGTAAGATGGCGGTCGGCGGGAACGCCCCTTTATAGCCCCTGTGACGCCGCAGACAGCAAGCCAATCACTGCAATGCCCTTCTCTAAGATGGTGGGGACCAGGATCTATGTCATCACGCTGCCCACACTCTGCGTTCACCTTCATTGGCTGAGAAATGGCGCTTTTCGCGTCATTGAAACGCGACTTTGGCGCGAAAGTCGCGTACCGCATGGCCGACAAGCACAGGGGTCGGATCGGGTTTCATGAGACGCCGACTTAGCCAAAAGTCGGCGACTTTTGAAAATGATCGACCCGTTTCGCTCAACCCTAGTTATGGGATATGTTTTGGTGTGCTCTTCAGAAATATATCCTTGTATGCAGTAATAAAATATATCCCTTGCTGAGTCTTTTCTGGGGTATAGGTGAATATATGACCGTTTTTGGGACTCTCTGGTCTTATTTTCAATCCTGTTATTAATTATTTGAGCTTGATTTATTAAATATTAATTTGATACCCATGGTGTAACGCATTTGTGCTCCAAGTCTAAAATTCCCCACGTGATTATGTTGTCACTTCCGGTGCGTGTATCATCTGTCTCTGTGTCGGTATGCATGTTGAATTCCACTCTTCATTTTGGAACCGGAAGTGATGTCACTTCTGGTGCACGTATTATATGAAACTATTTTGAAACGCACCCAGCATTGCATGCCTCATTCTATACTGGAAGTGGCGTCACACACTGCTTTAAAACTTTGGTGGTGACAATTCTTATCAGTACACACCATTGTATGTGGCGACAGGATCCAGCTATATCTATAGTGAGCCAGATGATCCACTGATGAACCCCAGTGTCATGGTTTTTTATCTCAACTATGGGATTGGCTGATTCAAATGTACTGTAAGTACATCTTATTGCTTACCCTGGTTAGTGATGTCTCTATTTAAAGATTATGATTGGCTACTCTGCATACACATACTTTTATGTATATCATAGATTCCACCAAATGTGAATTAAAAAATAAATTTTTTTACTAACAGGTGAAAAATGATGAATGAATACTAAAAATAGACAGGGCTGAAACCTCCAAAAAGGAGGGAGAGACACAGAACAAAGGCACAGCACAATTGTATTAATAAATATCAGACCGACTGTATATGTATAAATATATCACTTTTCGGACTATAAACCGGCCACTATATACTATGAATTAATTCTGTAAATCAATCATGGTATTATCCATTAAGAACTCTGTAGACGACGTACAGTAAGTCATTACAAATATGGTGGAAAATCAATAAGACCAAAGGAATGTTCCAAACTAAGGATAAGCATAGTTCAGGAAGTTAAATGTACAAATATATTGTTCCCTAAGCAGTGGCTATCCTATACTGGTTAACAGCGGTGTCTAATGAGTCTAAGAACTCTTTGCCATAATATCCAGGTAAATAAGGCTAAGAGTATGCCCCCCTATAATACATTTATTACCTGGGTAGGGGTAGTGGGTGACTGTGTGGCTGGTAGTGCTGGCCAAGGGTGATGTAGCAGAGCTGTGCTTTCCCTTCCGCCCGATGGGCGTCGTTTCGCTGTTTGCTTTTTCCGGGGGCCCAATATAGGGAACAATATATTTGTACATTTAATTTCCTGCACTATGCTTATCCTTACTTTGGAACATCCCTTTGATCTTATTGACTTTACGCTATATTTGCAATGACTTACTTTATGTTGTCTATAGAGTTCTTCATGGATAATACCATTATTGAGTTACAGAATTAATCGTATTCTATAGTGGCTGCTTTAAAGTCTGAATAGTGATATATTTATACATATGCAGTCAGCTCTTAAATTTATTAATACCATCGTGCTGTGCCTTTGTTCTGTGTCTCTCCCTCCTTTTTGGAGGTTTCAGCCCTATCTATTTTGAGTATCCATTCACCATTTTTAACTTGTTATTAATAAAATTTATTTTTTAAATCACACTTGTTGGAATCTCTTCTGGTCTAGTGGCAATTTGACCACTATAAGACAATTTTTGATATATATTGGTTGAATTGTCTAACAGTTACTCCTCCTTTGGACACATAGGTATTAACATATTTTATATTTTGCCTGTACAGGTTTACATGCATTACATTCCTTTGAGAAGTAGGGTGATTTTGTACTATTATATCATTTGTACATTGTCAATAGGGAGGGCTGATGATCCTAAATATCTAACATATCTGATTTCCCCTTCTATTTGTATTTTTTGACAGAAACTATTTGTCTGCATAAGGTCTCTATAAAAGAGGCTGATTTTGTGGGATCATACTATTCACACTAAGCCTTACTAATAAGGAAGGAAAATATCGATAATATATTGACTGCCTTCATTGCCACTTTTTAGTGGAATCATTTTTTAATCGCTATATGCGAATTGTGCTATTATGTATGCCCTTCACACAAAACCAGGGTTGAACATTCAATATTACATGTGCTGCACTTTATGTTAGGGGTGTACTAGGGTCCCAAGGGAAAGCCGTTGAGGAGCGGGGGCACCAAATCGCACAAATTTAGGTCTCTGCTCTGCCTGTGCAGACCCAAAGTACTGACCTGCCACACGTTGGATGAGGGCTGGCGAGTGCTGCTCTGCACCAGTCCTGGGACCACAGTGTTTAAATGTATTCACGTTTAAAAGACGCAAATACATTTGAATACAGGGAGCGGCGTCTCTCAGGCAGCTTCGTGGGCCGCACAACATCCTTTGTCGGGCCGCATGTGGCCCACTGGCTGTATGTTGTGCAGGTTTGTTTTAAGCAAGCAACATACTCTGTTGATTAATTTACCTAACTGTTCTGAGAGAGACTGACATACCACTCCTATGTTGCAATGTGTATGCTAAATTTTAAATTTTTCAATGAATCCATACAACCAGTCTCTGGCAAAACCTTGAGAGTTTCAGAACCACACAAAACTTTCTGTTCACATGTAAATGGGACAACGTAAAGATATCCTTGTAAAATAAAATAACTTATGGATGGTTTTTGAAAGTAATTGATTTGGGAGGCTTTTAACTTCATGAAATTTGAATGTTCCACTAGCAATTTATAGACCATATTTAGCAAGACTGACACACTTCAAGGTGTTCTACTTAATCTCTTATTTTTACTGTCTCTTAACTTTCCTTTCTAAATGTTTACGAACATTTGTAATTCTTGAATTTCAATGTTTAGGAAATATTAACACATAGCAGATTTGTTGCAGACATTTCTGGAACTGAAAAACACGTAACTTAAAGGACTTGTTTAACAGCATTGCGTGGATTTTTTCAAATACTATTCAGATGTGTGGGAGACAGCAGCACATGATAGGTTTGCAAATGCAAGGGCAAGGCAAGTATCTTGTCCCCTAACCCAATAATAATGTACCCTTGAAACAAATAAATGCCTCCTGTGTGCTTTCTTAAAACAAATAATGCATGTTCATGCCCCCTTAAAAAGTAATGATGACTTCTTAATGCCTTTTCTAAAAGTAATTATGCCTTCTTTATTCTATCCCCTACAAAAAATAAAGTTTATACTAAACTAATCTGAACAACCGGTCCTTGACTTCCGAGCACTCGCGGTAGGCCAGAAAAGATGGTGCAATACATTGACAAAATTGCGTTGCTTGTCCTGGGGCATTGATGATTTGCATGTTGTAGCGTTTCCCTTACTTCGGGTCTTGGGGAACACTCGCTTTGCACGGGAATAATGCATACAGGCACGATATCTCACACAAATCAATCCATACGGTTTATTAAGCGTCATAAACCACGCCATAAGCCAGGTTACACACCACCAGCTTACACATAGTCTGTTACTTTAACACGCGTGGCTTTACAAAACATTCAGTACTCACGCCTTATCTCTCCAGTCAGCAGGTGACTGCACAGTTCATTACATGCATCAACGGAACATATTAATCACCGACAGTCTGTTCCAATGGCAGATACGTCTCTGCTGTATATTACAGGTTTTTTCCCATACCAGGGGTTACTTCTCAGGAGCTTCGGCTCCACACACTGACTTCTGCCAGTGCTGGTTCACAGGGAAACTGCCTCACTGGGATCACCGTCCTTGTGCCCAGGGCCCTTGGATAGTCCAAACCCACAGTAGGAACTGTAGCTTCCCCAACACAGAAACTGTCTCAGGCTCTGTAGATGCAGCCTTTCCATGTGCTTCTAGGAAGTCCAATCACAGGCACTTCCAGCACACAGGCCATCAGTCCATGATCTTACCAAGTACTTACAGGACTCCAGTCCATCCCAGGACAATCCAACACTCTGACCATTCCAGGACTCACACTCTTACCAGGTGCTTGCAGGGCTCCAGTCCATACCAGGACAATCCAACACCCTCGAGCATTCAGTCCATTGCCTCAGCAGTGCTTCCAGGACTCCAGCCCACTTCAGGACAATCCAACACACAGGCTATTGCAGGACTCACTCTCTTCAGTGCTTCCAGGACATATCCAGTGCCAGGAGACTCCAACACTGGCCGTTCACTAGGTCCACAGTCTCAGGTGCTTCCAGACTACAATGCCAGGAGACTCCAACACCGACTGGCCAGGACCTTGCACATGGACCAAACGGATCCATGCACAGGAACCCACAGGAACCATGTGACTCACACCCTGGTCACATTACAAACCTGTAACCACTCCCCTGGGTGGGAGTGTGGGTGTGTGTGGCTAGTTTGACCCTCCCATCTCTCACAACTAGCCCTGACAGTCTCCCATTAGAACTACACAATTACTTATGGGACTACAGGTCCCAGAACTGTTATGGTTTCCAATGGCAAGGAAACATCAGAAGCATAGAATAAACGGACAAGCTCTCGGGTGATGGAAACTAGAGCTGACCGCGATGCTAAACCTACAACCCACACTAGAAGTAGCCAGGGGGCATTCCTGCGTTGTCTCTAGATGCCGCGCGCCAGCCGGAGAACTAACTACCCCTGGTAGAAGAAAACACAGTCCTGGCTTGCCTCCAGAGAATGTCCCCACAGGAGATAGCAGCCCCCCACATATAATAACGGTGAGAGCAGATGAAAAGACACACGTAGTATGAAAGCAGATTTAGCACAGAGAGGCCCGCTAACTAAATAGCAGAAAGATACAACAGAGGACTTCGCGGTCAGCTGCAAAACCCTTCAAAACACCATCCTGAAATTACCTTAACTCATGTGACAACTCATGACACCGGAGTGGTAATTTCAGCCCAACAAGAGCTTCCAGCTGCAGAGATTCACATAAGTGCAAACTGGACAAAACATACAAAAATAGACTTAAGGACTAAAGTGTCCAACTTAGCTGAGCAGAAAACTGGGAGCAGGAACAAGCAACAAAATCACTCTGGATACATTGATGGCCAGCATTAGAATGACTGAGGAGCAAGGTTAAATAGGATACTCCCACATCCTGATAGGAACAGGTGAACTGAGAAGGCAAAGCTTGCAGAACACCAGTACCACAAGAGACCACCGGGGGAGCCCACGAACCGAATCACAACACAGAACACAACATAACTTTAGACTGACAGCACAGAGTGTCTTCCTCTGCGACACACATACCTGTCATTTATAATCCTGCCAGACTTTGTCTCACCACCACAGTTATACATCCAAGCGCATCCTGCAGCGCACACACAGTGCCCCCTGGCTGTAAGATTGGTCACTGCACCACAATGCTTATAGAGGAGGAGTAATACATCTGTTATTTATTTTTTATTTTTTTATGGAACTCACTTAAAACAACATAGAATTAACAAAACTAAAACTGGAAATCTAGAAAAAGGAGGCGTAGGTCCAAGTGGAGAAAGAGGTGGACGTGGCAGTGTAGGTGGAAAAGGCAAGGGAGGAGTAATCCAATCTTGTTTGTGTTTTTTTATTTTTTTTAGGAACTGACTAAAAAGAACATAGAATGAACCCAAAATAAACTAACAAGCTACAACCAGGTGGCGGAGGTCCAACTGGAGGAGGTTGACATGGCAGTGGATGTGGAAGTGGCATAAGTGGAGGTAGCCAACACAGTTTTTTGGCTTTTATATATGGGGAGGAAGCACCATTAAAACACAGTCATGACAATACATGGCATGGCTGTGATGGTGCCGGAAATGTCTACACCAGAAAAGCTTGTTGATTGGCTTCACTGCAGCTTTTCAACAAGTTTTATTAGCTGAACCTAACAGGAAACCAGATATACAGTAAGAAATCTCTGTTCAGGGTTTGTGTCATGGTTAGGACAAGGTTATGTCCTGTACTCTCAAGGTTAATGTTCTTAGCCTCCCTTAGCCTCCCTTTCAAGATGGTAGGGCTGTTTATATTCGCTCCTAACCTGGTATCTTTGTCAGCTATAGGTTTTTCTGCAGTCTGTATGCTTGACCTCTGAAGTGTGTGCTGGCTTGCTTTTTTGTCTTGCTGTCACCTGCTTTATTCGTTTTCCTGGATTTCTGACTTCTGGCTTGGCTTCTGACTATTCCCTGACTCTCCCTGTTGGTATCTTGTAATCTCCTGGCTAAGACCTCTGTTTGTTTCACTATTCTTTTATGCTTGTCCCTTCTCTGTTTCCCCAGCATCTGGCTCCGCCCCTGACCGCCTCCCACTCTGTCACATGATCGTAGGTCCTTTTGCTTTACCTGATCACTCTGTCCTATGTGAAAATTCCCATTGGTGTTCATGTTAGTTACCCGATTTCTGGTCCAGCTCCGTTGCTGCTGGGTGCAGTTTCCCCTGCAGCATTAATACCTGGGTATCGTGACAGTTCGGTACCAGACACTAGCTATTGGGTACGGACCTCGAAGTTTACAGTTCGGGTTTACTCATCCCTAAAGACTACTCCTATAGACACAGCGGTACAGTAAAATGTTTTTTTTGGCCCACAATTGGAAAAGAGATGGCTGCAGAGTAGATTTATTTTTCAGGAACACTACTTGTACAGACACGGCTGTAGAGTACACAGAGGCCTTTTGGAGCACTGCTCCCACAGTTGCTGCTGCAGAGAACACACAGAGGCTTAAAGGCACACTACTTCCACAGTAGGGGTTCAGAGAACACATAGAGGATTAAAGGCAAAGCACTAACACAGACAGGGGTGCAGAGTACACACAGAGGCTTTGGGCACAGTACTCCCACAGACCAGGATGCAAAGTACTTATAGTGACTTAAAGACACAGTACTCCCATTTGCAGTGGTTGCAGAGTACACACAGCGAGGTTTGGCACAATACTTCCACAGATATGGGTCAAGAGTACACACATCGGCTTTTTGGGACAGTACTCCCACTGAGAAACATGCAGAGTATACACAGAGGTTTTTTCACACAGTACTCCCATAGGCTGGGTTTCAGAGTATACACAGTGGCTTTTTGGCATGGTACTCCCACAGATATGGGTGCGGAGTACACACAGCTGCTTTTTGGCATAGTACTCCCACTGAGACATGCGCAAAGTACACATAACGGCAATTTTGCAGAGCACGCGGTCTAATTCTGCCCCTCACTCCAGCTGTGTCCTGTCCCTACACTAATCAGAGCAGAATAGCGGTGGCACTCATGATCCAGCATTCATGCAGACTGGGTCACATGGTGTGCTGGTAAATCACAACCATGCCAATGCTTGGTTATGACTGTGATGGCTCCGGAAGTGCCAACAGCCTAAAAGTGTGTTGATTGGCTGCTCTGCAGCCTTTCAACAAATTTTATTGCGCATCTGAACCCTAACAGCAAACAAGACTTCCTGTTAAAAGTCCGTGTTCAGGGTTCGGTACTGGACATGGTACACTAGGTGTCCGATAGGGATGCCAAACTATATACTTCGGGTTCACTCATTCATAATTGCTGCCAGTTCTCATCTTATTGCATTGCTGCAATAAGGGAAAGGGAAGGAAGGAAAAAGGGAAGAAAGCATGATGTGTCTTCTATTTTCTGCTCCTTGACTCACCAATGAGCAGAGCTGGATTGGCAATCTGCCAAGCCAGGCAAATGCCCACTGGGACAGAGAACTAAAGTAAAAAGCGGGCTGTCTGCCATTTGAACCTCTACCTCTTTGAATTTGCAGCTGTGCTTTAACTTCTACCTGTATTGCTGGGCATTGGACAGCTGAAGAAGTACCAGTGCACACCAAAACTGAGCATTCAAATAGTGTCCAAAAAAGAAACAAAAAATGGCACTTACCCTCCAAATTAAGTGTCCTTTATTTAGCCCATTTAAAACATTTACAGCAGGGAGAAGTGGAAAACTTCTGTGGACCGTTTTACATGGACTAAATAAACGTCTCGTTTAATTTGGAGGGTGAGTGCCACCTTCACACTGTGTGTTTGCTAGCACACAACACCACCACATCACACACGGTGCTGTTATCATGTCTCACGATGGCTAGTACAAGAGTGAGGATTAGGGTTGAGCGAAACGGGTCGATCATTTTCAAAAGTCGCCGACTTTTGGCTAAGTCGGCGTCTCATGAAACCCGATCCGACCCCTGTGCTTGTCGGCCATGCGGTACGCGACTTTCGCGCCAAAGTCGCGTTTCAATGACGCGAAAAGCGCCATTTCTCAGCCAATGAAGGTGAACGCAGAGTGTGGGCAGCGTGATGACATAGATCCTGGTCCCCACCATCTTAGAGAAGGGCATTGCAGTGATTGGCTTGCTGTCTGCGGCGTCACAGGGGCTATAAAGGGGCGTTCCCGCCGACCGCCATCTTACTGCTGCTGATCTGAGCTTAGGGACAGGTTGCTGCTGCTTCGTCAGAAGCAGGGAGAGCGTTAGGCAGGGTCCACTAACCACCAAACCGCTTGTGCTGCATCGATTTGCATTGTCCAACACCACCTTCGGTGTGCAGGGACTGTGGAAGCTATTTTTTTTTTTTTTTCCCCTCAGCGCTGTAGCTCATTGGGCTGCCCTAGAAGGCTCCGTGATAGCTGTATTGCTGTGTGTACGCCACTGTGCAAACCAACTGCTTTTTTCAAAGCACATATCCTCTTGTTCCTTCCTTTCTGCACAGCTATCTTTTTTGTTTGTCCACACTTTTTATTTAATTTGTGCATCAGTCCACTCCTATTGCTGCCTGCCATACCTGGCTTAGATTACTGCAGGGAGATAGTAATTGTAGGACAGTCCCTGTTTTTTTTTTGTTTTTTTTGTGGGAGATTAAGATTGGCATTTCTGCTACAGTGCCATCCCTGTGTGTGCCATCTCTCACTGAGTGGGCCATAGAAAGCCTATTTATTTTTTCCGTGATTTGTGTTCTAAATTCTACCTCAACACAAAAACACTACATCAATCAGTGGGAGAAAAATATTGGCCTCAGTCAGGGCTTGTGTGTCACTGCTGTGTGTGCTATCTCTCATTCAGTGGGCTATAGCAAGCCTATTTATTTTATTTTTTTTTTTAATATTATTTGGTTTCTAAAGTCTCCCTGAAAAAAAAAAATACCTAAAAAAACAGTGGGAGAGTAATATTGCCCTTTCAGCTTGTGTGCCAGTCTTGACTCCTGGGTGTGCCACCTCTCTCTCTCATTCAGTGGGCCATAGAAAGGCTATTTTTTTTTTTGGTTTTTTTAATATTATTTGGTTTCTAAAGTCTCCCTGAAAAAAAAAAAAAAAACATAAAAAAACAGTGGGAGAGTAATATTGCCCTTTCAGCTTGTGTGCCAGTCTTGACTCCTGGGTGTGCCACCTCTCTCCCTCTCATTCAGTGGGCCATAGAAAGCCTATTTATTTTTTTTTTTAAATATTATTGGGTTTCTAAAGTCTCCCTTAAAAACAAAAAATACATAAAAAAACAGTGGGAGAGTAATATTGCCCTTTCAGCTTGTGTGCCAGTCTTGACTCCTGGGTGTGCCACCTCTCTCCCTCTCATTCAGTGGGCCATAGAAAGCCTATTTATTTTTTTTTTAAAATATTATTGGGTTTCTAAAGTCTCCCTTAAAAAACAAAAAATACATAAAAAAACAGTGGGAGAGTAATATTGCCCTTTCAGCTTGTGTGCCAGTCTTGACTCCTGGGTGTGCCACCTCTCTCCCTCTCATTCAGTGGGCCATAGAAAGCCTATTTATTTATTTTTAAAAATATTATTGGGTTTCTAAAGTCTCCCTTAAAAAACAAAAAATACATAAAAAAACAGTGGGAGAGTAATATTGCCCTTTCAGCTTGTGTGCCAGTCTTGACTCCTGGGTGTGCCACCTCTCTCTCTCATTCAGTGGGCCATAGAAAGGCTATTTTTTTTTTTGGTTTTTTTAATATTATTTGGTTTCTAAAGTCTCCCTGAAAAAAAAAAAAAAAACATAAAAAAACAGTGGGAGAGTAATATTGCCCTTTCAGCTTGTGTGCCAGTCTTGACTCCTGGGTGTGCCACCTCTCTCCCTCTCATTCAGTGGGCCATAGAAAGCCTATTTTTTTTTTTTTTTAAATATTATTGGGTTTCTAAAGTCTCCCTTAAAAAACAAAAAATACATAAAAAAACAGTGGGAGAGTAATATTGCCCTTTCAGCTTGTGTGCCAGTCTTGACTCCTGGGTGTGCCACCTCTCTCTCTCATTCAGTGGGCCATAGAAAGGCTATTTTTTTTTTGGTTTTTTTTAATATTATTTGGTTTCTAAAGTCTCCCTGAAAAAAAAAAAAAACATAAGAAAACAGTGGGAGAGTAATATTGCCCTTTCAGCTTGTGTGCCAGTCTTGACTCCTGGGTGTACCACCTCTCTCTCTCATTCAGTGGGCCATAGAAAGGCTATTTTTTTTTTTGGTTTTTTTAATATTATTTGGTTTCTAAAGTCTCCCTGAAAAAAAAAAAAAAAACATAAAAAAACAGTGGGAGAGTAATATTGCCCTTTCAGCTTGTGTGCCAGTCTTGACTCCTGGGTGTGCCACCTCTCTCTCTCATTCAGTGGGCCATAGAAAGGCTATTTTTTTTTTTGTTTTTTTTAATATTATTTGGTTTCTAAAGTCTCCCTGAAAAAAAAAAAAAAAACATAAAAAAACAGTGGGAGAGTAATATTGCCCTTTCAGCTTGTGTGCCAGTCTTGACTCCTGGGTGTGCCACCTCTCTCCCTCTCATTCAGTGGGCCATAGAAAGCCTATTTATTTTTTTTTTAAATATTATTGGGTTTCTAAAGTCTCCCTTAAAAAACAAAAAATACATAAAAAAACAGTGGGAGAGTAATATTGCCCTTTCAGCTTGTGTGCCAGTCTTGACTCCTGGGTGTGCCACCTCTCTCCCTCTCATTCAGTGGGCCATAGAAAGCCTATTTATTTTTTTTAAAAAATATTATTGGGTTTCTAAAGTCTCCCTTAAAAAAAAAAAAATACATAAAAAAACAGTGGGAGAGTAATATTGCCCTTTCAGCTTGTGTGCCAGTCTTGACTCCTGGGTGTGCCACCTCTCTCTCTCATTCAGTGGGCCATAGAAAGGCTATTTTTTTTTTTGTTTTTTTAATATTATTTGGTTTCTAAACTCTCCCTGAAAAAAAAAAAAAAAACATAAAAAAACTGGGAGAGTAATATTGCCCTTTCAGCTTGTGTGCCAGTCTTGACTCCTGGGTGTGCCACCTCTCTCTCTCATTCAGTGGGCCATAGAAAGGCTATTTTTTTGGGGTTTTTTTTTAATATTATTTGGTTTCTAAAGTCTCCCTGAAAAAAACAAAAAAAACATAAAAAAACAGTGGGAGAGTAATATTGCCCTTTCAGCTTGTGCGCCAGTCTTGACTCCTGGGTGTGCCACCTCTCTCTCTCTAATTGTGGGCCATAGAAAGCCTTTTTTTTTTTTTTTTTTTTTTAATATTATTTGGTTTCTAAAGTCTCCCTGAGAAAAAAAAATAAATAAATTAGGTGGGAGATTAATATTGACATTAGTGCTTGAGTGACAGTCCTGCGTGTGTGTCATCTCTGTGATTTTGTGCCACAGAAAACAGAGTGTGTAACATTGTGCCTGATTTTCTTTGTGGTCTCACCAACCTGTTAAGGGATATTGAAATCATACTGAAGTTATAGCTCACCGTGTAAGTTGTTTGACAGCAACAAATAAAGTTACTTTGGTTAAGATTTTAAAACAATGAGGAAGTCTGGTGCAAGAGGTCGTCGTGGGCGTTCATTGTCAGCTGGTAATGATGGTAGTGGTAGTGGAGCATCAGGTGGTCGTGGGGATAAAAATATTCCACCTAAGTCTGGAGCTGTGGAGCCAGTTTCGTCGTCAGGCTACACAAGGCCTCGAACGCTCTCTTTTCTGGGAGTAGGAAAACCGCTTTTAAAGGCGGAGCAGCAACAGCAAGTTTTGGCTTACATTGCAGACTCAGCCTCTAGCTCTTTTGCCTCCTCTTCCGAAACTGGTAAATGTAAAAGCAGCGTGTCGCTTGTGGATGTTCACGGTCAGGGACAAGTCGCTTCCTTGTCCTCCTCAGCAAAAACTACAACAAGAGAGAAGGATGCAGCAGGCGACACAACGGATCACTCCATGGAGCTCTTTACACATACCGTCCCTGGCTTAGAAAGTGAAACATTTAACAGGCCATGCCCATTACAAGTATATTCTGACATGGAGTGCACTGATGCACAGCCACAGCCAGAGTACTATGCTGCTCCTTTGACTCAGACCACCACATTGCCCTCTCAGGGTACAGATCCACAATCAGACCCTGATGAGACTATGTTGCCCCGCCACGAACGCTATACCACCGACCGACACAGTGACACAGACGAAGTTGCACACGAGCTCGAAGAGGAGGTAATAGATGACCCAGTTATTGACCCCGATTGGCAGCCATTGGGGGAACAGGGTGCAGGCGGCAGTAGTTCAGAAGCGGAGGTGGAGGAGGGGCCGCAGCAGGCATCAACATCGCAACAGGTTCCATCTGCCGGGCCCGTATCTGGCCCAAAACGCGTGTCAAAGCCAAAACCTGTTGGAGCACAGCGTTGCCATCCGGTTAAAGCTCAGTCTGCAATCCCTGAAAAGGGATCCGAGTCTAGGAAGAGTGCAGTCTGGCATTTTTTTAAACAACATCCAACAGATCAGCGCAAAGTCATTTGTCAAAAATGTTCAACTAGCTTAAGCAGAGGTCAGAATCTGAAAAGTCTAAATACTAGTTGCATGCATAGACACTTAACCACCATGCATTTTCAAGCCTGGACTAACTACCAAACGTCCCTCAAGGTTGTAGCACCCTCGGCCAATGAAGCTAGTCAGCAACGCAACATCCCTTCTGTCACTGTAAGGCCACCATTTTCTGCACCACCGGCAGTATCTGTGCAGGTTTCTTTGCCAGCCAAAAGCAGTCAGGGTCAGGGAACCACCAGTTTTGTAGGAGGAAATATTGCATCTAGGGCACCGGCGGAAACAATACCGTCTCCAACCGTCTCTCAGTCTGCCATGTACACCGGCACACCCGAAAGTTCCACGATCTCCAGCTCTCCAGTCCAGCTCACCCTACATGAGACTCTGGTTAGAAAAAGGAAGTACTTATCCTCGCATCCGCGTACACAGGGTTTTAACGCCCACATAGCTAGACTAATCTCGTTAGAGATGATGCCCTACCGGTTAGTTGAAAGCGAAGCTTTCAAAGCCCTGATGGAGTACGCTGAACCACGATACGAGCTACCCAGTCGACACTTTTTTTCCAGAAAAGCCATCCCAGCCCTGCACCAGCATGTTAAACAGCGCATCGTCCATGCACTCAGGCAATCTGTGAGTACAAAGGTGCACCTGACTACAGATGCATGGACCAGTAGGCATGGCCAGGGACGTTATGTGTCCATCACGGCACCTTGGGTGAATGTGGTGGATGCAGGGTCCACAGGCGACATCAATTTAGGGACAGTTGTGCCTAGCCCACGGTCTAGGAAACAGTTGGCTGTAGGCGTTCGCACCCCCTCCTCCTCCTCCTCCTCGTCCTCCTGCAGAAGCTACAGCTCTTCCACAGAACGCAGTCTGCCAACCACTCCATCGGCAGATGACACTGTTGCACACCAGTTGTCCCATTATGGGCCAGCTACTGCCAAGCGTCAGCAGGCTGTATTGGCTATGAAGTGCTTGGGCGACAACAGACACACCGCGGAAGTTCTGTCCGAGTTCTTGCAACAAGAAACGCAGTCGTGGCTGGGCACAGTAGATCTTGAGGCAGGCAAAGTAGTGAGTGATAACGGAAGGAATTTCATGGCTGCCATCTCCCTTTCCCAACTGAAACACATTCCTTGCCTGGCTCACACCTTAAACCTGGTGGTGCAGTGCTTATTGAAAACTTATCCTGGGTTCTCCGACCTGCTCCTCAAAGTGCGTGCACTTTGCTCACATATCCGACGTTCGCCTGTACACGCCAGCCGTATGCAGACCTATCAGCGGTCTTTGAACCTTCCCCAGCATCGCCTAATCATAGACGTTGCAACAAGGTGGAACTCAACACTGCACATGCTTCAGAGACTGTGCGAACAGAGGCGTGCTGTTATTTATTTGTGGGAGGATACACGGGCAGGCAGTAGGATGGCAGACATGGAGTTGTCAGGTGTGCAGTGGTCTAAGATACAAGACATGTGTCAAGTCCTTCAGTGTTTTGAGGAATGCACACGGCTGGTTAGTGCAGACAACGCCGTAATAAGCATGAGCATCCCCCTAATGCGTCTGCTGATGCAAAGTTTGACGCACATAAAGGAGCAGGCGTCTGCACCAGAGGAAGAGGAAAGCCTTGATGACAGTCAGCCATTGTCTGGTCAGGGCAGTGTACAGGACGAGGTAGCGGGCGAAGAGGAGGTGGAGGACGAGGAGGATGATGGGGATGAGTATATTTTTAATGCCGAACCTTTCCCGGGGGCACAGGAAATTGGTTGCGTGTCACGGCCGGGTTCTGGTTTTTTGAGGGACACAAGTGACGTAGATTTGCCTGCAACTGCCCCTCAACCAATCACAACCGGAGATTTGACAACTGGAACTTTGGCCCACATGGCGGATTATGCCTTACGTATCCTAAAAAGGGACACACGCATTACGAAAATGATGAACGATGACGATTACTGGTTGGCCTGCCTCCTTGATCCACGCTATAAAGGCAAATTGCAAAATATTATGCCACATGAGAACTTGGAACTAATATTAGCAACCAAACAATCAACTCTTGTTGACCGTTTGCTTCAGGCATTCCCAGCACACAGCGCACGTGATCGTTCTCACACGAGCTCCAGGGGGCAGCAGACTAGGAGTGTTAGGGGTGCACACATCAGAAGTGGCGTTGGACAGAGGGGTTTTCTGACCAGGTTGTGGAGTGATTTTGCTATGACCGCAGACAGGACAGGTACTGCTGCATCAATTGAAAGTGACAGGAGACAACATTTGTCCAGTATGGTTACTAACTATTTTTCATCCCTTATCGATGTTCTCCCTCAACCGTCATTCCCATTTGATTACTGGGCCTCCAAATTAGACACCTGGCCAGAATTGGCAGAATATGCATTGCAGGAGCTTGCTTGCCCGGCAGCAAGTGTCCTATCAGAAAGAGTATTCAGTGCTGCAGGTTCAATATTAACCGAAAAAAGGACTCGTCTGGCTACCCAAAATGTTGACGATCTAACATTCATTAAAATTAACCACAACTGGATTTCGAAATCTTTTGCCCCACCTTGCCCGGCCGACACCTAGCTTTCCTATGAAAGGCTCTTGCCTGTGAATTACTTTTCTAATGTCTAATTTGCTGCAGCTGATTGTACAGCATACGACATGTTTACACCTCCCTAAATGGCAAAACTCCCCACACGGGGCCGTGGTATCGCGACTTGGCGCAAGCACCCGTGAGACTGCTGTTTGTCTGAAGAGGTGGGTGTGCTCGCTTTTGGTTGACGGCATTGCTACTGGGTCCCTCATAGTACAATGTAGTGTCTCTGGCGGTGGTGGTGCGCACCCAACGTCAGACACACCGTTGTAACATGAGGGGCCCTGGGGCGGTCCCGCCGGCCTCTAGAGAGTTCCCCCCTACCCCAGCTCAAAATGTGCTCTACCACATGCAAAATTATGTCGCACAGCTCCACCAATCTTTAGTCTATTCGCTGACATCATTCAATGTCTGGCACTGACAATACACATTTGTAGACATCTATGATGCAACTTAAAGTAGTCTGTGTCTGTGTCCTATATTGGCACCATTAAATAGTTACTGCCAAATTACTATGTCAGAAACTCAGCAGATGAGCCCACCCCTGTACCTAAGTATGCCACCTTTTTTTTTGTTTTGGTTGTTTTGCGAGACATTAACATCTATTTATATTTTGGGAGTACTGGGACAGACACTCCTTGCACTACTCCTCCACTCACCACCAAGCTGCCCGTGTATCCATGTAACCGCTGTAAAACTGCCATGAGCCTATTGTTTGTTATTTTAGGCCTTTGAAGCCTGTCTGCGGTCCCTCCTTCCACTAGTCCTCCACTGACCAGACCACTGCTGCCCGTGTACCCCTGGAACCAATTATAAAGTGCCTACAGCCAGCCCATTTTTTTATGTTAGGCCTTTGAAGCCTGTCTGCGGTCCCTCCTTCCACTAGTCCTCCACTGACCAGACCACTGCTGCCCGTGTACCCCTGGAACCAATTATAAAGTGCCTACAGCCAGCCCATTTTTTTATGTTAGGCCTTTGAAGCCTGTCTGCGGTCCCTCCTTCCACTAGTCCTCCACTGACCAGACCACTGCTGCCCGTGTACCCCTGGAACCAATTATAAAGTGCCTACAGCCAGCCCATTTTTTTATGTTAGGCCTTTGAAGCCTGTCTGCGGTCCCTCCTTCCACTAGTCCTCCACTGACCAGACCACTGCTGCCCGTGTACCCCTGGAACCAATTATAAAGTGCCTACAGCCAGCCCATTTTTTTATGTTAGGCCTTTGAAGCCTGTCTGCGGTCCCTCCTTCCACTAGTCCTCCACTGGCCAGACCACTGCTGCCCGTGTACCCCTGGAACCAATTATAAAGTGCCTACAGCCAGCCCATTTTCTTATGTTAGGCCTTTGAAGCCTGTCTGCGGTCCCTACTTTAAATACTCCTCCACTCACCACCAAGCTGCCTGCCCGTCTATCCATGTAACCGCTGTAAAACTGCAATGAGCCTATTGTTTGTTATTTTAGGCCTTTGATAGCCTGTCTGCGGCCCCTACTTGCAATACTCCTCCACTGACCACAATGCTGCCTGGAGTGCCTGCCTGTGTATCCATGTAACCGATGTAAAACTGCCATGACTGCCTACTGTTTGTTATTTTAGGCCTTTGATAGCCTGTCTGCGGCCCCTACTTGCAATACTCCTCCACTGACCACAATGCTGCCTGGATTGCCTGCCTGTGTATCCATGTAACCGATGTAAAACTGCCATGACTGCCTACTGTTTGTTATTTTAGGCCTTTGATAGCCTGTCTGCGGCCCCTACTTGCAATACTCCTCCACTGACCACAATGCTGCCTGGAGTGCCTGCCTGTGTATCCATGTAACCGATGTAAAACTGCCATGAGTGCCTACTGTTTGGTATTTTAGGCCTTTGATAGCCTGTCTGCAGCCCCTACTTGCAATACTCCTCCACTGACCACACCAATGCTGCCCGTGTACCCCTGGAACCTATTTAAAAGTTCATAGAGCCTAGTTATATATTTTATTTACTATTAATAAGGCCATGATGGACTACGCTGTACCACGCTACAAGCTAACCAGTCGACACTTCTTTTGCGAGAAAAGCCATCCCAACCCTCCACCAGCATGTAGAAGACCGCATTGTCCATGCACTCTGGCAATCTGTGAGTACAAAGGTGCACCTGACAACAGACGCATGGACCTGTAGGCATGGCCACGGAAGATTACGTGTCCATTACGGCGCAATGGGTTAATGTGTTGGATGCATGGTCCACAGGGGACAGCCTACTAAGTCTGTCTGCAGTCCCTAATTCAAATTGTCCTCCACTGTCTAAATCGGAGCTTCCACCTTCTGGCTTTCGGCCTATAGTATCAGAAATTAAACTGCATTTGGCCTTCAACTTTGGTTAGGGCCTACTAACGGCTTCTGCCCCTCCCTGGTGTTGCCCTCAACTAAATAAAGCTGAGCTTCAACCTTCTGCTCCAAATTACCATTTTAAAAAATGCAATAGGCTTTTCCGGCCTACTAAAGGTGTCTGTCTGTGTGCCCCTGCCTGGTGTTGTCCTCAACTAAATAAAGCTGAGCTTCAACCTTCTGCTCCAAATTACCATTTTAAAAAATGCAATAGGCTTTTCCGGCCTACTAAAGGTGTCTGTCTGTGTGCCCCTGCCTGGTGTTGCCCTCAACTAAATAAAGCTGAGCTTCAACCTTCTGCTCCAAATTACCATTTTAAAAAATGCAATAGGCTTTTCCGGCCTACTAAAGGTGTCTGTCTGTGTGCCCCTGCCTGGTGTTGTCCTCAACTAAATAAAGCTGAGCTTCAACCTTCTGCTCCAAATTACCATTTTAAAAAATGCAATAGGCTTTTCCGGCCTACTAAAGGTGTCTGTCTGTGTGCCCCTGCCTGGTGTTGTCCTCAACTGAATAAAGCTGAGCTTCAACCTTCCGGCTCTCATTAAGTGGTTTTTAAAAAACAAAATGGTGGTTAGGGCCTACTAACGGCTTCTGCCCCTCCCTGGTGTTGCCCTCAACTAAATAAAGCTGAGCTTCAACCTTCTGCTCCAAATTACCATTTTAAAAAATGCAATAGGCTTTTCCGGCCTACTAAAGGTGTCTGTCTGTGTGCCCCTGCCTGGTGTTGTCCTCAACTGAATAAAGCTGAGCTTCAACCTTCCGGCTCTCATTAAGTGGTTTTTAAAAAACAAAATGGTGGTTAGGGCCTACTAACGGCTTCTGCCCCTCCCTGGTGTTGCCCTCAACTAAATAAAGCTGAGCTTCAACCTTCTGCTCCAAATTACCATTTTAAAAAATGCAATAGGCTTTTCCGGCCTACTAAAGGTGTCTGTCTGTGTGCCCCTGCCTGGTGTTGTCCTCAACTGAATAAAGCTGAGCTTCAACCTTCCGGCTCTCATTAAGTGGTTTTTAAAAAACAAAATGGTGGTTAGGGCCTACTAACGGCTTCTGCCCCTCCCTGGTGTTGCCCTCAACTAAATAAAGCTGAGCTTCAACCTTCTGCTCCAAATTACCATTTTAAAAAATGCAATAGGCTTTTCCGGCCTACTAAAGGTGTCTGTCTGTGTGCCCCTGCCTGGTGTTGTCCTCAACTGAATATAGCTGAGCTTCAACCTTCCGGCTCTCATTAAGTGGTTTTTAAAAAACAAAATGGTGGTTAGGGCCTACTAACGGCTTCTGCCCCTCCCTGGTGTTGCCCTCAACTAAATAAAGCTGAGCTTCAACCTTCTGCTCCAAATTACCATTTTAAAAAATGCAATAGGCTTTTCCGGCCTACTAAAGGTGTCTGTCTGTGTGCCCCTGCCTGGTGTTGTCCTCAACTGAATAAAGCTGAGCTTCAACCTTCCGGCTCTCATTAAGTGGTTTTTAAAAAACAAAATGGTGGTTAGGGCCTACTAACGGCTTCTGCCCCTCCCTGGTGTTGCCCTCAACTAAATAAAGCTGAGCTTCAACCTTCTGCTCCAAACTACCATTTTAAAAAATGCAATAGGCTTTTCCAGCCTACTAAAGGTGTCTGTCTGTGTGCCCCTGCCTGGTGTTGTCCTCAACTAAATAAAGCTGAGCTTCAACCTTCCGGCTCTCATTAAGTGGTTTTTAAAAAACAAAATGGTGGTTAGGGCCTACTAACGGCTTCTGCCCCTCCCTGGTGTTGCCCTCAACTAAATAAAGCTGAGCTTCAACCTTCTGCTCCAAATTATCATTTTAAAAAATGCAATAGGCTTTTCCGGCCTACTAAAGGTGTCTGTCTGTGTGCCCCTGCCTGGTGTTGTCCTCAACTGAATAAAGCTGAGCTTCAACCTTCCGGCGCTCATTAAGTGGTTTTTAAAAAACAAAATGGTGGTTAGGGCCTACTAACGGCTTCTGCCCCTCCCTGGTGTTGCCCTCAACTAAATAAAGCTGAGCTTCAACCTTCTGCTCCAAATTACCATTTTAAAAAATGCAATAGGCTTTTCCGGCCTACTAAAGGTGTCTGTCTGTGTGCCCCTGCCTGGTGTTGTCCTCAACTAAATAAAGCTGAGCTTCAACCTTCCGGCTCTCATTAAGTGGTTTTTAAAAAACAAAATGGTGGTTAGGGCCTACTAACGGCTTCTGCCCCTCCCTGGTGTTGCCCTCAACTAAATAAAGCTGAGCTGCAACCTTCTACTCCAAATTACCATTTTAAAAAATGCAATAGGCTTTTCCGGCCTACTAAAGGTGTCTGTCTGTGTGCCCCTGCCTGGTGTTGTCCTCAACTAAATAAAGCTGAGCTTCAACCTTCTGCTCCAAATTACCATTTTAAAAAATGCAATAGGCTTTTCCGGCCTACTAAAGGTGTCTGCCCCTCCCTGGTGTTGTCCTCAACTGAACAAAGCTGAGCTTCCACATTCTGGCTTTCGCCCTATACTATCAGATATTAAACTGCATTTGGCCTACTAGTGTGGTTAGGCCCTTGAAACAGTGTCTGCTGCTCTTGGGTTTGCTACTCCACTGAACAAAGCAATGCCGCCTGTTTAGTCCTGTTACCAATTTTGAACTGCATTTAGCCTACTTTATTCTTTGGCCCTATATCTGTTTCCTCCTCATCCTGCCCATTGCCCAGCCACTGCTAAATGAGTCTGCTGGTACATTGACCTAGACCACTACATTCCCCTTGTATTCTACACAGCCAGAATCTGACCCTGCTGAAAGTAAGGTTCCCCTTCCCGCATGTTATACCACCTTACACAGGGACAAAGAGGAAGGTGCAGATGAAAGTGCAGGTTCCTTCATCAGGTGGGGGGGCATACTCGTTGGCGACGTCACTGGCACAGGGCCCCTCAGAGTACGCAAAAGTGTCGCTGCTGGTGGGAGGCGCCCCCGCCATGCAAACACACCGCCGTACTTTGAGGGGCCCTGTGCCAGTGCCAATGCGAACGAGTGGGCCCCCCCCTGCTTGCTCAGGATCACAGCACTTGCAACGTTTAAATACTTACCTTTCCCTGCAACACCGCCGTGACGTAGTCCGCATTTCCTGGGCCCACGAAAAACTTGAGCCAGCCCTACTCCCCCCACAACTTTCCCCCAATTCCCTATGCCCAACTATTATTATACAGTTAATTAAGATTGGCAAGCTTCAGAAACAAGAATGGATGTTTTTGGCATTAAAATGGGCACTGTAGGTGTTTTCCTGGCCTCCACTCACTGCCGACTATGCTTCCCCATTGACTTGCATTGGGTTTCGTGTTTCGGTCGATCCCCGACTTTTAGCGATAATCGGCCGACTGCACTCGACTCGACTCTGGACAAAATCGGGTTTCCCAAAACCCTACTCGATCTTAAAAAAATGAAAGTCGCTCAACCCTAGTGAGGATGTCTTCTTGTGGGCAGAGAAGTAAGGAGACGCACTGAGTGAGAGGCAGCCTGAGAGAATGAGCCACAGGAGGGGTGGAACTGTCACCAAGTAGCAGAAGTAGCGCATTGCTGGGGTGAGTGAATTTCTGGATGAGTTAGTTAAGGAAGAGTCTCAATGGATGTCAGGATAGGCTCCATGTGCGCAGCAAAATCATCCTCAGAGAGTCGGCTGGTGTGCTCTGCCATACTATCAGGCCGCTCACTGAGGATGCTGTGAGGTCCTAATCTTGACCCCTCTCGATTTGTCAGCTATAAATGATGACAAGCAGAGTCTGCTGTCGCACTGAGTCTACGGTCTTCAACATTGAACAGTGCCTGTTTCTTGATGTGTCTTCCAAACAGCATGAACAGCACATCTTGAAACCACAGTCTGCTTTTAATTCTTTGTCTGGGAGAGACCTTGCTCATGCAATATGCTCATGTGTTCTTATGCTGTGTTCAATCCTGCCATGATGTTTGACCATATGAAACTGTCTTAGACAACCTTACCTGTGTAACAGCTGTTTCTGATTCAATTAATCACTGATCTTTCATGGCACAGGTACTGATCACCACTGTACAAGGTATGATAATCCATAATACGTCATAGTTGCAGGACATTATGTGGAAGCCTGCACAGCAATGCAAAATGAGGGTAGCCTGCTTTTTGATGGTTCAACAGTGGGAGATTTTGTGCTAGGCCACTTTTTCAAACTCATTCCTCCACAGGTTGATCTCTAGTGCCAACCTCTGCATTGAGCTATTTGATGTTTTTTTTATAGAGCCAAGGAATGTGCAGGTAATTAAAGATGAATGGATCAGGCAAAATCTGAAATGTTCTTTTTCTAGGAAAAAGAGAAGTTGTTCTCAGTGAATTTAATGTCCATTCCAGGTTTGCTAGGTAGGGTCCTGCGCTAAGCATGACCTGTATGCCATGACCTTTGTTATACTATGTATACCTTACTTTTCATTTATTATAGATCTATTTGGTTAATTCTCCAGTGTCCAGGCGGAGCATGCACTGTGCATGCGATGCTTCACCACAGTGGGGAGGTGTCATTAGTATGTAACTGATGCCATGATGTTATTGGTGGTCATGTTTCTGGATGACGGGAGTGCTGTACACTGTTCTTTTCGCGTTGCAGCAACATGACGTTTGCGCACTTGCAAACAGCTGATCAGTCATGTGACTGGATGATGTGATTACTGGCCACTAGTGTTGAGCGATACCTTCCGATATTTAAAAGTATCGGTATCGGATTGGATCGCCCGATATTCAAAAAATATCGGATATCGCTGATACCGATACCCGATACCAATGCAAGTCAATGGGACCAAAATATCACAATTAAAATAAACCCTTTCTTTCCTTGTAGGTTCATTCTACATGAAGGAAAACAACTAAGAATAATGTAGGATGTATTGGGGGAGGTGGAGGAGACATTAAAGGCATAGAGGTTTAGCCCAATCAAATGGAATAGCAGGAATTAATTTTTTTTTAAAGACTTTCGAAGTTACAAAGATATTGACTATCTTAAGATTTTTTATATTTTGTCAGATATTGATGTTTCACTAATTCCATGCTCTTCACCTTCATTTTTAATTGTCCGACACTTTCTTCTTCATCATCCTCAGCAGCAGCATCTTTTACATCAACCTCTTCTTCACCTTATTCATCTTCTTCACCTTCTTCCTATTATTCTTTTTTGTTACATTCTTCATATTCCTTTTATTAAACTATTAATCTTCTTCATATTCTACTTTTTCATCATATTCTTATTTGTGACAGGCATTTCTGTAGTTGTTATCTATAAAGGTTTGAAGATTACACCTTCCGTTCTGCCTGTCACAAAAGAGTTACAACAGGATTTGTCCGCATTCAGTTTGCGCTGCAGCAGCAGGCTTTTTCCACGGGCACCACGAGGAGGAACGGACTCACCCCCATACACTGCTTAGTCTTCTTCTGCTTATAATTTAGATAATATCTTTTGCTCTGATTTTTAGTCTTATGCTTAATGTTCTTCTGCTCTTTGTTCTGCAGCTTCTTGTTCTTCTGCTTCTCGGTCTTCAGGGTCGTCGTCTTCAGGGTCGTCGTCTCCAGGGTCGTCGTCTCAGGGGTTGTCATCTCTGGGGTCATCATCGTCTTAGGCGTGGTCTTCAGGGTCGTCGTCTTTAGGGTCTTGAACTTGGAAATGTAGCAGAAGGTACAAGAAGGCTGAGAAAATGCCAAGAACCAGCTGATGGTACTGGAACCCGGATGGCTACCCGAAGGTCCAAGAACCAATGGAACTACCGAGGACCAGCTGACGATACTGGAACCCGGTTACTAAGCAGGAGGTACCCATGCCAGAAAGCACTACCAAGGACCACCTGACGTTGGTGGAACTCGGATACCCAGTAGGAGGCACCTAAGCCAAAGGCTCTGCCCGGAACCAGCTGACGGTACTGGAACCAGGATGGGGAGCAGAAGGTACAAGAGCCAAAGACACTGCCGAGAACCAGCTGATGGTACTGGAACCCGGATGGGTAGCCGAAGGTACAAGAGCCAATGGAACTACCGAGGACCAGCTGACGTTACTGGAACCCGGTTACTAAGCAGAAGGTACCTGTGCCAGAAAGCACTACCAAGGACCACCTGACGTTGGTGGAACTCGAATACCCAGAAGGAGGCACCTAAGCCAAAGGCTCTGCCCGGAACAAGCTGACGGTACTGGAACCAGGATGGAGAGCAGAAGGCACAAGAGCAAAAGACACTGTTGAGAACCAGCTGATGGTACTGGAACCCGGATGGGTAGCAGAAGGTACAAGAGCCAATGGAACAACCTAGGACCAGCTGACGTTACTGGAACCTGGTTACTAAGTTGGAGGTACCCGTGCCAGAAAGCACTACCAAGGACCACCTGATGTTGGTGGAACTCAGATACCCAGAAGGAGGCACCTAAGCCAAAGGCTCTGCCCGGAACAAACTGACGGTACTGGAACCAGGGGGACCTATTCAAGATTGTCTTCCTAAGAACCAGCTGATGGTCCTGGAACTCAGATAGGCAGCAGAAGGTCCACAGTAAAAACAAAAGTTGCTAGGCCGCGAGCCGGCCGTAGTTACCGAAAATCCACAGTCCTAGAGGGGGAGCTTGTCCTATTGGCACTACGGAACCAGCCTTTATTGCCAATTCCCGCAGCCCACATAGGAAGCACCTAAACTGCAGGCACCATAGAGTCGGCTAACCGGACCGCAACACGACAGGACAATGTATTGGAGGCAAAGTGACCTTGACACTACCCGGAAACAGCTGGCGTGCTGGAACGGGGCTGGGCAGGAGGGAGTACCCGCGCCAAAGACACTTCTGAGCAGCAACTGGCGGTGTTGGAGCCCAGGGAATAAAGGAGAAGCAGAGTATAGGCTGAGGCCTAATTGGAGCAAGTTGAAAGGGAACCTTTAACCTCCCCAGGCATTAGCAACTAGAAGAGCCACCTTGTGCAGCAGTAATGCTGCACAAGGAAAAGGTGGCTCTTTTAATTATGCTCCTTGCACACGCTGAACGAAACACTTATAAAATTGGGCCACTCATACCGTGAAACCGTCCCGGAGGCGAGACTTTCCTTCTTAATGAGACGCAGCACAGCTGTCATTCACACCCCCTTGGCGCCGGGTGCAGCCTCCTGAGCATTGTTTGTTTGTGTACAGGAGTCTGCGCTGTTATGTTATCCCTTGGCCATGCGCAGTTAGCGCTGCCCGTCTTCTGACATCATTTGATGTCAGCCTGACTGCACCTGTGCGGTCCCGCTGCCCGAGATCAGGCCCTGCAGTGTCTTCTGATTTATTCACACTGCGGGGCTGGCATCCATGGCCTTGCGCAGTGCATATCTTCATCTGTCTAACTCAACTCCTTCCTCCTTCTTCAGACTGTGCGGCGTCAGCTGATCCCTAATCACATGCCACGGCCGTGACACCGCAGTCTGAAAAAGGCGGAAGGAGATGAGTGAGAGGCTAAGATATGCACTGCGCATGCCCATGATTCCCAGCCCCACAGTGTGAATAAATAAGACACTGCGGGGTACGATCTCGGACATGGCGGCCGCACAGACGCAGCCAGCCTAACACCAAATGATGTCAGAAGACGGGCAACGCTAACTGCGCATGGCCAAGGCATAACATAACAGTGCAGGCTCAGGGACAGATTCAAACAACGCTGAGGAGGCGGCGAACTGCGCCAAGGGGTAGGAATGACGGCTGTGTTGCGTCTCATTAAGAAGGAAAGTCCCACCTCCTGGATGATTTGAAGGTACGAGGGGACACATTTTATAAGTGTAAACTTCAGCATGTGCAAGGAGAATAACTAAAAGAGCCACCTTGTCCAAATGCAGCATTAGTGCTGCACAAGGTGACTCTTCTAGCTACAAACGCCTGGGGTGGACAGGTTCCCTTTAATTTCTGTTGTTCTGTCAGTGTGGAGGTCGCAGGACACATTGCTGGATACACAGCTGGGAATCAGCTGATGTTACTGAAACCCAATAACATGGCAGCAAGTGTTGACTGTGTTGGAGCCCAGGGACTGCAGGAGGAGCAGACTTGACTGATTGCCACACACACAGCAGGGGAGCAGCTGGCGTTACTGAACCCCAATAACACTGGAGCAGGTGTTTTTCTCTGTGCAGACAGCACTTCCGGGCAGCAACTGGCGGTGTTGAAGCCCAGGGATTACAGAAAAAAAAGAGTGTAGGCCGAAGCCTAATTGGAGCAAGTTTAATATCTGATGTAATTTGACTGTGGAGGTAGCAGGAGCAATTGCCGGACACACAGCAGGGGAGCAGCTGATGTTACTGAACCCCACTAACACAGGAGTGAGTGTTTTTCTCTGTGCAGATGGCACTTCCGGGCAGCAACTGGTGGTGTTGGAGCCCAGGGACAGCAGGAAGAGCAGACTAGAGTGATTGCCGCACATACAGCAGGGGAGCAGCTGGCGTTACTGAACCCCAATAACACGGCAGTAAGTGTTGACTGTGCAGACACCACTTCCGAGCAGCAACTGGCTCTCGGTCAGCGTGGCCGCACAGGCACAGGCATCCTGACACCAAATGATGACAGAAGACGGGCAGCGCTAACTGCGCATGACCAAGGTTTAACATAATAGCACAGGCTCCGGGACAGATTCAAACAACGCTGAGAAGGTGGCTCACGGCGCCAAGGGGATAGGAATGACGGCTGTGTTGTGTCTCATTACGAAGGAAAGTCCCACCTCCGGGACTGTTTAACGGTATGAGGGGACACATTTTATAAGTGTTAAGTTCAGCAGGTGCAAGGAGCATAACTAAAAGAGCCACCTTTTCCTTGTGCAGCATTACTGCTGCACAAGGTGGCTCTTTCAGTAACAAACACCTCCCCCAGGACAGGTTCCCTTAAATTTCTGTTGTAGTATCAGCGTGGAGGTAGCAGGACACATTGCCGGATACACAGCTGGGGATCAGCTGACGTTACTGAAACCCAATAACACTGGGTCATGTGTTGACTGTGCAGACGGCACATCTGAGCAGCAACTGGCGGTGTTGGAGCCTAGGGATTACAGTTCAGGTGGTAGAAACATGAGCACAACAGGAGACCTTGATACGGTAGCCCAGAGGTGTCAAACTGCATTCCTCGAGGGCCGCCAACAGGTCATGTTTTCAGGATTTCCTTGTATTGCACAGGTGATAATTTAATCACCTGCACAGAATGATTCCAGCACCTTGTGGAATGCTAAGGAAATCCTGAAAACATGACTTGTTGGCGGCCCTCGAGGAATGCAGTTTGACACCTCTGCTTTAGCCAACCAATTATTTAATCTGGAAGAGGACTGGCAAATTCCTGCGAGATCCAGGCCTTGTTCATTTTCAGAAAAGTAAGCCGGTCAATGTTATCAGAGGACAGTCGCATGCGACGGTCTGTTAGTACACCACCACCACTAAAGACGCGTTTCGATAATACACTAGCAGCAGGTCAAGCCAGCACCTCCAATGCATACTGGCTAAGCTCTGGCCATGTATATAGCTTAGAGACCCAAAACTTGAAGGGGAAAGAGCCGTCTGGGAGTACACTGAGAGGGCAAGACATGTAGTCTGTCACCATCTGACGGAAACGTTGCCTCCTGCTGACTGGAGCCGTCTGTAATGGTGTAGACATTTGTGGCGGGCACACAAAACTGTGCCACAGTTGGGCCATACCGGTCTTGCCTTGTGCTGAGGCGCTGCTTCTGCTCCCTCTTTGTGCAGAGCTTCCTCCACTGCCTTGACGCACTGAGCTGCTTTGTAAAGCACTAGCAGCACTGCTCTCAGTTGGACTGGAGAAGATGACGGAATTCACAAGTGTGTCTTGGTACTCACGCATTTTACACTCCCGGTTCAACGGTGTAATGAGGCTTTGTAAGTTGTCCCGGTAGCAAGGATCTAGGAGGGTGTACACCCAATAATCAGCTGTGTTGAGAATGTGGGCGATGCGGCAGTTGTTTCTCAGGCACTGCAGCATGAAATCAACCATGTGCTGCAGACTGCCAACTGGCCAAGAAACGCTGTCCCCTGCTTGAGGCGTGATCTCAGCCTGCTCTGCATCACCGCACCCTCGCTCTACACACTGACTATTGGAGAATTGTGTAACTCCCTCCTCTGGACAGATGTCTTCCTCCTCCATTGACTCCTCCTCATCCTCCTCACAAAGTGTCCACTGCCTAGGCCTTTGTGAGGAACCACGTTGCGCTGAGTGTCCAGAAGCAGATGGAATTGGTGACTCCTCATCCTCCACCTCTTCCACAACCTCATCCCTTAGCACTTGCAGTGTTCTTTCAAGCAGGCAGATAAGGGGGACAGTCATGCTGACTAGTGCATCATCTGTACTTGCCATCTGCGTGGAATCATCGAAGGCACGCAAAACCTGGCATACGTCCTTCATAGTGGCCCACTCAGTGGTTGTGAAGTCTGAATGGCACGGAGTGCGACTTCTTTGCGCCTGATGCAGCTGGTACTCCATTACTGCTGGCTGCTGCTCACACAACCTCTCCAACATATGTAACATGGAATTCCACCTGGTGGGTAGGTCGCATATGATGCGATGTTCCAGAAGGCGGAATCGGCACTGGAGAGCTGCAATGCGTGATCTTGCCATGCTGGAATGACGCAAATGAGCACACTCTAGGCGGACCTTGTGCAGCAGTGCATCAAAATCCGGATAGTCCCTCAAAAAACTCTGAACGACCAAGTTGTGCACATGTGCCAGACATGGGATGTGAGTGAGTTTGCATAGGGCCAGAGCTGCCACCATATTTCGACCATTGTCACACACTACCATGCCTGGCTGGAGATTCGCTGGCACAAACCACACGTCGCTCTCCTGCTTGATGGCATTCCAGAGCTCCTGCGCTGTGTGGCTTCGATTCCCCAAAGAAATTAATTTAATATGGCCTGTTGACGTTTGGCCACAGCTGTGCTCATATCCGTCGTAACAGGTAAGCGTTCACGGGTCCATGTGGAGGTGGACTGTGACAGCTCCTGCAGTGCTGATTCTGAGGAACTGGAGTATGAGGAGGAGTCAATGTGTACAGACTGGATTCCTGCAATCCTTGGAGTTGGCAGAACATGTACAGCACCACTCTCACGATCTGTACCCGGCTCCACAACATTTACCCAATGGGCAGTGAGGGAAAGGTATCGTCCCTGTCCATGGTGACTGGTCCACGCATCGGTGGTGAGGTGGACCTTGCTACTGATGACATTTAGTAGTGCATGTTTAATGTTTCCCTCCACATGCTTTTGCAGGGCGGGGACGGCTTGCCTGCTGAAATAAAAGCGCCTGGGCACGTTGTATTGTGGGACTGCCAATGCCATCAAGTTACGGAAGCTGTCAGTCTTCACCAGCCTGAATGACAGCATTTCAAGGGACAGTAGTTTTGCAATGCCAGCATTCAGAGCCTGTGCTCGGGGGTGGTTTGCCAAGAATAGCTGATTTTCTCCCATGCCTGTGCTACCGATGGCTGTAGACTAGGCTGGGAGTGTGATGATGACTGGGAACGTGGTGCTGTGGGTGGAATTACAGTACACTGGGTCTCTGGACAACAGTGCCAGAGGTTCTTCCATGGAGATCCTGTGAGGAAGCCGAACCAGCTGTGTGTTAACTGGAGGAATAGGCAACAACACGAGCTGAAGAGGTGGTAGGTGGTGCTGTAGGTTGGCCTAGGTCTTCAGTGTGTTTTTGTAACTCCACCGCGTGCTTGGTCCGCACATGTTTCCACATATTTGTGGTATTGAAGTTGCTGACACTTTTCCCTCTTTTGACTTTCTGATGACACACCTTGCATTTGACAAAGCAAATGTCATCTGCAACTGTGTCAAAAAAGGACCAGGCACTGCAAGTCTTGGGAGCACCTGTTTTGGCTTTTGGAAGAGGCATGCTCCTAAAGGGTGCCAAAGTGGAGGCTACAGGCACCGCAGTCTTCCCCCTCCCTCTCCCTCTTTGGGCCATTCGGGGAATCTCTTCCTCAGAGCTGCTCCCACCACCTTCCTGTACCTCACGCCATGATGGGTCAAGGACCTCATCATCTACACTACCCTCTTCCACCAACTGCTTCTCCTGGGTAGTCTCGGCAGCACAGTATGCACCGGAAAGTGGCACCTGAGTCTCATCATCAGATGCGTACTGAGGTGTGCTGACCGGAGGCACTGGCCCACCCGTCTCTTCAGAGTCAGAGAGAAAAAGCTGTTGGGCATCACTGCATTCTGCCTCTTTTTCCATTTCTCCAATGCTGCTTGGCTGGCCCCCTCTTTCCAAGCCAAGAGATTTAGAGAACAGAAGTAGAGATGGCTCTTGTCCCAGGCTCTCTGACTGCCTGGGCAATTTGTAGAGAATATGGAAAGCTAGCACTCAATCAATGTGGTTCATGGTGCCAGTGAATGGGATACTGAGTCCCACAAATCGTAGAGTTAAAGTAATCACTGCACTCGTATAGTTAAAGTTGCATACATCAAAAGTTTTATTTGACTTGAATCAGTAGAAAAATGCTTGGCGAATTAACGTTTCGGCCAGCCCGTGGCCTTGATCACAAAATCGCCCAATAGAAATCTGTTGTTTAAAGTAAGGATACCGTATGTCTGATGAGTCAGATAGAAGGATACAGTTGTGTAACCAAACTGATATGGTATAATCGCTTGCCCGTGCACTATAGCTGTAGTTCCAGCCGGAAGGGAAACAATTGCTGTCATGTATATACAATCAGGAGTACAGACCAGGCCGTGTAGTACCTGCTTCTTCTGGACTATCCCAGGGGGAGCTGGGGAAGATAGTGCTGTCTCGTATATGGACTCAGGGGCACAGGTTAGGTTGTATGATCCCTGTGTAGTTTGGTATATCCCAGATGAAGCCAGGGGTAATAACAATCCGTTTTTCCTTATTTCCTGTATGGGGAGCAAGCGTTGGTGGCCAAGTAGAGGGTGCCCACACAAACCTGAGCCCCACTGCCTTGACACAGGTTTGTGTCGGCACCCTCCACTTGGCCATCAACGCTTGCTTCACATACAGGAAATAAGGAAAAACGGATTGTTATTACCCCTGGCTTCATCTGGGATATACCAAACTACACAGGGATCATACAACCTAACCTGTGCCCCTGAGTCCATATACGAGACAGCACTATCTTCCCCAGCTCCCCCTGGGATAGTCCAGAAGAAGCAGGTACTACACGGCCTGCTCTGTACTCCTGATTGTATATACATGACAGCAATTGTTTCCCTTCCGGCTGGAACTACAGCTATAGTGCACGGGCAAGCGATTATACCATATTAGTTTGGTTACACAACTGTATCCTTCTATCTGACTCATCAGACATACGGTATCCTTACTTTAAACAACAGATTTCTATTGGGCGATTTTGTGATCAAGGCCACGGGCTGGCCGAAACGTTAATTCGCCAAGCATTTTTCTACTGATTCAAGTCAAATAAAACTTTTGATGTATGCAACTTTAACTATACGAGTGCAGTGATTACTTTAACTGTGCCTGGGCAATTTGGCAGGTGGTGAAGAGACAGATGGGTGCTCTTCAGTGCTCTGTGCCTGAGAGGATGTGGCACTAATTGAAGTCGATGCGTTAGCTGCCATCCATCCGACAATGGCTTCAATTTGTTCGTCCCGCAGCAGCGGGGCACGGCGAGCTCCTATAAAGCTGCACATGAAGGACTGTTCCCTGCTAAAACTGGGGGATGATGAGTCATCGGTGCCCGCAGCAGGCACAGAATCCCCACGTCCTCTCCCTGCTCCACCTCCACACCCATGCCCACATGCCTTACTCCCTGCCTTCTTCATCTTGGTAGACTGATAAAGATAGGCAGAAAAGTTCCCTAGGGCTTAGTGTGCTTATTCCTGAACAGCTGCTAACAGATATAAGGAACATAAATTTTATCAAGTGTGGACTAGACTTTAATATGAGCTAATGTGGCCAACACAACTCTAAAGTGGAGTGTTTGGTGAACTTTATAAACTGTTTGTTTTTTCCGCAGAACAAACTACAGACTGAGCTGCACTCACACAGAGACCGTGCAGACAGCCGTTAACGGCGCCTCAAGGCCAAAAAAAGCTCCTCTATGTAATCCTATATAGTGTTTTTCCACAATCTAGCAGGATATGGATGGAAAGCCACTAATAGGATAAATTTTAAAAAATGTGCAGCCGGCTGCACTAATTGAGAAATGGACAATGGAACGGTATGAGGCAATGACGCACCCTGAGCTGACTACAACCAGCGGTGGCTGCAGACCAGACTACAGAGTGAGCTGCACTCACACAGACACCTTGCAGACAGCCGTGAACAGTGCTGCAAGGCAAAAAATAGGTTCTCACACAGCGGTTGCTATATTAGCCTGGGTAAAGCACAATGAAGCAAATCGCTATCTCTAAACTGGCCCTCAGTCAGAACACAGCATCTTGTCCCTAACTGAATTCAGAGCAGAGTGAACCCAAAATGGCGGCGGCAACTTTTATACTGCATCATGACATAATTTCAGCAGTCAATCACAGCCATGCCAGTAGTTACATGCCTACCATGCAGAACAGGATGTGCCCACACTTCTAATTATTCCTCATTGGCTGAATTCTGGCTCTTTGAATTATGGGAACTTCCGATTTCGGTATCCGATATACTGAAAGTATCGGAATTCCGATACCGCAAATATCGGCCGATAGCCGATGCGGTATCGGAATGCTCACCACTACTGGCCACTTCTCCTCTAGTGTCAAGGCATCATGACAGTTGTGCACTTACAATCACATATTTTCAAGCATGTTTAGCCCTAATTGTTGTTCTGTCTATTAAACTAATCTTACTGCATATGGTGTGTACCTCCTGATGGAGCCGCAGTGTAGTGGTGAAACACACTTTGAGGCTGTGTTTACTCAACATGCAAACTAGGATGGCTAAAGGTATTTGTATGTGCTGTTATCAATACAATAGTATTATATTTTATTGCTTGGAATGTCTAAATGCACGTATTCAGTTTTGAACTGTTTAATGTTAGAGATGAGAGAACCCGAACTGCAAAGTTTTGGGTCCATACTGAACACGGCGTTTAACTCCAAATATGGAATTCGGGGAGAAGACAGCAATTCGATCCCGACAAACCTGAACTTTCATGGGTCCGCTCATCCCTATTTAATGCCTTTCCTCTATTCACCAATAATACATTGAAAGTAGCTGCAGTCATATTAATTGCTTGTTCTATTTTATGTTGGTATTGCATTTACTTTATTTGGTATCAATGGCTGCAGTGGCTGGATAATATATTCTATATTTATGGGTTGCTGCATGTGGGAGTTTCTATGCTTTTATGCAATATGTACTCTGCATGATAAAAGAGCCAAAATGTTTCCATTTCTCCTTTTTATTTTTTTGTATACATGTAATTTTTCATAATTGATCACGTAGCAAGAAACATTAGTATTGTATGCAATATTCAATTGTCATGTATTTTCTTCATTTGATCATAGGCAGAAAATATATTGTGGTTGAGGTGGCAATAAATACTATTTTTATGAGGTTGGTTTGCTTATCTTGTAACACTAGATAAATTATCTATCATGCTCACTATCTGTACACCTCCTAGAATAATACTGTTTCCGTAAGACATTGAACATAATATTGAAGGGTAAATATTCCACCTTCTAGACAAACTGGAACAGTCTAGCCTAATCAGGACCCAATTGATTATGAGGTCATCCATTTCTGACTCTGTAAATAGATCACTATTTTCTTAAAGCCAGTAGATTACATGACGCCCTAGAAGTAAAGATATGGGTGACTAACTTCAAAGAAAAATATATTAGCCAGCATTCTTTCTACAAATAGCAGGTTGTCCATATATGTTTATAATTGTTCTATGATTTCATTACCATCATGTATGAAAGTAAGCAGGGTTTTATCAATTTCAGAAGTATTTTTATCTCAAATCGCCCAAAAAAAAACTTCCAGTTTTTTGTGCCAAATTCATAAAAATGGTGCACATGATTCATGAATTTGCGACAAAGTCAAACATGGTATTTCTTCTTGTCTTGAACTGTTTTTGTTCTGTGACTTTTGGTGTGAATTGTCGCAAAACTTAGTAGGTTTTATTTGTTTTGTTTCTGTGAATGCTTAATCTGCAAAAAAACAAGGCAAGTGAAAAACCCCTTAAACTATAACGGACATATTTGTTATCCATTTGAAACACAGGCATTTGAATGAGGCCTTAGATCAGGGGTGTCAAACTCATTTTCACCGAGGGCCACATCCATATTATGGTTGCGTTCAAAGGGCTGCTTCTAAATGTAAGGTCTCGTGTAGACATCCGTACAACATGGTACCAAAACAGACTGCAATGCACAGACTGGCCAAGGGCAATAAGAGAGCTGTCCTTGGGTAGTAGGGCTGTAATAGAGCTGTAACTGCATAGTAGGGATAAAAGAGCTGTCCTTGGGTAGTAGGGCTAAAAGACCTGTCCCTGAGCTGTATGGCTAAGTGAGCTGTCAGAGAATCATAGTATCATAGAATGTTAGAGTTGGAAGGGACCTCAAGAGTCATCATATCCAACTCCCTGCTCAAAGCAGGATTCACTAAACCATCTCAAACAGATGTCTGTATAGCCTCTGTTTGAAGACTTCCATTGAAGGATAATCACCACGTCTCATGGCAGTCTGTTCCACTCATTGATTCACTGCCAAAACATTTTCTAATATCTTACTTTGGATCGATGTATAGTCCTGTGCAGGGAATGTCCACTTGCATAGCGGTTTTCCCACTGTCTGGTAGTATTTGGCGATGGGAGCGTCCTCCCTAGGGTAGCAGTCCCCCGTGGGAACCCGCCGCCATGAATCAGCGGTAGCCTCGGCCGATGGGGCCGCCGACAGCGTGAAGAGGTGAGCGGGGGGCGTGGTTAGGTGGTGACGTCACCTGTCCGTGTGTAACGGACGTGTGTAGGGGCCAGTCCCGACGCGTTTCGAGGCAAAGTCCCTCTTCCTCAAGGTATGGCACCTGCACTGCTGCTGTTCTTATATATCTATCCGCGCCTCTGCAACCCTGTAATCTACCAATGGATGGTACAATATGCTAGTCAGCTCGTGCTCGACCGAGCTTAGTATGGCCAATCCGGCAGCTACTATTCAACTACTGGACTGTGGGCATACTTAAAACTCCTAGTTGCAACTATAATGAATGTGTATAAAAAGCAATAAGAATGATGATGCTCCCTTAACCATATAAAAAACAATCTTTATTTATTTACTTCATGACTAAAAACTAATAAATATGTGTATAAATAGGTATAAAATGTAGATATAAATGTAAAATTGGTTTAAAAAATATATATGCAGACATATGTATGTATATATATATATATATATATATATATATATATATATATATATATATATATATATAAAAAATAACAAATGGCACCGTTTATAGAACCTTGGCAGTGAATATTAACAAAATTGTATAAAATTGTAACCAAGTGAAAATAAAAACCACTCCCCTGCCAAGGACTTCCTCAAATAGAACAAGGTGCATTAGAGGTATATAAAATATGTATCAAGGAGAGGCAGAAATTTGTCACTCGTGACCCCATCATAAAACCTTACAGGGCATATAATTCAATTTCATGATTGAGTCCTTTGGGAGCTAAAGTGTCTAATGTAAAAATCCATTTGGATTCAATGCGGGACATGCTCTTAATATAATCCCCTCCCCTTGGATTTTTTGGTACCGTTTGGATACCACAAAACAAAAAACCATCAATTGAGCGTCCATGTTTTTCTGCAAAGTGTCGCGAAAGGGGGTGCCCTATAAATCCCTTCATAATGTTGTCCAGGTGCTCTTTAATCCCGTCCCTAAGTCTTCTTTTTGTACGGCCCACGTACATTTTTTCACAAGGACATCTTATTATATATATAACACCCATGGAGTGACATGAGATATTTTCTTTGAGATGGAACTCCCTGGTTTTGTCCATATTCCAAAATGATTCCTGCAATACCGTTGGATACATTCATACGTATACAGCATGGGCATCTTCCACAGTATGTGAATCCGCCCTTTGTGGGGTTCAGCCTGTTTTTCCTTGGTTACAATTTTATACAATTTTGTTAATATTCACTGCCAAGGTTCTATAAACGGTGCCATTTGTTATATATATACATATGTCTGCATATATATTTTTTAAACCAAATTTACATTTATATCTACATTTTATTCCTATTTATACACATATTAGTTTTTAGTCATGAAGTAAATAAATAAAGATTGTTTTTTATATGGTGAAGGGAGCATCATCATTCTTATTGCTTTTTATACACATTCATTATAGTTGCAACTAGGAGTTTTAAGTATGCCCACAGTCCAGTAGTTGAATAGTAGCGATCGGGCACGAGCTGACTAGGATATTGTACCATCCATTGGTAGATTACAGGGTTGCAGAGGCGCGGATAGATATATAAGAACAGCAGCAGTGCAGGTGCCATACCTTGAGGAAGAGGTACGTTTCCCTCAAAACCCATCGGGATTGGCCTCTACCCATGTCCGTTACACACGGACAGGTGACGTCACCACCTAATCACGCCCCCCGCTCACCTCTCCACGCTGTCGGCAGTGCCATTGGCCGAGGCTACCGCTGATTCACGGCGGCGGGTTCCCACGGGGGACTGCTACCCTAGGGAGGACGCTCCCATCAACAAATACTACCGGACAGTGGGAAAACCGCTACGCAAATGGACATTCCCCGCACAGGACTATACATCGATCCAAAGTAAGTGCCTTCAGCGCGGCAACCTCTCCACAGACTCTGATTATTCTTTGGCAGTTATCACACCATACTAGCTGGTCTTGCCTGCTGCTGTTTCGTTAGGCACACGTGTTCAGCACCATTGTGATTTACAGATATAATATTTTCTAATATCTAATCTGTATCTTCTCCCTTTCAGTTTAATTCAATTGCTTATCGTGTTTCCATTTGCAAATGAGAATAAGGATGATCCCTTTACATTGTGACAGTCCTTCAGACATTTGTAGACAGCTATTAAGTCTTTTCTAAGACTTCTTTGCAAGATAAACATACCCAGATCCTTTAAACGTTCATCGTAGGACATACTTTGCAGTCTGCTCACCATCTTGATAGATCTACTCTGCACTTGCTCCAGTTCTTCAATGTTTTCTTTAAAATGTGCCCAGAACTGGACACAGTTGGCATGACCGGGGAGGAGTAGAGGGGGATAATTAGTTCACGTGATCTAGATTCTATGCTCCTCTTAATACATCCTAGGACTGTGTTTGCCTTTTGTGCTGCTGCATCACACTGTTGACTCATGTGCAATCTGTGATCTATTAGTATACCCAAGTCTTTTTCACACGTGCTGTTGCTTAGTTCTATTCCTCCCTTTCTATAGTTGTAATTTTCATTTTTGTTGCCCAGATGTAGAATCTTGCATTTCTCTCTGCTAAATACCATTCTATTAGTTATTGTCCATTGTTCAAGCCTATCCAGATCCTTCTGAATCCTTTCTCTGCCATCACTGTTGTTAAATATCCCTCCTAACTTTGCATCTTCTGCAAATTTGATTGGTTTACTTTCAGTTCTCTTATCTAGATCATTTATAAAAATGTTGAACAACACTGGGGCCAGGACAGAGCCATGTGGTACCCCACTTGAAACACTTTTCCAATTGGATGTGCAACCATTTATTACCACTGTTTGAGTACGATCACTGAGATTGACTGTCCTTGGGTAGTAGGTCTAAAAGCACTGTTATTGGGTAGTAGGACTATAAAAGCTGCCCCTGGGTAGTAAGGCTAAGAGATCTGTTCCTGGGTAGAGGGCTATGAGAGCTGTCCCTGGGTAATAGGGCTATGAGTGCTGCCCCTCAGTAGTAGGTCTATAATAGCTGTCCCTGAGTAGAAGGGCTAACAGAGCAGTCCCTGGGTAGTAGTACTAAGAGAGCTGTCTCTGGGTAATAGGGCTAAGAGAGCTTTCCCTGGGTAGTAGGGCTAAGAATGCTGTCCCTGAGTAGTAGGGCTAAGAAAGCTGTCCCTAAGTAGTAGGACTAACAGCTGTTTCTGGGTAATGCAGCTATGAGAGCCATGCCAGACCTGAGAGTCCAAGATGGACTGCTCCCTATGCTAAGTACTGGCTCTGTCTGCTCTGATTCAAAGACTGTTTGTACTGGCTGACTGCGTTCATGGCATTCACTCTTTGTGCTGGCTGACTGCGTTCATGTTTTGTGATGACTGACTGCTATCATTGTAGGGAGGATATGAAATTTATTCCTCCTGGCAGCCTCGCTCTTGCAGTCATAGGAATGGCGCCAGTGCAGTTTCAGTCATCACTATTTATTCTATTTTGTGTTCTGAATATCCCCTGCTGTATATCCTAACCAAACACTATGGCTAGCTAACATTATACCTAATTCAGTTGCTATAGGTTACTATTTAATTTTGCAATACATACATGACTATACAATATATTGCTGTCATGTGATGTGTGTTGCTTTGACAGATGTGCAACATACTGATCGACAAGCTTACTAATGCCATATAAGTGATTATAGTAAATAAATGTTTAATAAGAGAAACAGTAAGTTTAGATAATGCTTGTAAAGATGCCACAAGTAGAGATAAAGGTTTCCCTATATTTTTAAAGGGAATATGTCATAGGTCATAGGAAGCTGAATAAAATTATACCTTGACTCTGCAATCTGATATCTTATTCCAGAGAAATATGTATATGAGATGTTCCAGGCTATGGGCAGACAATGATCTCCCTGAAAATCTGCCTTCAGAGATTATTTTCAATAAAAGGGGGAGTTACCAGTGTGATGTGTAATGGCTGCTCTCCTGATCTCACTGCAGAGCTTTGTGTGATTATACCTGACACATCTGCAGGTTCCTCTCAGTGCTTCAACTTCCATCTCACCGATAGACAGGGTTGCGATATGTTTGCAGAACAGCAGAACTGTGAGAGCTGTAGCTGTTAACATATTTGTTATGAGACAAAGTTCAGTACTACTGTTCTGTCTTAGTTACATGTTTCAGATTGGTAGGATGAAGGAGGCATCTTTCATTTAAAAAAAGTCCCATTAGACAGATTCTCATACAGATCAGTAAGCGGCTCATAACCCTAAACAGCTCATTTACATATAAGAAAGACATGGATTATTCTGGATTTTACAGACCTACATGTCCGTATATACAGCTTAAGAGAATTACCGTATATACTTGTGTACAAGTCGACCCGTGTATTAGCTGAGGCACCTAATTTTGCCTTGAAAAACTGGGAAAACTTATTGACTCGAGTATAAGCCTGGTATGCATTGTCTCCTAATCCCTATTATGGTATGCATGGTTCCTCATCCCCATCCTTGTATACTTGGCTCCTTTTTCCCATCCTTGTATACATGGCTCCTAATTCCCGTCTTTGTCTGCATGGCTCCTTATTCCAATCCTTGTCTGCATGGCTCCTTATCCCCATCCTTGTCTGCATGGCTCCTTATTCCCATCCTTGTGTGCATGGCTCCTTATTCCCATCCTTGTTTGCATGGCTCCTCATCCCCATCCTTATATGTACGGGCCCTATGAGAAATGCATACAAAAATCCTACTGCCATAAACAGTATAATGCCACAGTACATTCCTCTACACACTATGATGCCTCCCTCTGTTCCACACACAGTATGATTTCCCACACAGTCCCCCACGAACAAAGCATAATGCCACCATAGGCCTCCTTAAACATATTGCTCTCAAAGTTAATTTCCCACACACAATAAGATGCTCCCATAGAACATTCTCCCACATCTCCCACACACAGTAGAATTCCCCATAGTACAATTCCCCACACAGTATAATGCTTCACACAGAACATTTCCCACACACAGTATGTTTATACAGCTGCCACAAACAATATAATGCCACCACAGTACATTCTCCACCACAGATGAAGCCCTCATAGCCCCCTTACACAGTATGGTTCCCACTAGAGTTGAGCGACTTTTACTTTTTTCGGATCGAGTCAGGTTTCGGGTGAAATCGGCCGATTATTGCGAAAAGTCGGGGACCGACTGAAGCACGAAACCCAATGCAAGTCAATGGGGAATCAAAGTCGGCAGTGAGTGGAGGACAGGAAAACACCTACAGTGCCCGTTTTAATGCCAAAAACATCAATTCTTATTACTTAGGCTTGTCAATCTTAATTTACTTTATAATAATAGTTAGGCATTGAAAACTGGGGGTCATTTAGCTAAAGTTGTGGGGGGTAGGGCTGGCTCAAGATTTTCGTGGGCCCAGGAAACGCAGAATTCGTCACGGCGGTGGAGCAGGGACAGGTAAGTATTTCAACTTTGCAAGTGCTGTGATCCTGAGCAAGCAGGGGGGGCCCACTCGTTGGCACTGGCACAGGCCCCTCATAGTACGGCGGTGTGTTTGACGGCAGGTGGCACCTCCCACTGGCAGAAACACTTTTGCATACTATGAGGGGCCCTGTGCCAGTGACATTGCCAACGAATATGCCCCCCACCACCTGATGAAGGAAGCTGCACTTTCATCTGCACCTTCCTCTTTGTCCCCGTGTAAGGTGGTATAGTATGCGGGAAGGGGAACCTGACTTTCAGCAGGGTCAGATTCTGGCTGTGTAAAGTGCAAGGGGAATGTAGTGGTCTGGGTCAATGTACCAGCAGACTCATCTAGCAGTGGCTGGGCAATGGGCAGGATGAGGAGGAAACACAGATATAGGCCCAAATAATAAAGTAAGCTAAATGCAGTTCAAATGTGGTAACAGGACTAAACAGGCGGCATTGCTTTGTTCAGCGGAGGAAAACTGTAATGAGTGGCAGACACAGTTAGTAGGCCCAAATAATAAAGTGGGCTAAATGTCTGCCAAAAAATTGATCATAAATAAACAGGTGGCATAGCTAGGTACAGGGGTGGGCTCCTCTGCTGAGTAGCAGACAGTGGTAGTAGGCGCAAAGTATTAACTGGTCTAAATGGAAGCCAGGGCCCCTGTATATTTTAACTATCATCTATCATTTCAACAAATTTGTATTGGCAGTGCCATTGAAGGATTTAACAGCACAGACTACACAGTGGTGGAGCAGGGAGAGGTAAGTATTGCAAGTGGTAGAGCACTGTTCGAGCTGGGAAGAACACTCTCTCGTGGGCGGCGGTACTGGCACAGGGCCCCTCATATTACGATGGTGTGTCTGACGTTGGTTGTGCACCACCACCATCAGTACCAGCTGGCAACCACCGCCCATGGGCTCTTCCACCAGACTTCCTAATTTTTTGGAAAATCTAACCAAAATAACAACCGTTATATGATACTGTAAAACAAGGTAGAAGGTGTATATAAACTTGTTGAGAATTTAAATCTTCCTTTTTTTTGGGAGACTGAACCAAAACTCAGGCCCTGTGCATAAAACAACACAATGTAAGTGGCAGAAAGTGGCTGGCTGATATACGGCAAACTAACAGGACTGAAGTATATCCACTTTGTTAGAATTTGAATCTCACTTTTTTTGTTGGAGACTGAACCAAAACTCAGGCCCAGTGTATAAAAAACACAATGTAAGTGGCAGAAAGTGGCTGGAAGATATATGAAAAAATACAAGGACTGTAGTACAATTTCAATCTCCCTACAATGATCTCAGGACAAGTATGGCAGCAATAAAAGGACTGCTGCACACAAGAGTGTGGACAAATAAACAAGATAACTGTGCAGAAAGGAGCAACAGGATTTTTGCTTTTAAAAATACAGTTGGTTTGCACAGCAGCGTGCAAACAGCAATGCAGCTATCAGGGAGCCTTATAAGGCAGCCTAATAAGCTACAGAGCTGATGCACAAAAATATAGCCTCCACTGTCCCTGCAAAAAAAAGGTGGTGTTGGACAGTGGAAATCACTACAGCACAAGCAGTTTGGGGGTTAATCTTCCCTCCCTAACTATATCCCTTCTTCTGATGAAGCTGCAGCAACCTCTCCCTATGCTAAGATCGGCAGAAGTAAGATGGCGGTCGGCGTGCACGCCCCTTTATAGCCCCTGTGACACCACAGAAAGCAAGCCAATCACTGTCATGCCCTTCTCTAAGATGGTGTGGACCGAGACCTATGTCATCACGCTGACCTCATGGCCAATCCCACACTATCGAAAGTCGGCGATTTTTGAATTTGTCCGATCCGTTTCGCTAGTTCCCACGGTATATTCCTCACACACACTGTATGATGTCCCACAATTCCCACACACAGTATCAAGCCCTCACATATTTACACATACACATAAATCCCCCCAAAGTACATTCCCGAACACATGGTATGATGACCCCACAGTACTTTCCTACACATAATTTGATACTGCCACAGAACATTCCCAACACAGTATAATGCTCCCACAGATCCCCTCAAACAAAATGATGCTCATCACATTCCCCCTCACAAGGAACAATGAAAATCCCATTCCCACCACAAAGAATGATGCCCCCAAACAGATCCCACACTGCCTGTTGCCCCCAGTGTCCCCTCACACGCATGATGACCACACAGTCCTCCACACACCATGATTAGTGCTGAGCAAACATGCTTGGATAAGGTCTTATTTGAGCATGCTCGGGTGCTAACGGAGTGTCTTTGGGGTGCTCGAAAAATATGTTCAAGTCCCCACGGCTGCATGTCTCGCTGCTGTTAGACAACTGCAACATATGCAGGGATTGCCTAAACAGGCAATCCATGCATGTGTTACGGCTGTCAAATAGCTGCGAGACATGCAGCTGCGGGGACTCGCACATATTTTTTGAGCAAGCCGAAGACTCTTGGTTAGCACCCGAGCATTAAGCCTTATCTAAGCACATTCGCTCATCACTAACTATAATGCCCTACATTTTCCATATAGCAAAATGCCCACCAGTATGATGGCCACCATCAATCCCACAGTACTTTTTCAAACCAAAGTATGATTCCTCCCTCAGTATGATGCTCTCACAGCCCCGTCACACAAAATGATGCCTTCATAGTTCTCCCACGATACATTCTCCACCACACATTAGATTCCTCCACAAACAGTGTGATGCACCCACAATATATTCCACCATAGACAGAATGATGCTCACCACATTTCCCCTCACATAGAATGGTGTCCACCCCATTTCTCCCACACAGATGATGGCTGTCACAGCTCCCCCAACTATATGTTGCCCTCCCACGGACACATGATCACCCCACAGTCCTCCACACACTATGATGCTCCACATCCCCCCACACAGTAAAATGGCCACACAGCATGATAGCACCCATCGCCCCCACAGTATATTTTCCCACCACATTATGTCCCCAGGCCATTTTCCCACACACTGTGATGTCCCCATAGTGTACTTTCCTGCATACTATGATATGAAAGTACCCAAAAGTACATTCTCCCAAACAGTATGAGACCCCTCAGTAAATTCCCCTCTCATGGCATGATTCTTCCCTCAGTATATTGTCTCACATGCAGTATGATTTTCCCGCAGCGCCCCCAACACAGAATGAAGACCCCACAGTGCTTTCACAGCACATTCCCCACACAGTATGATGCTCCCATAGTATATTCCCTCCACACTAGGGTTGAGCGAAACGGGTCGATCATTTTCAAAAGTCGCCGACTTTTGGCTAAGTCGGCGTCTCATGAAACCCGATCCGACCCCTGTGCTTGTCGGCCATGCGGTACGCGACTTTTGCGCCAAAGTCGCGTTTCAATGACGCGAAAAGCGCCATTTCTCAGCCAATGAAGGTGAACGCAGAGTGTGGGCAGCGTGATGACATAGATCCTGGTCCCCACCATCTTAGAGAAGGGCATTGCAGTGATTGGCTTGCTGTCTGCGGCGTCACAGGGGCTATAAAGGGGCGTTCCCGCCGACCGCCATCTTACTGCTGCTGATCTGAGCTTAGGGACAGGTTGCTGCCGCTTCATCAGAAGCAGGGAGAGCGTTAGGCAGGGTCCACTAACCACCAAACCGCTTGTGCTGCAGCGATTTCCACTGTCCAACACCACCTTCGGTGTGCAGGGACTGTGGAAGCTATTTTTTTTTTTTTTTCCCCTCAGCGCTGTAGCTCATTGGGCTGCCCTAGAAGGCTCCGTGATAGCTGTATTGCTGTGTGTACGCCACTGTGGAAACCAACTGCTTTTTTCAAAGCACATATCCTCTTGTTCCTTCCTTTCTGCACAGCTATCTTTTCTGTTTGTCCACACTTTTTATTTAATTTGTGCATCAGTCCACTCCTATTGCTGCCTGCCATACCTGGCTTACATTACTGCAGGGAGATAGTAATTGTAGGACAGTTTTTTTTTTTTTTTTGTTTTTTTTTTGTGGGAGATTAAGATTGGCATTTCTGCTACAGTGCCATCCCTGTGTGTGCCATCTCTCACTGAGTGGGCCATAGAAAGCCTATTTATTTTTTCCGTGATTTGTGTTCTAAAATCTACCTCAACACAAAAACACTACATCAATCAGTGGGAGAAAAATATTGGCCTCAGTCAGGGCTTGTGTGCCACTGCTGTGTGTGCTATCTCTCATTCAGTGGGCTATAGCAAGCCTATTTTTTTTTTTTTTTTTTTTTAATATTATTTGGTTTCTAAAGTCTCCCTGAAAAAAAAAAAAAACCTAAAAAAACAGTGGGAGAGTAATATTGCCCTTTCAGCTTGTGTGCCAGTCTTGACTCCTGGGTGTGCCACCTCTCTCCCTCTCATTCAGTGGGCCATAGAAAGCCTATTTATTTTTTTTTTTAAATATTATTGGGTTTCTAAAGTCTCCCTGAAAAAACAAAAAATACATAAAAAAACAGTGGGAGAGTAATATTGCCCTTTCAGCTTGTGTGCCAGTCTTGACTCCTGGGTGTGCCACCTCTCTCCCTTTCATTCAGTGGGCCATAGAAAGCCTATTTATTTTTTTTTTTTAATATTATTTGGTTTCTAATTCTCCCTGAAAAAAAAAAAAAAAACCTAAAAAAACAGTGGGAGAATAATATTGCCCTTTCAGCTTGTGTGCCAGTCTTGACTCCTGGGTGTGCCACCTCTCTCCCTCTCATTCAGTGGGCCATAGAAAGCCTATTTATTTTTTTTTTTAAATATTATTGGGTTTCTAAAGTCTCCCTGAAAAAACAAAAAATACATAAAAAAACAGTGGGAGAGTAATATTGCCCTTTCAGCTTGTGTGCCAGTCTTGACTCCTGGGTGTGCCACCTCTCTCCCTTTCATTCAGTGGGCCATAGAAAGCCTATTTATTTTTTTTTTTAATATTATTTGGTTTCTAATTCTCCCTGAAAAAAAAAAAAAAAACCTAAAAAAACAGTGGGAGAATAATATTGCCCTTTCAGCTTGTGTGCCAGTCTTGACTCCTGGGTGTGCCACCTCTCTCCCTCTCATTCAGTGGGCCATAGAAAGCCTATTTATTTTTTTTTTTAAATATTATTGGGTTTCTAAAGTCTCCCTGAAAAAACAAAAAATACATAAAAAAACAGTGGGAGAGTAATATTGCCCTTTCAGCTTGTGTGCCAGTCTAGACTCCTGGGTGTGCCACCTCTCTCCCTTTCATTCAGTGGGCCATAGAAAGCCTATTTATTTTTTCCGTGATTTGTGTTCTAAAATCTACCTCAACACAAAAACACTACATCAATCAGTGGGAGAAAAATATTGGCCTCAGTCAGGGCTTGTGTGCCACTGCTGTGTGTGCTATCTCTCATTCAGTGGGCTATAGCAAGCCTATTTTTTTTTTTTTTTTTTTTTTTTTAATATTATTTGGTTTCTAAAGTCTCCCTGAAAAAAAAAAAAAACCTAAAAAAACAGTGGGAGAGTAATATTGCCCTTTCAGCTTGTGTGCCAGTCTTGACTCCTGGGTGTGCCACCTCTCTCCCTCTCATTCAGTGGGCCATAGAAAGCCTATTTATTTTTTTTTTTAAATATTATTGGGTTTCTAAAGTCTCCCTGAAAAAACAAAAAATACATAAAAAAACAGTGGGAGAGTAATATTGCCCTTTCAGCTTGTGTGCCAGTCTTGACTCCTGGGTGTGCCACCTCTCTCCCTTTCATTCAGTGGGCCATAGAAAGCCTATTTATTTATTTTTTTTAATATTATTTGGTTTCTAATTCTCCCTGAAAAAAAAAAAAAAAACCTAAAAAAACAGTGGGAGAATAATATTGCCCTTTCAGCTTGTGTGCCAGTCTTGACTCCTGGGTGTGCCACCTCTCTCCCTCTCATTCAGTGGGCCATAGAAAGCCTATTTATTTTTTTTTTTAAATATTATTGGGTTTCTAAAGTCTCCCTGAAAAAACAAAAAATACATAAAAAAACAGTGGGAGAGTAATATTGCCCTTTCAGCTTGTGTGCCAGTCTTGACTCCTGGGTGTGCCACCTCTCTCCCTTTCATTCAGTGGGCCATAGAAAGCCTATTTATTTTTTTTTTTTAATATTATTTGGTTTCTAATTCTCCCTGAAAAAAAAAAAAAAAACCTAAAAAAACAGTGGGAGAATAATATTGCCCTTTCAGCTTGTGTGCCAGTCTTGACTCCTGGGTGTGCCACCTCTCTCCCTCTCATTCAGTGGGCCATAGAAAGCCTATTTATTTATTTTTTTAAATATTATTGGGTTTCTAAAGTCTCCCTGAAAAAACAAAAAATACATAAAAAAACAGTGGGAGAGTAATATTGCCCTTTCAGCTTGTGTGCCAGTCTTGACTCCTGGGTGTGCCACCTCTCTCCCTTTCATTCAGTGGGCCATAGAAAGCCTATTTATTTTTTTTTTTAATATTATTTGGTTTCTAATTCTCCCTGAAAAAAAAAAAAAAAACCTAAAAAAACAGTGGGAGAATAATATTGCCCTTTCAGCTTGTGTGCCAGTCTTGACTCCTGGGTGTGCCACCTCTCTCCCTCTCATTCAGTGGGCCATAGAAAGCCTATTTATTTTTTTTTTTAAATATTATTGGGTTTCTAAAGTCTCCCTGAAAAAACAAAAAATACATAAAAAAACAGTGGGAGAGTAATATTGCCCTTTCAGCTTGTGTGCCAGTCTTGACTCCTGGGTGTGCCACCTCTGTCCCTCTCATTCAGTGGGCCATAGAAAGCCTTGTTTTTTTGTTTTTTTTTTAATATTATTTGGTTTCTAAAGTCTCCCTGAAAATAAAAAAAAAAAAAACATAAAAAAACAGTGGGAGAGTAATATTGCCCTTTCAGCTTGTGTGCCAGTCTTGACTCCTGGGTGTGCAACCTCTGTCCCTCTCATTCAGTGGGCCATAGAAAGCCTTGTTTTTTTTTTTTTTTTTAATATTATTTGGTTTCTAAAGTCTCCCTGAAAATAAAAAAAAAATACATAAAAAAACAGTGGGAGAGTAATATTGCCATTTCAGCTTGTGTGCCAGTCTTGACTCCTGGGTGTGCCACCTCTGTCCCTCTCATTCAGTGGGCCATAGAAAGCCTTGTTTTTTTGTTTTTTTTTTAATATTATTTGGTTTCTAAAGTCTCCCTGAAAATAAAAAAAAAAAAAACATAAAAAAACAGTGGGAGAGTAATATTGCCCTTTCAGCTTGTGTGCCAGTCTTGACTCCTGGGTGTGCCACCTCTGTCCCTCTCATTCAGTGGGCCATAGAAAGCCTTGTTTTTTTTTTTTTTTTAATATTATTTGGTTTCTAAAGTCTCCCTGAAAATAAAAAAAAAATACATAAAAAAACAGTGGGAGAGTAATATTGCCATTTCAGCTTGTGTGCCAGTCTTGACTCCTGGGTGTGCCACCTCTGTCCCTCTCATTCAGTGGGCCATAGAAAGCCTTGTTTTTTTGTTTTTTTTTTAATATTATTTGGTTTCTAAAGTCTCCCTGAAAATAAAAAAAAAATACATAAAAAAACAGTGGGAGAGTAATATTGCCATTTCAGCTTGTGTGCCAGTCTTGACTCCTGGGTGTGCCACCTCTCTCTCTAATTGTGGGCCATAGAAAGCCTTTTTATTTTTTTCCTTCATTTGTGTTTTAAAATCAACCTCAACACAAAAACACTACATCAATCAGTGGGAGAAAAATATTGGCCTCAGTCAGGGCTTGTGTGCCACTCCTGTGCGTGCCATCTCTCATTCAGTGGGCCATAGAAAGCCTTGTTTTTTTGTTTTTTTTTAAATATTATTTGGTTTCTAAAGTCTCACAGAGAAAAAAAAAAAAAAAAATTAGGTGGGAGATTAATATTGACATTAGTGCTTGAGTGACAGTCCTGCGTGTGTGTCATCTCTGTGATTTGGTGTCACAGAAAACAGAGTGTGTAACATTGTGCCTGATTTTCCTTGTGGTCTCACCAACCTGTTAAGGGATATTGAAATCATACTGAAGTTATAGCTCACCGTGTAAGTTGTTTGACAGCAACAAATAAAGTTAGTTTGGTTACGATTTTTAAACAATGAGGAAGTCTGGTGCAAGAGGTCGTCGTGGGCGTTCATTGTCAGCTGGTAATGATGGTAGTGGTAGTGGAGCATCAGGTGGTCGTGGGGATAAAAATATTCCACCTAAGTCTGGAGCTGTGGAGCCAGTTTCGTCGTCAGGCTACACAAGGCCTCGAACGCTCTCTTTTCTGGGAGTAGGAAAACCGCTTTTAAAGGCTGAGCAGCAACAGCAAGTTTTGGCTTACATTGCAGACTCAGCCTCTAGCTCTTTTGCCTCCTCTTCCGAAACTGGTAAATGTAAAAGCAGCGCGTCGCTTGTGGATGTTCACGGTCAGGGACAAGTCGCTTCCTTGTCCTCCTCAGCAAAAACTACAACAAGAGAGAAGGATGCAGCAGGCGACACAACGGGTCACTCCATGGAGCTCTTTACACATACCGTCCCTGGCTTAGAAAGTGAAACATTTAACAGGCCATGCCCATTACAAGTAGATTCTGACATGGAGTGCACTGATGCACAGCCACAGCCAGAGTACTATGCTGCTCCTTTGACTCAGACCACCACATTGCCCTCTCAGGGTACAGATCCACAATCAGACCCTGATGAGACTATGTTGCCCCGCCACGAACGCTATACCACCGACCGACACAGTGACACAGACGAAGTTGCACACGAGCTCGAAGAGGAGGTAATAGATGACCCAGTTATTGACCCCGATTGGCAGCCATTGGGGGAACAGGGTGCAGGCGGCAGTAGTTCAGAAGCGGAGGTGGAGGAGGGGCCGCAGCAGGCATCAACATCGCAACAGGTTCCATCTGCCGGGCCCGTATCTGGCCCAAAACGCGTGTCAAAGCCAAAACCTGTTGGAGGACAGCGTGGCCATCCGGTTAAAGCTCAGTCTGCAATCCCTGAAAAGGGATCCGAGTCTAGGAAGAGTGCAGTCTGGCATTTTTTTAAACAACATCCAACTGATCAGCGCAAAGTCATCTGTCAAAAATGTTCAACTAGCTTAAGCAGAGGTCAGAATCTGAAAAGTCTAAATACTAGTTGCATGCATAGACACTTAACCACCATGCATTTTCAAGCCTGGACTAACTACCAAACGTCCCTTAAGGTTGTAGCACCCTCGGCCAATGAAGCTAGTCAGCAACGCAACATCCCTTCCGTCACTGTAAGGCCACCATTTTCCGCACCACCGGCAGTATCTGTGCAGGTTTCTTTGCCAGCCAAAAGCAGTCAGGGTCAGGGAATCACCAGTTTAGTAGGAGGAAATATTGCATCTAGGGCACCGGCGGAAACAATACCGTCTCCAACCGTCTCTCAGTCTGCCATGTACACCGGCACACCCGAAAGTTCCACGATCTCCTGCTCTCCAGTCCAGCTCACCCTACATGAGACTCTGGTTAGAAAAAGGAAGTACTTATCCTCGCATCCGCGTACACAGGGTTTTAACGCCCACATAGCTAGACTAATCTCGTTAGAGATGATGCCCTACCGTTTAGTTGAAAGCGAAGCTTTTAAAGCCCTGATGGAGTACGCTGAACCACGATACGAGCTACCTAGTCGACACTTTTTTTCCAGAAAAGCCATCCCAGCCCTGCACCAGCATGTTAAACAGCGCATCGTCCATGCACTTAGGCAATCTGTGAGTACAAAGGTGCACCTGACTACAGATGCATGGACCAGTAGGCATGGCCAGGGACGTTATGTGTCCATCACGGCACACTGGGTGAATGTGGTGGATGCAGGGTCCACAGGCGACATCAATTTAGGGACAGTTGTGCCTAGCCCACGGTCTAGGAAACAGTTGGCTGTAGGCGTTCGCACCCCCTCCTCCTCCTCCTCGTCCTCCTGCAGAAGCTACAGCTCTTCCACAGAACGCAGTCGGCCAACCACTCCATCGGCAGATGACACTGTTGCACACCAGTTGTCCCATTATGGGCCAGCTACTGCCAAGCGTCAGCAGGCTGTATTGGCTATGAAGTGTTTGGGCGACAACAGACACACCGCGGAAGTTCTGTCCGAGTTCTTGCAACAAGAAACGCAGTCGTGGCTGGGCACAGTAGATCTTGAGGCAGGCAAGGTAGTGAGTGATAACGGAAGGAATTTCATGGCTGCCATCTCCCTTTCCCAACTGAAACACATTCCTTGCCTGGCTCACACCTTAAACCTGGTGGTGCAGTGCTTATTGAAAACTTATCCTGGGTTCTCCGACCTGCTCCTCAAAGTGCGTGCACTTTGCTCACATATCCGACGTTCGCCTGTACACGCCAGCCGTATGCAGACCTATCAGCGGTCTTTGAACCTTCCCCAGCATCGCCTAATCATAGACGTTGCAACAAGGTGGAACTCAACACTGCACATGCTTCAGAGACTGTGCGAACAGAGGCGTGCTGTTATTTATTTGTGGGAGGATACACGGGCAGGCAGTAGGATGGCAGACATGGAGTTGTCAGGTGTGCAGTGGTCGAAGATACAAGACATGTGTCAAGTCCTTCAGTGTTTTGAGGAATGCACACGGCTGGTTAGTGCAGACAACGCCGTAATAAGCATGAGCATCCCCCTAATGCGTCTGCTGATGCAAAGTTTGACGCACATAAAGGAGCAGGCGTCTGCACCAGAGGAAGAGGGAAGCCTTGATGACAGTCAGCCATTGTCTGGTCAGGGCAGTGTACAGGACGAGGTAGCGGGCGAAGAGGAGGTGGAGGACGAGGAGGATGATGGGGATGAGTATATTTTTAATGCGGAAACTTTCACGGGGGCACAGGAAATTGGTTGCGTGTCACGGCCGGGTTCTGGTTTTTTGAGGGACACAAGTGACGTAGATTTGCCTGCAACTGCCCCTCAACCAATCACAACCGGAGATTTGACAACTGGAACTTTGGCCCACATGGCGGATTATGCCTTACGTATCCTAAAAAGGGACACACGCATTACGAAAATGATGAACGATGACGATTACTGGTTGGCCTGCCTCCTTGATCCACGCTATAAAGGCAAATTGCAAAATATTATGCCACATGAGAACTTGGAACTAATATTAGCAACCAAACAATCAACTCTTGTTGACCGTTTGCTTCAGGCATTCCCAGCACACAGCGCACGTGATCGTTCTCACACAAGCTCCAGGGGGCAGCAGACTAGGAGTGTTAGGGGTGCACACATCAGAAGTGGCGTTGGACAGAGGGGTTTTCTGACCAGGTTGTGGAGTGATTTTGCTATGACCGCAGACAGGACAGGTACTGCTGCATCAATTGAAAGTGACAGGAGACAACATTTGTCCAGTATGGTTACTAACTATTTTTCATCCCTTATCGATGTTCTCCCTCAACCGTCATTCCCATTTGATTACTGGGCCTCCAAATTAGACACCTGGCCAGAATTGGCAGAATATGCATTGCAGGAGCTTGCTTGCCCGGCAGCAAGTGTCCTATCAGAAAGAGTATTCAGTGCTGCAGGTTCAATATTAACCGAAAAAAGGACTCGTCTGGCTACCCAAAATGTTGACGATCTAACATTCATTAAAATGAACCACAACTGGATTTCGAAATCTTTTGCCCCACCTTGCCCGGCCGACACCTAGCTTTCCTATGAAAAGCTCTTGCCTGTGAATTACTTTTCTAATGTCTAATTTGCTGCAGCTGATTGTACAGCATACGACATGTTTACACCTCCCTAAATGGCAAAACTCCCCACACGGGGCCGTGGTATCGCGACTTGGCGCAAGCACCCGTGAGACTGCTGTTTGTCTGAAGAGGTGGGTGTGCTCGCTTTTGGTTGACGGCATTGCTACTGGGTCCCTCATAGTACAATGTAGTGTCTCTGGCGGTGGTGGTGCGCACCCAACGTCAGACACACCGTTGTAACATGAGGGGCCCTGGGGCGGTCCCGCCGGCCTCAAGAGAGTTCCCCCCTACCCCAGCTCAAAATGTGCTCTACCACGTGCAAAATTATGTCGCACAGCTCCACCAATCTTTAGTCTATTCGCTGACATCATTCAATGTCTGGCACTGACAATACAAATTTGTAGACATCTATGATGCAACTTAAAGTAGTCTGTGTCTGTGTCCTATATTGGCACCATTAAATAGTTACTGCCAAATTACTATGTCAGAAACTCAGTAGATGAGCCCACCCCTGTACCTAAGTATGCCACCTTTTTTTTTTGTTTTGGTTGTTTTGCGAGACATTAACATCTATTTATATTTTGGGAGTACTGGGACAGACACTCCTTGCACTACTCCTCCACTCACCACCAAGCTGCCTGTGTATCCATGTAACCGCTGTAAAACTGCCATGAGCCTATTGTTTGTTATTTTAGGCCTTTGATAGCCTGTCTGCGGTCCCTACTTTAAATACTCCTCCACTGACCACCAAGCTGCCTGCCCGTGTATCCATGTAACCGCTGTGAAACTGCCATGAGCCTATTGTTTGTTATGTTAGGCCTTTGATAGCCTGTCTGCGGTCCCTACTTTAAATACTCCTCCACTGACCAGACCACTGCTGCCCGTGTACCCCTGGAACCAATTATAAAGTGCCTACAGCCAGCCCATTTTCTTATGTTAGGCCTTTGAAGCCTGTCTGCGGTCCCTACTTTAAATACTCCTCCACTGACCAGACCACTGCTGCCCGTGTACCCCTGGAACCAATTATAAAGTGCCTACAGCCAGCCCATTTTCTTATGTTAGGCCTTTGAAGCCTGTCTGCGGTCCCTACTTTAAATACTCCTCCACTCACCACCACCAAGCTGCCTGCCCGTGTATCCATGTAACCGCTGTGAAACTGCCATGAGCCTATTGTTTGTTATTTTAGGCCTTTGATAGCCTGTCTGCGGTCCCTACTTTAAATACTCCTCCACTCACCACCAAGCTGCCTGTGTATCCATGTAACCGCTGTAAAACTGCCATGAGCCTATTGTTTGTTATTTTAGGCCTTTGATAGCCTGTCTGCGGTCCCTACTTTAAATACTCCTCCACTGACCAGACCACTGCTGCCCGTGTACCCCTGGAACCAATTATAAAGTGCCTACAGCCAGCCCATTTTCTTATGTTAGGCCTTTGAAGCCTGTCTGCGGTCCCTACTTTAAATACTCCTCCACTCACCACCACCAAGCTGCCTGCCCGTGTATCCATGTAACCGCTGTGAAACTGCCATGAGCCTATTGTTTGTTATTTTAGGCCTTTGATAGCCTGTCTGCGGTCCCTACTTTAAATACTCCTCCACTCACCACCAAGCTGCCTGTTTATCCATGTAACCGCTGTAAAACTGCCATGAGCCTATTGTTTGTTATTTTAGGCCTTTGATAGCCTGTCTGCGGTCCCTACTTTAAATACTCCTCCACTGACCAGACCACTGCTGCCCGTGTACCCCTGGAACCAATTATAAAGTGCCTACAGCCAGCCCATTTTCTTATGTTAGGCCTTTGAAGCCTGTCTGCGGTCCCTACTTTAAATACTCCTCCACTCACCACCACCAAGCTGCCTGCCCGTGTATCCATGTAACCGCTGTGAAACTGCCATGAGCCTATTGTTTGTTATTTTAGGCCTTTGATAGCCTGTCTGCGGTCCCTACTTTAAATACTCCTCCACTCACCACCAAGCTGCCTGTGTATCCATGTAACCGCTGTAAAACTGCCATGAGCCTATTGTTTGTTATTTTAGGCCTTTGATAGCCTGTCTGCGGTCCCTACTTTAAATACTCCTCCACTGACCAGACCACTGCTGCCCGTGTACCCCTGGAACCAATTATAAAGTGCCTACAGCCAGCCCATTTTCTTATGTTAGGCCTTTGAAGCCTGTCTGCGGTCCCTACTTTAAATACTCCTCCACTGACCAGACCACTGCTGCCCGTGTACCCCTGGAACCAATTATAAAGTGCCTACAGCCAGCCCATTTTCTTATGTTAGGCCTTTGAAGCCTGTCTGCGGTCCCTACTTTAAATACTCCTCCACTCACCACCACCAAGCTGCCTGCCCGTGTATCCATGTAACCGCTGTGAAACTGCCATGAGCCTATTGTTTGTTATTTTAGGCCTTTGATAGCCTGTCTGCGGTCCCTACTTTAAATACTCCTCCACTGACCAGACCACTGCTGCCCGTGTACCCCTGGAACCAATTATAAAGTGCCTACAGCCAGCCCATTTTCTTATGTTAGGCCTTTGAAGCCTGTCTGCGGTCCCTACTTTAAATACTCCTCCACTCACCACCACCAAGCTGCCTGCCCGTGTATCCATGTAACCGCTGTGAAACTGCCATGAGCCTATTGTTTGTTATTTTAGGCCTTTGAAGCCTGTCTGCGGTCCCTACTTTAAATACTCCTCCACTCACCACCACCAAGCTGCCTGCCCGTGTATCCATGTAACCGCTGTGAAACTGCCATGAGCCTATTGTTTGTTATTTTAGGCCTTTGATAGCCTGTCTGCAGCCCCTACTTGCAATACTCCTCCACTGACCACACCAATGCTGCCCGTGTACCCCTGGAACCTATTTAAAAGTTCATAGAGCCTAGTTATATATTTTATTTACTATTAATAAGGCCATGATGGACTACGCTGTACCACGCTACAAGCTAACCAGTCGACACTTCTTTTGCGAGAAAAGCCATCCCAACCCTCCACCAGCATGTAGAAGACCGCATTGTCCATGCACTCTGGCAATCTGTGAGTACAAAGGTGCACCTGACAACAGACGCATGGACCTGTAGGCATGGCCACGGAAGATTACGTGTCCATTACGGCGCAATGGGTTAATGTGGTGGATGCATGGTCCACAGGGGACAGCCTACTAAGTCTGTCTGCAGTCCCTAATTCAAATTGTCCTCCACTGTCTAAATCGGAACTTCCACCTTCTGGCTTTCGGCCTATAGTATCAGAAATTAAACTGCATTTGGCCTTCAACTTTGGTTAGGGCCTACTAACGGCTTCTGCCCCTCCCTGGTGTTGTCCTCAACTAAATAAAGCTGAGCTTCAACCTTCCGGCTCTCATTATGTGGTTTTAAAAAAAAAAATGGTGGTTAGGGCCTACTAACGGCTTCTGCCCCTCCCTGGTGTTGTCCTCAACTAAATAAAGCTGAGCTTCAACCTTCCGGCTCTCATTAAGTGGTTTTAAAACAAAAATGGTGGTTAGGGCCTACTAACGGCTTCTGCCCCTCCCTGGTGTTGTCCTCAACTAAATAAAGCTGAGCTTCAACCTTCCGGCTCTCATTATGTGGTTTTAAAAAAAAAAATGGTGGTTAGGGCCTACTAACGGCTTCTGCCCCTCCCTGGTGTTGTCCTCAACTAAATAAAGCTGAGCTTCAACCTTCCGGCTCTCATTAAGTGGTTTTAAAACAAAAATGGTGGTTAGGGCCTACTAACGGCTTCTGCCCCTCCCTGGTGTTGTCCTCAACTAAATAAAGCTGAGCTTCAACCTTCCGGCTCTCATTATGTGGTTTTAAAACAAAAATGGTGGTTAGGGCCTACTAACGGCTTCTGCCCCTCCCTGGTGTTGTCCTCAACTAAATAAAGCTGAGCTTCAACCTTCCGGCTCTCATTAAGTGGTTTTAAAACAAAAATGGTGGTTAGGGCCTACTAACGGCTTCTGCCCCTCCCTGGTGTTGTCCTCAACTAAATAAAGCTGAGCTTCAACCTTCCGGCTCTCATTATGTGGTTTTAAAAAAAAAAATGGTGGTTAGGGCCTACTAACGGCTTCTGCCCCTCCCTGGTGTTGTCCTCAACTAAATAAAGCTGAGCTTCAACCTTCCGGCTCTCATTAAGTGGTTTTAAAACAAAAATGGTGGTTAGGGCCTACTAACGGCTTCTGCCCCTCCCTGGTGTTGTCCTCAACTAAATAAAGCTGAGCTTCAACCTTCCGGCTCTCATTATGTGGTTTTAAAACAAAAATGGTGGTTAGGGCCTACTAACGGCTTCTGCCCCTCCCTGGTGTTGTCCTCAACTAAATAAAGCTGAGCTTCAACCTTCCGGCTCTCATTAAGTGGTTTTAAAACAAAAATGGTGGTTAGGGCCTACTAACGGCTTCTGCCCCTCCCTGGTGTTGTCCTCAACTAAATAAAGCTGAGCTTCAACCTTCCGGCTCTCATTAAGTGGTTTTAAAACAAAAATGGTGGTAAGGGCCTACTAACGGCTTCTGCCCCTCCCTGGTGTTGTCCTCAACTAAATAAAGCTGAGCTTCAACCTTCCGGCTCTCATTAAGTGGTTTTAAAACAAAAATGGTGGTTAGGGCCTACTAACGGCTTCTGCCCCTCCCTGGTGTTGTCCTCAACTAAATAAAGCTGAGCTTCAACCTTCCGGCTCTCATTAAGTGGTTTTAAAACAAAAATGGTGGTTAGGGCCTACTAACGGCTTCTGCCCCTCCCTGGTGTTGTCCTCAACTAAATAAAGCTGAGCTTCAACCTTCCGGCTCTCATTATGTGGTTTAAAAAAAAAAAATGGTGGTTAGGGCCTACTAACGGCTTCTGCCCCTCCCTGGTGTTGTCCTCAACTAAATAAAGCTGAGCTTCAACCTTCCGGCTCTCATTAAGTGGTTTTAAAACAAAAATGGTGGTTAGGGCCTACTAACGGCTTCTGCCCCTCCCTGGTGTTGTCCTCAACTAAATAAAGCTGAGCTTCAACCTTCCGGCTCTCATTATGTGGTTTAAAAAAAAAAAATGGTGGTTAGGGCCTACTAACGGCTTCTGCCCCTCCCTGGTGTTGTCCTCAACTAAATAAAGCTGAGCTTCAACCTTCCGGCTCTCATTATGTGGTTTTAAAAAAAAAAATGGTGGTTAGGGCCTACTAACGGCTTCTGCCCCTCCCTGGTGTTGTCCTCAACTAAATAAAGCTGAGCTTCAACCTTCCGGCTCTCATTAAGTGGTTTTAAAACAAAAATGGTGGTTAGGGCCTACTAACGGCTTCTGCCCCTCCCTGGTGTTGCCCTCAACTAAATAAAGCTGAGCTTCAACCTTCTGCTCCAAATTACCATTTTAAAAAATGCAATAGGCTTTTCCGGCCTACTAAAGGTGTCTGCCACTCCCTGGTGTTGTCCTCAACTGAACAAAGCTGAGCTTCCACATTCTGGCTTTCGCCCTATACTATCAGATATTAAACTGCATTTGGCCTACTAGTGTGGTTAGGCCCTTGAAACAGTGTCTGCTGCTCTTGGGTTTGCTACTCCACTGAACAAAGCAATGCCGCCTGTTTAGTCCTGTTACCAATTTTGAACTGCATGTAGCCTACTTTATTCTTTGGCCCTATATCTGTTTCCTCCTCATCCTGCCCATTGCCCAGCCACTGCTAAATGAGTCTGCTGGTACATTGACCTAGACCACTACATTCCCCTTGTACTCTACACAGCCAGAATCTGTCCCTGCTGAAAGTAAGGTTCCCCTTCCCGCATGTTATACCACCTTACACAGGGACAAAGAGGAAGGTGCAGATGAAAGTGCAGGTTCCTTCATCAGGTGGGGGGGCATACTCGTTGGCGACGTCACTGGCACAGGGCCCCTCAGAGTACGCAAAAGTGTCGCTGCTGGTGGGAGGCGCCCCCGCCATGCAAACACACCGCCGTACTTTGAGGGGCCCTGTGCCAGTGGCAATGCGAACGAGTGGGCCCCCCCCCTGCTTGCTCAGGATCACAGCACTTGCAACTTTTAAATACTTACCTTTCCCTGCAACACCGCCGTGACGTAGTCCGCATTTCCTGGGCCCACGAAAAACTTGAGCCGGCCCTACTCCCCCCACAACTTTTGCCAAATGACCCCCAATTCCCTATGCCCAACTATTATTATAAAGTTAATTAAGATTGACAAGCTTCAGAAACAAGAATGGATGTTTTTGGCATTAAAATGGGCACTGTAGGTGTTTTCCTGGCCTCCACTCACTGCCGACTATGCTTCCCCATTGACTTGCATTGGGTTTCGTGTTTCGGTCGATCCCCGACTTTTAGCGATAATCGGCCGACTGCACTCGACTCGACTCTGGACAAAATCGGGTTTCCCAAAACCCTACTCGATCTTAAAAAAATGAAAGTCGCTCAACCCTACTCCACACATTAGATTCGTCCACACTGTATGATGCCCCCCAATATATTCTCCCACACAATATGATGCTCCCATGATACCATGCCCCTATATCATACTCCCATAATCCTCACCACAGTATGATGCCCCCACAGCTTCCCACACAGTATGATGACCCCAAAGACTTCCACACTGTATGATGCTCCCAAAGTCCACCTCCTCGCACAGTTTGAGTCCCCCACACAAAGTATTTTTCCAACATATCCCTACCACACAGCCTCTCAAACACAAAGCCTTTACAGCATCCACACAATCTGATATCACTCACATTCCCACAACACAGTATAATGGCCCTCACAGGCCCACCAAATATGATGACTCTGAAACACATTTCATCCACAATATATTGCCCCCCAAAGTCCCCCTACCACAGTATAATGTCCGTAATGTCCCCATCCACACTATAATGCCTCCAAAGTCCATCCACACAGTATGACATCCCAACATCATCCTTTACACAGTATAATGCCTACAGGGTTGTTGGTAACACATATTGGTCATAGGGAAAGCATGGGGTGAGCATCGCCATTCACACATCTCTGAAAAATTCAGAGCACATAAAAGTTTCTTGTTTACTGTCAGTAAATGCCATACACACAGATGGCCCACCAAGCAGAAGAATGGAGATCTGTAGTGATCAACATAAATTTCTTGCACTATAGCTAAATAGTAGTACTATGTACGGTATTCCACTCTGGGGGTATAGACACATGTGGGAGAAAACTAAAATCCTAAGAAAAAGAGACTTATTCCTGTGAGTAAAAAGAAAATCTGCCAAAAAGGTGAAAAAAGCATGCCTATGATTAAGAACTTTGTTCGAAACGCGTCAGGTGGTTTTTTCTTGACATGAATATAAAATATTGAAGATTTTTATGATGAGATGCCTGGTGCTGGAGCTTTTTTTTCCTCCTTTTGCTATTGCTAATGAGTGGTATCCAGCCACTTGTTCCTGGCACCTGTGTTCATCTGGATTCTGGTGAGGCACCACTAATCCCTTTCCCTGTTATCAGTATGATGTTGGGTTACTCTTTAAAGGGAACCTGTCACCTGAATTTGGCGGGACCGGTTTTCGGTCATATGGGCTGGGTTTTCGGGTGTTTGATTCACCCTTTCCTTACCCGCTGGCTGCATGCTTGCCGCAGTATTGGATTGAAGTTCATTCTCTGTCCTCCGGAGTACACCCCAGTGCAAGACAATATTGCCTTGCGCAGGCGTGTACTCCGGAGGACAGAGAATGAACTTCAATCCAATATTGCGGCCAGCATGCAGCCAGCGGGTAAGGAAAGGGTGAATCAAACACCCGAAAGCCCCACCCATATGACCCCAAACTGGTCCCACCAAATTCAGGTGACAGGTTCCCTTTAAGCCTTTGTCTCTTGTGAGAACAATTTATAAGCATCAAGATATTTTTGCAGACAATTTATTACCATCACGTTTGTTGCTTTTCCATTAATTAAGCCATTATTCCGTGGCCAAAATCACTCAGATCACATTTTAACTGTTATTAATCATTACAATTAATCATTCAGCAAAGAACAGATAATGCAGCTTTAGGAGCAGTGAAAAGAGATAAGGAATGAGAACAGAAATTGTACTGCATAAAAGTAAAACAAATCTGACTGTGCACAGGAAATGAACACATTTTTACTCTTCACTAAAAGGATATAATGAGAAACTATATCCAGCTCATGTCTCAGGGTGACTTATGGAAAGTAACCTCTTGCCTGGTACACACAAGGCAGGAAACAGGATAAGAGGAAGAATGTGTGGATCCGATTAGTTAGCTGGATACAATAAGGTCTGGGTAAGGGTTGCTCTGCAAAATTATTTTTGTTACAGTAACTTAAAATTACATGCATGGTAAGTTTTGGATAATATCTTCAGTTCATTTTCATAAAGTTATTATTTAATATAGTTGAATAAAATAGAGACTTTTTTACTACTTTTGGTTTTCTGATTTTATTACATTTTTGTATTTAAAAGCATATTTTCATTTTCGTTCCTTTGCAATATTGCTTGTAATGAGTGCAGTTTTAGCATTTGGCTCTGGATGTCAGTATAGACTACATTTATACAAGAGAAAGAGTAAAATGCTTTTCAGCTTTGCCAACCGTATAGAAATGTGCTGCATGATCTCGGCTGTTATTTAAGCCACTCACAATCACTCTTGGGAGTTGGCTTGACAACTTTGCTCATGGAGCAACAGTCAGGGTTGATGCAAGCACTGATCTTAAGTATTTAATCCTCTGCATGCCTCATGCAGTAGCGACTGCAGCATCTAGATGGTTATGGCAATGAGGGAGCTCTGCAATATTTATACAACCAACCTGTATATTACAAGTCGGCAGCATCAGGTGGCATCAGCGGTCCCATTGCAGGCTGCACAGTGATGTCGCTGCATTCCACGGGCTGCGCCATGCTACGTAGGATAAAGAAAAAGTTCCTTGACATGGGAGAGAAAACAGCTGAGAGGAATAGTTGTTTTTAGCCTTTCTCTTAAATCTCCACAAGTTTTCACAATCAATGATGGTTGTGGGAGCCATGTTATCTGCTGTTGTAGGTGCACTGTGTTTTATGAAGACCAAAGTCAGCACAGCCGTCCACCAGGAAATTTTGCCTCCTCTTTCCCCATTTCACTTTTTTGGGGAATTCTAGAAAACCCCGTCTTCCTGAGACCATTGAACACCGCCTGGTTCTTTTCCAGATGATTTCCCCAATCCGGGCTGAAGATAACAATGCCATCCAGTTACGCTGTGGTGTAGTTCTTATCTGGATGTATTGGAAGCATCCATTGGGCGTAAAGAAAGCCATCTTCTCCTTGGCTTCTTGTGACATGGGTAGTTGCCAATATCCCTTTGTTAGATCTTACATAGATATGTATCTTGCCAGTTAGCTCATCGACACGCGACATCGGATATGTGTCGAACTTGGAAACTTCGTTCAGCTTCCGATAATCATTACACAATCTCCATTCTCCATCGGGTTTTGGAACAAGAACAATGGAGCTAGACCACAAGCTCTTAGATTCCTCAATCACTCCGAGATTTTAGCATACCCTTGATGCCTTTGGTGATCAGCTCTTGCCAGACTTCGGGAATTCGTTAGGGCTTCAAGTTCACCTGCACATGGGGTTCCATCAGAACCTCCTGTTCTATGACATTTGAACACCCAGGCAAATCACAGAACAGGTCCTGGGTCTGCTGCAGCAATTCCCCACACTGCTTTTTTGGGGCCTTTGACAGCATCTCTGCTATTTTGACACCTTCAATGACCCCTTCTGGCTTGCCCAGCAAACATGGAGTTTCAACGGGGTCCCTGTAATGTTATAGTTTGATAAGATCGATATGGTAGACTTGTTACGGCTTACATCTTCTCGATTGATGAACCTTGTAGTTCTCTTTTCCCAGCTTTTCTACCACCTCATAGGGGCCATGCCATTTGGCCAAAAACTTATTCTCTACTAGAGATGAGCAAATATTTCAATGTTCGGTTCAGATTACGAGTGCCGAATTTGCAATATTCGCCGATTTATCTTCAAATATTCGCCGAACATAACCGAAAGCCATTCAACTCAATTCACCCACAGAGCAAATTGTAGCATGGCACTGCAGCAGTCAGCCATGCATGAGGTATCGGGGTCTGGGCCAGAATTTAAAGCTTTCAATTGAACATCACAGTAAGACGAGGTGGGTGAGGGATCAATGTAGGCCTCCTGTGCTGAGAGCCCTGATACCACATGCAACAGCTCAACCTGCTTTCATGCTCAGCCACACTCAGGTGGCACAAATATCATATAAATTTCATAGACTACTACTGTCAGAAAAATCTAACCTAACCAGTAGTGTTGAGCGATACCTTCCGATATGCAAAGGTATCAGTATCGGATTGGATCGGCCGATACCCAAAAAGTATCGGATATCGCAGATACTGATACCCGATACCAATGCATATCAATGGGACACAAAATTTCGGAATGGTTCCCAGGGTCTGAAGGAGAGGTAACTCTCCTTCAGGCCCTGGGATCCATATTCATGTATAAAATAAAGAATAAAAATAAAAAATATTGATATACTCACCCCTCTGACGGCCCCGACTCTCACCGCTGCAAGCGTCTGCCTCCGTTCCCTAAGAATGCAGAGTGAAGGACCTTCGATGACGTCGCGGCTTGTGATTGGTCGCGTGACCGCTCATGTGACCGCTCACACTACCAATCACAAGCCGCGACGTCATCGCCGGCCCTACACTCACTCATTCTTAGGAACGGAGGCTGCCGGTTACATCGCTAAGGTCCAGGGGCCGCCGGAGGGGTGAGTATATCAATATTTTTTATTTTTATTATTTATTTTTTACATGAATATGGATCCCAGGGCCTGAAGGAGAGTCTCCTCTCCTCCAGACCCTGGGAACCATACACACCACACACTTCCGATTCCGATTTCTGATATCGCAAAAATATCGGAACCCGGTATCGGAATTCCGATACAGCAAATATCGGCTGATACCTGATACTTGCAGTATCGGAATGCTCAACACTACTAACCAGGATTCTACACATTTACAAATATTAGTAGCAGACACCAACAAAGTGGCATCAATTTCACCACAGTAGAAATAGTATAATAGGGACCGACAGGTCTTCCACTACCCCCAATCCAGCAGATGAACACCCAACCAGGAGTGTTCACATTTAAACAAAAAAGGGCCTGACATCACTGAAGTGGAATAAATTTCACGGGAGTAGAAATAGTATAATTGCGACCTACACATCTTCCACTACAGAAAACCCAGCAGATGTAGAAAAACCATAGCTGTTCACAGTTCCACAAATTTGTGTTAACATCAGCAGCAGCAGCAACAGCAGGCACACAAGCCACACTAATGATTTCACAAAATGCAGTTACAAGACATTAATGCAGCATACTAAAAAAATGCAACATCGCCTGGTCTGTACAGTCTGCGATTGGGGTGCAAATGTCCTTGGAGATCCATGACTTGTTCATCTTGATGAAAGTTAGGCGGTCTACACTTTCAGGGGACAGCTGGCTACGCTTATCCATTAGGATACTACCAGCAGTGCTGAAAACACTTTCTGAGAGAATTCTGCCTGTCGGGCATGATAAAACCTCCAAGGTGTGTGAGACGAGCTCAGGCCACTCATCCATTTTTGACCACAGACCAAAATGTGATAGGATCCAAACCCTCCCTGATGGTATTGATATTCAGTTCTAGATGCTCCTGCACCATCCTTTCCATTCGTTCACCACATGTAAGACTTGGACTCTATTGTGCTGGTTCACAAGCTGGTCTAAAAAAAGTGTCAAAGGACTCACAGAAATTGCTTCTTCTACTTACACCACTGCTGCTGCTGCTTATATTTTGGCATTGACGAATTAATGCGCCAGAGGATTGAAATCTAGATCTGCAATGCGAACTGTGTGCTACACTGCTGTCTGGGGAAAAGGCTCTCTTAAGGTTGTGTAAAAGCGTTTCAATACTCCAGCATTCGCTGGTCACTTTCCATGGCGAATAGCATCTGGCAAAATTTGGTTTTATAACATGGATCTAATAGAGTGGCAACCTAGTAGTCAACACTATTTCTAATCATAACTATACAGGGATCTTGTTGCAGATAGCGCAGTAAGAAGGCACTCATATGTCGGGCTCTACCATGAGGTCCAAGCCCATGCTCTGTTGGTGGTTAGGTAACACTGATGCTTGTTTCCTCCATCCTCTCCGACCAACCACAAACAACAGAGAGGGGAGGATTATCCTCTTCATGTCCTGACAGTTGCTCACTCATCACCTCTTCCTTCTCCATTTGTTCCTCAGATCTTTAACCTTCACTAACAGTTTGTCTGTCTTGCCAAACCTCCCTTCATCGCAGTAATCCACCCTCCCTTAGCACCTGCCTGTGTGACGACAGTCTGCAACTTAGAGACAATGTCATCCTTTCCGCATCCTCCTTTGCTTCCACCTCTTCTTCTGGGAGCACCATCTCCTCCCGCAGGCTATTCAAAGTCTGTTCAGGTATATAGATTACTGGAATAGTGATGCTGATGATGGCATCGTCAGCGCTAACCATCTTAGTTGCTGTGAAGAAGGGTGTAGAGGTCCTGAATCTGTGCCCACTCTGTAAATGTGATATGCGCCACATCCGTACTGCGTTGGCCCAGGCTATACAACATGACATACTGAGTCAGGGCTCGTTGCTGCTGCCACAGTTGCTGCAATATGTGCAGAGTGGACTTCCACCGTGTCGGCACATCGCATATCAATCTGTTAACTGACACGGACAAAGACTTCTGTATCTATTCAAGTCGAAGACCTGAGAGACACGATTGGCAGAAATGCGAACACCGGTTCCGTGCTTTCTGTAGCAGCTCACCCAGGCCAGAATAGTGGCGGAGAAAACTCGGTACCACCAAGTTGAGGACATGAGTCATGCAAGGCACGTGTGTGAGCTTGCCTTGCCATAGGGCCACCACCAGGTTCACAACATTATCGGACACGGTGTTCCCTGGATGCAGGTTCAGCGGAGACAGCCATTGATCAAACTCAACTTGGAGAGCTGTCCACAACTCTTCAGCTGTATGACTGAATGATCTCCAAGGCATATAAACTTTCATACCGCCTGATTGCGGTGAGGCCTGGCTATGGCGTGGTATGGAGATGGTGGGGATTCACTCTGCACTCTTGTCTCATTAAGGCAGAGGTTGAGTGCACAGGTAGAGGCCCTAGAGGAGGAGGCAGAAGATTGGAGGAAGTGTTAAATGTAGAGATTTGTCCTGCAAGCCTTGGGGATTCCAAGACTTGTGGAGCAGCGCCTGCCCCCACAGCCATTAGAGTCACCCAATGCCCAGTCAGTGAGATGTTTCGCCCTTGGCCATGCCTACTCGTCCAAGTGTCTGTGGTGAAATGCGCCCTGGCAGACAGAGATTTTGTCAATGAATGGGTGATGTTGTCTGCAACATGCTGGTGTAGTGCAGGCACAGCTTTCTTAGAAAATTAATGGCGACTGGGTAATTGGTAGTGGGCGACTGCGACAGAGATCAGCTTTCGGAAACCATCTGTATTTACCAGGCAGAAAGGCAGCATTTCCATGGCCAACAAATTAGAGTAGAGTTCAACCTCTTAGCTTTGTCATGCATACGAGGAAATCTTTTACGTGACCACAACAGCTGTACCGTGGGCTGGCTGCAGTGCTGAGAGAAGGCGAAGTACAGTGAACCAGACAAACTGCTTGACCGTGAAAGAGGTGCAGGAAGAGATGTTATGGTGGATTGAGAAAGTTGTGGTGTGCTCATTTTCTGAGATCGGTCAAAAACAGCAGGCATGACAGCTTCCATTACAGCTGACAGCAGGCTCTCAGTCAGCGTGACTGGAGCGGGTAAAGAACCCGAGGTTCTGCGGCCAAAGACCTACATCTCAATAGTTGACATGGTAACAGAGGAGGATGAAAAAGCAGCAGATGTGATAGATTGTTGTTGATGTCCATTTTTCTGCATTTTTGCGCAATGGGATTTCCACAGTAATGCATGTTGATTGCGCATGGGAAGGTTCAAACATGTAGTGGTCAAGTTATTACCTCAACTCAGATTTTTTTTTGCAAAGTTGTCAGATTACGTGGATTGGCTCATCCTTTGCAGTGTCACAAAAGGCCCAAGCTAGGCAATCCTTACTACCCCTGCAAGCTGCAGACCCATGCATGCTCCTGGTCACAGCCACAGCTGTGGCTGAGGATGCATTGCTTGTCGTGGCTGCATCACTACATGTTTGCTACCTACGGTACAACGTAACCTCCGCGTCTTCCTCCTCAGTTGACCTACTCAGCTGTGTGCCTCTATATTCACATCAACTGGGATCTAACACCTCATCATCATCATCCTCTGTGTTATCACATTCCTCACCCTTGGAGTCGCCCTCCTCCTCTTCCTGCCCTATCAGCACAGTACAGTCCGTGTGAGCCTCAGATATCTGAGTCTTATCAGGATCACCTCCCACAGGGGTTAAAGTCTGATGACGAGGGTCAGGATGCTGTGTGGACCCTACTTTATCCTTCCCCGGATCCTAGCTAAAAAAAATTTGGCATCAGTGCAGATTTCCTCCTCTTGACTCTGTAAAGCTTTTGAGTACACTTCTGATGACCATGGCATCCTGATAGTGCATTTGTTTGGAGGCCTAGGCAGGTAAGTATCTCTGCCTTTTTGCTGTTTTTTCTGAATTTTTGGAGGATCTCTGAATTTTTTTTGTGCTACTGCTGTTTAAAATTAGGACTTGTAAGCGTGGGGACCTGTGACGTGGGTTACGAGCTTGCGTATTTTGGCCAAAATATAAACTAATACCTCACATATATTTTTTGTATATGTGTTTTGTTGCACTTTTTTTCAGGGTGCAGTTGGGCCCATTTTGTCTTGTAAACTGTGGTGTCTGTTCACATGGGGTTCATTTGGATAGAGCTGGGCAGCCTGCCTGATCTAATAGAAGGGTGTCACTACTAGGCTGTTAAGCTGGATGCTGTGCATCTCCACTGTTTGAACAGCGCCACATACAAGTTTCTTATGTGCAGTAATATGCCAAGCAGCCACCCCCTCCATTAGTTTGTTAGGTTGTGAGTAGTGTTGAGCATTCCGATACCGCAGGTATCGGGTATCGGCCGATACTTGCAGGTATCGGAATTCCGATACCGAGATCCGATACTTTTGTGGTATCGGGAATCGGTATCGGGATTAATATCAATGTGTAAAAGAAAGAATTAAAATAAAAAATAGGGATATACTCACCTCTCCGATGCAGCCTGGACTTTACCGCCGTAACCGGGATCCGTTGTACCTAAAAATGCGCGCTTGAAGGGCCTTAGATGACGTCACGGCGCTCTGATTGGTCCGTAGTGGTCGCGTGTCCGCTACGCGACCAATCACAAAGCAGTGACGTCACCTAAGGTCTTTCAAGCGCTTGAAAGACCTTAGGTGACGTCACTGCTTTGTGATTGGTCGCGTAGCGGTCACGCGACCGCTACGCGACCAATCAGAAGCTGCGGACGTCTTCTAAGGTATTTCAAGCGCTTGAAAAACCTTAGGTGACGTCACTGCTTTGTGATTGGTCGCGTAGCGGTCACGCGACCGCTACGGACCAATCAGAGCGCCGTGACATCATCTAAGGCCCTTCAAGCGCGCATTCTTAGGTACAACGGCTCCCGGTTACGGCGGTAAAGTCCAGGCTGCGTCGGAGAGGTGAGTATATCCCTATTTTTTATTTTAATTCTTTCTTTTACACATTGATATGGATCCCAGGGCCTGAAGGAGAGTTTCCTCTCCTTCAGACCCTGGGAACCATACAGGATACTGTCCGATACTTGGTGTCCCATTGACTTGTATTGGTATCGGGTATCGGTATCGGATTAGATCCGATACTTTGCCGGTATCGGCCGATACTTTCCGATACCGATACTTTCAAGTATCGGACGGTATCGCTCAACACTAGTTGTGAGTGGTTGCCTCATCGGTAATTCTGCACCTGTGTTGCCGCCATCTTAACCACATGGGTCCACTGCATCCTGATAGTGCATTTGTTTGGAGGCCTAGGCAGGTACCGCTGTGCGTCTGCCAAACAAAGGTAGTGGAGCAGCACATCCACTAACAGAAGTTGTCAGTTGTCTTGCATAGGATGTGACGTTATTGGTTCAATAGTGCTTTCACAAACATTACCACCTACCCCACGAACATCTTGAACACCAAGCCTAATTCCCCTTCGACCACAGCCTCGCTTCTTCCCAGTCATGTTGCTCAGATAGTGTGGTAGGAGCACAGTATAACTGACAAAAAATTAGATTTTTAACTCTGCAACAGCACTGCAAACAGCTGAATTTCAGCGGCAGTAAATTAAAATGTGAAATATGGCATGCTGTTAGTCACATAAGAAAGAATTGTTTGAGTGGGGATGAGGCCTGTATGACAAAGAAGATATGCTGCAAAGAATTTGAAAATGAGATGTCCTCTACTGTATGACGATAGTAACAGAAGAATGTTTTGGTGTCCTCTGGAACAGGCCTCTATAAAACACTAAATGCTACAAACAATTTTAAAGTCAGGTCCCCTACTGTATGACATTAGTAACAGAAGAATTTTGGGGTCCTCTGGAACAGGCCTCTATAACTCACTAGATGCTGCAAACAATTTGAAGGTAAGATGTCCCCTACTGTATGACGTTAGTAACAGAGGAATTTTTTGGCTATGTACGTGAGATCTGCAGACAGCTTAATTTCAAACCAACAAAATAACAAAGTGGGATAAAATGGGCTGTATAATGTTTTGCAACAGAAAAATTATATATTTTTTTCTAATGTGCATTAGGTCTGCAGACAGTTTCATATCACCACAGCAGTAAACGACAAGGTGGGATACAGCATGCTGTTTCACATTTAGCTGGTGAAAAAAATATTTAGAATGCTATACTCATGCATGGAGCACAATAGAAGCAGTGCACAATACACTTATATGATACTAGCTGTACTACCCGGCTTCGCCCGGGTTAATGACTGCTGTTAGCAAAATAGAATGTGTTAACAAAAATTTATTCTGCACACAAAAACCACAAAACAAATAGATAGAAATGTAATTATTAAAAGGCAAAAACTAAGCAAATAGAAGCATTTCACAACATATATTAGCTTTGTTATACTGAGAATGTCTTTGTTGCCTATATTAACCAATCAGAGCTCAGGTTAATTAACTGTAGCAAAATAGAAGCTGAGCTGTGATTGGTTGCTATTGGCAGCCTGATAAATCCCCAGCCAACAGGAAGCCCTCCCCCCTGGCAGTATATATTAGCTCACACATACACATAATAGACAGGTCATGTGACTGACAGCTGCCGTATTTCCTATATGGTACATTTGTTGCTCTTGTAGTTTGCTTATTAATCAGATTTTTATTTTTGAAGGACAATACCAGACTTGTGTGTGTTTTAGGGCGAGTTTTATGTGTCAAGTTGTGTGTGTTGAGTTGCGTGTGGCGACATGCATGTAGCGACTTTTGTGAGATGAGTTTTGTGTGGCGACATGCGTGTAGCAACATTTTGTGTGTTGAGTTGCATGTGACAGGTTAGTGTAGCAAGTTGTGTGCAGCAAGATTTGTGCATGGCGAGTTTTGCACGTGGCGAGTTTTATGTGTGGTGCATTTTGAGTATGTGCAAGTTTTGTGTGAGGCAACTTTTGCATGTGGTGCAACTTTTGTACATGTGGCAATTTTTCTGTGTGTGCAAGTTTTGCATGAGGTGAGTTTTCCATGAGGTGAGTTTTGCACGTGTGGCGAGTTTTGCGTGAGCCTAGTTTTGCATATGGCGAGTTTTGCATGTAGCGAGTTTTGAGTGGTGACTTTTGTGTTTCGACTTTTATGTGGCGAGGTTGGTGTGTGTGTGTGGTGAAATGTGTGCTGAGGGTGGTATATGTGTTCAAGCACGTGGTAGTGTGTGGCGCATTTTGTGTTTGTGTTCATATCCCCGTGTGTGGTGAGTATCCCATGTCGGGGCCCCACCTTAGCAACTGTACGGTATATACTCTTTGTCGCCATCGCTCTCATTCTTTAAGTCCTCATTGTTCACATCTGGCAGCTGTCAATTTTCCTCCAACACTTTTCCCTTCACTTTTTCCCCATTATGTAGATAGGAGCAAAATTGTTTGGTGAATTGGAACGCGCGGGGTTAAAATTTCACCTCACAACATAGCCTATGACGCTCTCGGGGTCCAGACGTGTGACTGTGCAAAATTTTGTGGCTGTAGCTGCGACGGTACAGATGCCAATCCCGGACATACACACATACATACATACACACATTCAGCTTTATATATTAGATATACCTGTATGTAATCTCCTGTATATAGTATATACCTGTGTGTCATCTCACCTATATATAGTATATATCTGTGTGTCATCTCCTGTATATAGTATATACCTGTATGTCATCTCCTCCTATACATAGCATATACCTGTGTCATCTCCTCCTGTATATACTATATACCTGTAGGTAATCTGCTCCTGTATATAGTATATACCTGTGTGTCATCTCCTCCTGTATATAGTATATACCTGTATGTCATCTCCTCCTGTATGTAGTATGTACCTGTATGTCATCTCCTCCTCTATATAGTATATACCTGTGTGTCATCTCTCCTGTATATAGTATATATCTGTGTGTCATCTCCTCCTGTATATAGTATATACCTGTGTGTCATCTCCCCTGTAAATAGTATATACCTGTGTGTCATCTCCTGTATATAGTATATAGCTGTATGCCATCTCCTCCTGTATTAGCCCTCGTTCACACGTTATTTGGTCAGTATTTTTACCTCAGTATTTGTAAGCTAAAATGGCAGCCTGATAAATCCCCAGCCAACAGTAAGCCCACCCCCTGGCAGTATATATTAGCTCACACATACACATAATAGACTGGTCATGTGACTGACAGCTGCCGGATTCCTATATGGTACATTTGTTGCTCTTGTAGTTTGTCTGCTTATTAATCAGATTTTTATTTTTGAAGGATACCAGACTTGTGTGTGTTTTAGGGCGAGTTTCGTGTGTCAAGTTGTGTGTGTTGAGTTGCGTGTGGCGACATGCATGTAGGGACTTTTGTGAGATGAGTTTTGTGTGGCGACATGCGTGTAGCAACTTTTTGTGTGTCGAGTTGCATGTGACAGGTTAGTGTAGCAAGTTGTGTGCAGCAAGTTTTGCGCATGGCGAGTTTTGCGCGTGGCGAGTTTTATGTGTGGTGCCTTTTGAGTATGTGCAAGTTTTGTGTGAGGCAACTTTTGCATGTGTTGCAACTTTTGTGCATGTGGCAATTTTTCTGCGTGTGGCAATTTTTCTGCGTGTGCAAGTTTTGCGTGTGGCGAGTTTTGCACGTGTGGCGAGTTTTGCATGTGGAGAGTTTTGCGCGTGGCGAGTTTTGAGCGGCGACTTTTGTGTTTCTACTTTTATGTGGCGAGGTTGGTGTATGTGTGGTGAAATGTGCACTGAGGGTGGTATATGTGTTCGAGCACGTGGTAGTGTGTGGCGCATTTTGTGTGTGTGTTCATATCCCCGTGGTGGTGTGATTATCCCATGTTGGGGCCCCACCTTAGCAACTGTACAGTATATACTCTTTGGTGCCATCGCTGTCATTCTTTAAGTCCCCCTTGTTCACATCTGGCAGCTGTTAATTTGCCTCCAACACTTTTCCTTTCATTTTTTCCCCATTATGTAGATAGGGGCAAAATTGTTTGGTGACTTGGAAAGCGCGGGGTTAAAATTTCACCTCACAATATAGCTTTGACGCTCTCAGGGTCCAGACGTGTGACTGTGCAAAATTTTGTGCCTGTAGCTGCGACGCCTCCAACACTTTTCCTTTCACTTTTTCCCCATTATGTAGATAGGGGCAAAATTGTTTGGTGAATTGGAAAGCGCGGGGTTAAAATTTCACCTCACAACATAGCCTATGACGCTCTCGGGGTCCAGACGTGTGACTGTGCAAAATTTTGTGGCTGTAGCTGCTACGGTTCAGATGCCAATCCCGGACATACATACATACATACATACATACACACACACACACATTCAGCTTTATATATTAGATGTGCCCTGCTGGCTTAGTCTGTGGACCTCAGTAATGGCAAAAAAAGTGCTGGAAGGTCAATTTCACAGCCACACTGGACAGTAGCTAGCTAAACTATCTGACTAATAAACAATGTGCACACATAAAATACTGTTTACAAGAATGCCATGCCTCTGAGCTCTGCAAACTCTCTCCCCTCATCAAATACGTGCCAAATGCTCATGATACACCACCATTATCGTTGCTGAAGTGCTGACAATACTTTTGTGGCAAAGCGAATATTTTCTCGTACTTTTTACCAAATGTTACCAAATTTTTTATGATTTTATAAAATTTTGCTCGTGTTTCCAATCACGAATACGAATGTGCCATATTCATATCGAATTTATGTTTGGCGATCGATTTCCGAACAAATTCGCTCATCACTACTCACTACCATGGAAATAAGCATGAGAACTTGTTCGCTGAGGCTGAACTGTCTCACCCTGGCTGATCGGATTTAGACTCGGGATTTAGCCTCTTGTGCCTGGAGGAGATGTTCATTTTTCAGGGGCATTACATTTGCATCTGGGTGAAATGCTCGAAAATGCTCTTATGGGTTGTGACCTCGGCTTCTCATGTTTCCTTTGCTTTATCAAGCAAACCCCAACAATGTTGGCCATACTGGAGTTCAAAAGTAGAGAATCCTGTAGAAGCTTGTGGAATCTCCTGGACAGAAAATAACAGATATGAAATGAGACAGTCCCAGTCTTGCCCTTCCTTTTCTAAGACCTTCTTAAGCATACTCTTTAGGGTTTTATTGAACCTTTCCACAAGTCCGTCTGTCTGGGCATGGTAAACAGACTGTCACAAAGTGACTTGGGATGGTGGGCGCTAACCAGGTCTAAGGGCGCCCTATCTATCACTGTGTTCCAGATTACTCCTGAAGATGGACATGCCAGGTTCACGTGCCTTGGTATGCTCCTATATCAACCATAATCTTTCTTTTCCCCCACCAAGGTGGGAATCTGAAGTGTATAGGATAACACTAACCAGAAAAACAAGGGAAGAAAGACAGGAATAAATAAAAATAGCAATCATACAAAATTCACTCACCAAACAATAGAGTGGAACACAGGGAAGTAAAAGGAAGGAGAAGCAAGATATGAGAGATTGAGGATGGGCACGCAAACAAAACTCCTAACAACAACCTGCTTAATAAATTTCCAAATGCCTACTCCAACCACGAATAACACCTCCAACTCTAAACAAGGTAGCAAGAGCTAACACTGGCAATATATAGCAAAGAGGAGTGGTCAACACTGAAAAGCTGAGTCAATCCAAGTAGGAAAGCTCCCGGCGGTGAGCCCGCATCAAAGCCGGGACATATAGCTGAATACATGTCAGCTGTATTTTCTTTACCTCCAGCATATAAAGAGTTCTCTGACATCTGTGACAAGAAGAATGCAGATCAACTTCCTCCACACAGGCACTATGACTGTCCCATTGAGTTGCTTCCTGGGGCAGCTATTCCTTTTGGTAACGTATACCCTTTGGCGGCACCTGAGCTTCAAGCCTTAAAGGAGTATATTGATGAAAATCTGGCCAAAGGCTTCATACGTCCTTCTTCCTCACCAGCAGGGGCACCTATCTTTTTGGTAAAGAAGAAGGATGGGGCCCTGAGACCCTGTGTTGACTATTGGGAACTCAATAAGGTAACCGTACGAAACCGTTACCCTTTGCCTCTGATTCCCAAATTACTGGAAAGAGTCCTCCATGCTAAGGTGTTCTCTAAACTGGATCTTCGTGGGGCTTATAAATTGGTGCGTATTCATCCAGGGGATGAGTGGAAGACAGCATTCAGATGCCGGTATGGACACTTTGAATCTCTTGTGATGCCCTTCGGTCTTTGTAACGCCCCTGCAACGTTTCAACACCTTGCTAATGACATATTCAGAGATTTGTTGAACCAGTTTGTAGTGATCTATTTGGACGATATACTAATCTTTTCTGACTCTCTACAGGAACATGAAGAACATGTCAAAACTGTTTTAAGACGTCTGAAAGAGAACCATCTGTATATTAAGCCGGAGAAATGCGAGTTCCATCGTTCTGAAATACAGTTCTTAGGTTATATCATCTCTCCCCAGGGGCTGAACATGGAATCTGGTAAGATTCAGGCTATCCTTGACTGGCCGGTACCCAAGAACGTTAAGGAGGTCCAACGTTTTATTGGTTTTGCAAATTTCTACAGATGCTTCATTCAAAATTTTTCTGATATTGTCCGTCCCATTACTTCCTTGACAAAGAAGGAAAAGCTTTTTAAGTGGTCATCACAGGCTCAAGAAGCTTTTGATCGGCTTAAGATCTGTTTCACATCAGCACTGCTGTTGATACACCCAGATCCAACACTTTCTTTCATTGTGGAGGTGGACGCTTCTGATAATGCTTTGGGGGCTATTCTCTCCCAAAGAACTGGAGAGAAGGGTCTGCTACATTCTTGTGCTTTCTTTTCCCGTAGACTAACCTCAGCAGAGAAGAATTACGACTTGGGAGACAAGGAATTGCTGGCTATTATTGCGGCTTTCAAAGAATGGAGGCATCATCTGCAAGGAGCTGCACAACAGATCATAGTGCTAACTGACCATCGCAATTTAGAGTTCCTTAGATCCGCTAGATGTCTTTCTCCTCGTCAGGCTTGTTGAAACTTATTTTTAAATCAATTTAACTTTGTTATCTCGTACCATCCAGGTTCTCGTAATGGGAAGGCTGATGCTTTATCCCAAATCCATGCTGCGGATTCCGTACCTGGAGCCTCGTCCAAGACCATTCTATCTGATGCCAATTTCATTGGAGTTATCCATGATCAGGACTTGTGGAAGGAGTGCAGGGAGGCCTATGACGGTGATGTATTTCTGGCCAACCCACCTGTGGATATTAATCTTGTCTTTAAGGGTGGCATGTGGTTTAGAGATCGACGTATCTACGTTCCTGAGGTCATCCGTCTGCAGATCCTCAAGTGGGTACGTGACTCCAAGTTGGCTGGTCACAGAGGGGTACAGAAGGCACAAGAGTTCCTGAGCCGATTCTTCTGGTGGCCAACTTGCCTGAAGGATACCAAGGACTATGTTCTCTCTTGCGAGGTATGTGCTCGTTACAAGACTCCTCATGTGGCACCTACGGGTCTTCTACAACCATTACCTGTTCCGTCCCGCCCTTGGAGGTCTATATCAATGGACTTTATTGTGGAGCTGCCTACATCGGGGGGCATGAATACAATCATGATGGTAGTTGATTGCCTGACTAAAGCTGCTCATTTTGTTCTGTGCACCGGCCTCCCCTCAGCTAAAGATACAGTGAACTTGGTTATACAGAATGTCTTTCGGTAGCATGGGGTTCCAGATGAGATCATCTCTGACTGTGGAGTGCTGTTCACTTCAAGATTCTGGAAGGGGTTTTGCTCTGCACTCAATATTAATGTCTGTCTCTCTTCCGCTTACCATCCCCAGACAAATGGTCAGACTGAGCGTACCAACCAGACGCTGGAACAATATCTAAGATGCTATGTCAGCCATCTCCAGGATGATTGGTTGGAGTTGCTGCCGTTAGCCGAATTTTCATATAATAATTCTCAGAGCGCCTCCACTAAATTTACACCTTTCTTTGCCAATCTGGGTTATCATCCATGTATCTTACCTAGGTCTCCAATTAATTCTCCGGTTCCGGCAGTGGAGTAAAGGCTGACTGCGATGAGGCAAAATCTGGAGGTTCTGAAGGAATCCCTGACCACAGCTCAAGAACGTTATAAGAGATCGGCTGATAGATTCCGTAAACCTGCACCCATGTTCAAGGTAGGAGAATCCTTGTGGTTAGCAACTAAGTATCTGAAGTTAAACGTTCCTTCACAAAAACTTGGACAGAAATTCATTGGCCCTTTCAAGATCAACGGTATTGTGAGCTCTGTGGCCTGCCGGCTGAAGCTGCCTAGGACTATGAAGGTACACCCAGTTTTTCATGTATCTTTACTAAAGCCGGTATCTCCTAATACCTTCCAGGGACGTGTTATGCCACCTCCGCAGCTTGTGGTGATTGATGGGCAAGAACAATTTGTGGTGGAGGAAATTGTTGATTCCACGATTCGCAGGAATCGGCTCCAATATCTGATAAGATGGCAGGGATATCCCCCTGAGGAAGACTCTTGGGAACCTGTGGAAAGCATCAATACCCAACAGAAGATTTCTCGTTTTCATCAGAGATTCCCTGAGAAACCAGGTCCAGATTCGTCCTGAGGCCGCTTCTAAGGAGGGAGTAATGTCAGGACTCTGAACATTTTTTATTACCTTTTTGTGCATTTACTGCCCTTTTCCAAGATGGCGTCTTTGGTCTCATGTGCACTGTGTCTTCCTGCTATAAAACTCCACCCCAGCCTTCAGTCTGTGTTAGAGTATTCTGCCTTGCATCCAGCTCCTGACCTCTGGTGACTCCCTGGCTATATACCTGCTCCTGTGAACCTGTGGGGTTATCCTGCTACTCTGCACTGAGTTCCTGCTGCATACACCAGTTCCAGTAATCCTCCATCTGCTGCTCGTGTTTACTTCCATCTGCATTTGCTGGACATGTAAGCTGTTGCTGCTCTGCAAGAAACTGAGACTATTACCCAGACCTCCCTGGTTGAGCTAAGATATTATTTGAACTGCCTTATAAGCATATCTATCTGTGTTTTGGACTAAGCAAGGACTTATTCGGGTCAAGTATCCTCAAGAATAATTGTGCTTCATAGACTTTCTGCGTGATTGCATTTTCCTCTGAAGTTTCCTATAGACTGCTGAGCTGCATTTTATATTTGCACCAAGTGTTGTGGACTTGAGTTTCTCTCTGCACCTGTTTGAATCACCGTGTGATAATATAGACTTTACCACTTATAAAACTGTGTCCGGTAGTTGTCTTGTTCCACGCAAAGAGTCTCCTGAGTTATCCCTTATAATTATTACACATCCTCATCAGCGGAGCGGACCGGCATCAGTGGAACCACATCAGACGCAGGTACAGAAAATGCCCCTGCTCCAGTGACTGATCCTGCTCCAGCAACCGCTCTTCCCCAGCTACTGATCCCTCTTCAGTGACCGTTCCTCCTCCAGACTGCGATCGAACACCAGCCATCGCTCCAGCGACTCCCCACATCACTGACGAACCACCATTCCTGCGCTCAGCGACAGAGGGCATACGCTGGACGTGATCCCTGAGGGGGTGATCTTCCGATGGTACGCTCCGAGAGACGGGGTTGAAGGGGCCTATATCGGAATCCTCAACTGGGAAGAGTATAGATGATGCTCGATCTTACAGTGGAGAGACAGGAAAGAGCGGAAAGCCCGACTTAGGGCGCTGACCCACCAAACCGAACGCAGTAACTCGTGCCCCGTGATGCAGGGGATCATAATAGCCTTTCACTCGAAAAGGGGTTGGGGCTTCATTCAGGAACGGGGACTGCAGACAGAAGTATATGTCACCAGCGGTAAAGTGGAATCCCATCTCCAGGACGGATGTCCTGACCGAGACTTGTGTTGAGGGGATCACGTAACATACTCTTGTCACTGGAGTGAGAAAGGTTGGTACGCTAAGAATGTTGAAAGATGTGCACCTGCAGTAGCACCCCCATCTGCAAAAAATAAGACTGCCAGCACTATCCCTCCGGTCTCTGAAACAGTCACTCCTCAAACCAACACTACTGTGTGTATAATCACCACCACTGGAACTACTGCTGTGGCAAATGCCGTTGCAGACATTCGTACCCAAGCTACACAAACTTTGATAGCAGCTAATAACTTGACAATACATGAGAGGCAAATCCATGACGTTTACTTGGAACCAGAAGAAGATCCGGGCACCCACCTTCCCAGGCCAGGAAGTTTTCGATGCCGGCTGGTGCCTTGGAAATTGCTATAATACAATACCGCAAATAGGAACACTGATTGTGCATAGTTCTTTAACTCTTTTCCTGCTTTAAACCCGTCCAGGGTTATTTCTTAAAGGGGTCCCACATTTAGAGGGATCCTCTGTTTACAGAGTTTCGTTTTGCTTCAAGGACATTTGGATCATGGACAATGAATGGTCCACGAACTTTCCATTGCACATAGCTGACACCTCCAAGGTGCACCCTGGTTCTGCCCACTTGCCGGCGTGGGTAGGACTGGACTTGCTTGTATATAGTTTGCACCTTCTTAAAGGTGCTTTCTACTGGTTTTACAAGAGAAGCTTTTGAAGTGACTGCTTCATGAAAGTTATTGTTGCTGCTGTTTTAAAGTTATTGACTGACTAGAGTATTATTTGCACTGGATTTTTTCTTTTGTCTATTATTTGCACTACCACATTGAAAGACTTGAATGTTATTCAAACCCTTAAAGGGAATGTTGAATCGTCACACTTTGCTGAACTCGTGCTTAGAGTTGGTTGATCATGCTAGTTAGTCGGTATATTAGAAATTTAATGTATTAAAGAGAGATTGCCAGAAGGGAGCTTGTCGTAGAAAATTAGCTAGGTGGAGCTGGTACGATAGGAGAATAGCTGAGCAGACGTGGGAGTCTGTAGCTCCTGGCAGAAAGAGGAACCTGAGAAGGAAAGCACATCATCAGTTAGTTAGATAGTAGATAGTCTGAAATTATAGAGCACTTTGAATAAAATGAAGAAAAATGCAGTAAGCCAGTGGGGGTTGATAGATTGCTCTGCAACTGAATAAAGTAAACCCGATGGGGGTTGGTTGAAAAAATAAAAGTAATCAAATGTTGATTTGCACCAGAATAAATAGAAATATTTAACTTTGCACTTAAGAGATAGTATACCCGTAGAGGGTACCTGTACAGGGTACCTGCACTTCATAGTTAGTTAATATATTGTTGCTAAGGTGTTCTATTTCCAAAAGTAGTCCTACAATGTATATACAGTATGTTATTGTTATGCAACGTTCAAGTGTCCTCACCTCCCATAATGGGAAGCTTAGTATATATTAATTTGTTTTAAAGCATTTCAAAAAAATTTGTATGTCTTTTGCTAATCTATTGTTGTTTTCTTTTCCCAGTCCCGGAGTTCTGGACTTAACGGGGGGGGGGAGGAGTGCAGTGCCCCAGGGTCCTGGTCGTTGCAGTAATATCGTTCTCCTCTAGGGGGGAGTGATGTTACGTTTGGAGGCAAAGAAAGACAACTGAATCCAGGTATCACAATCATGCAACACATTTCACACTCCAGGCCATCAGAGGGAGCTCTGCTCCTATTTATTAGGGCACTCTTCACACTTAGGTAAAACTGGTTGCCTGGGGAGGAAGTTAGACAGTTGCTGGATGAGCTTCGCTCAGGTAGTTGGTCCCTGACAGGGGTGGGATCCTGTCAGAGGCTGAGACAGAAGGACACGGAGCTGCGCCTGCCCTGAGTGCGGCAGCCTCCCAGAAATAGACACGGAAAGAGAACTGTATTGTAGAGAGGGTGAAGAAGTCGCAGCAAAGGAGTGGATATCAGAGGAGTTCTGCCCTGCACAGGCTGCCTCCTTCTGAGGCGCAAGATCCCGGTAGCCGGAACACCGAGGGAGCAACAGTACTCTATGCCTTGCTCCAGAGAGTGGCAGGACAGCTAATTTCACCTTACCTGCCTGCCCTATACCCAGGAGGCAAGGTGGCACCCATGAGAGGCCAGGGCATGATAGAGTCCCTGTAAAAAGCCTCAAGCCACCGATCATACGGGTTTGTCCTATCCTATCTGGGGGACAGAGAGAGAGAGACATTACATCTGTAACATCTTCAACAGTTGTGAGGACCTTATGAGAAGCTTAGCAGTAAGGTACTACAACACACGGTGCTAGAGGAAGGCTACTGATTTCTACCTGGACAACGGGACTCTGGATTTGCCTCCAAACTGGCCAAACTCTGCCTGCCCTGTGGTCTGTGCTCTGGACTGTGGATGCTGAAACCTTCAGTAAAAAGGTAAAGAGACTGCAACCTTGTGTCCTCGTTCTTCACTGGGCTTCACACCATCCACCATCTACACACTGGGATGCCCTGGTGACACACTTCACCTGTGGGAAGGTATACCATCTAGCTGCCATAACATCACCCCAGCGGACCCCTTAAAGCAGCGTCGGTCATCCTGACCAAATACCACAGGTGGTGTCATGAACACAAACTTTATCCCTTTAAAGACCTTTCCCGTTAACACGGACGTCCCGAGGGCCACGGACCGGGTCAGCCACCGTGACATCCCCCTCAAGAACTGAAGGACCCGGTACCAAGTAACCCCTAGCCCTTGGGGGCGCTCCACATGCGCCAACATTTACCTTGTTGTTCTGTGCCCCGGAAGTCTTTCTATGCTTCTGGGGCACAGGGCATAGGGTCAAAAGCCGGCCCATGTGCAATAATGATTTCATGCTTTGCCCACAGTTGGTCAAAGCATACTGCACATGCACGAGACGCTAATTCAATGCGCAACCGCAGAAACTGACCGCTATCTGTGCTATTCACAGATACAGTTACGTCTGACACGCCGAGGAGCGGGGGATAGACAGCGATTAGGCCCTGGCCATCGGACCGGAATGGGGTGATTGACATACGAAAATGGAGAGATTACTAAGGTATTTTTGCAGCAAAGGTGGGGAATCAGGGGATATGAAAGGTACTGATGTAAAGCTGAGCTGAGGCCCTATTGAACCATATTTTTATCTCATATCGAAAAAAGTGGTGACAGGTTCCCTTTAAAGAGCTTTGAGACCAATGGGTTGTAGCTATTTCAAAATTTCAGAAAATTTCTCTAGACCCATATGCTGACCTCCAGATGAGATGCTAAATCTGAGAAATGGCAATTCATGATGCTCAAAGAAACATTTTTCCAATTTCGCATAGAGATGGTTTTGTCTCAGTCTCTTTAGATGGAACTTATTTGAAGGCTATGGGAGTCTAGGACTCTGGAGAGGATTAAGATGTTGTACAGACATCATGAAAGATCTCATTAATGAAGTACTTGTGTTAGAATGTAGCATAGTTTTTCTATGGTCTGCACTGAAAAGACATCTGCAAAGTCTTAGTAAGTTTTAGTAAATAGCAGGAAAATTGGAAGCAATGAAAGTAGAGGCAATTTGAACAAGCAGAAAGTCCCGGGTAATAATTAGGCTGTGGTAGATGTTGAGGAGCTGCAGGTGTAACCACAGGAGTTTGAAGTACAGTGTCCATGGAGGCTGAGAAGCAATGCATAGCCTGGACTACCTCCTTTTGTCATAGAAAGTTGCATAAACAGTTCAGATAAGTCCTACATGTCCAACGGCAATAGAATTGCTGCCATTGCATCCTTTTGTATCCATAATCTGAGTATTCTGTTATGGGCTCATCTGATGAGTTGGATTCTCTGAGTCACATGCCAGATTGGACAATACAGACTGAAGACTCTGTTTTTCTTGTGTTTCTTGCTCCACTTCTCTGCCTTCCATTCTGCATACCATGAGGTCCTGTCCTCACTAATCCTATCTGGTTGCTGGTGGTGCATCTGCTGCTTTACCACTTAATCTTGCCTGTTGGGACATGATGGTGTGTGCTCAGGTTCACAGGATGGTGCCAAGCCATCATTATTTCTCACAGAAAGGAGTACCTGCCTTGTGCTCTTAATTGCAGGAGACAGTGGACCACTCTCTCGACTTGACATTGAGCTCAAAAGTGCACTTCACCACAGACACATGGAGCTGCAACTTTGGACAGATAAAGGATATGTATTTTATGGCCCACTGATTTTGAGCGACAGTAACGCACCACTATAACCAAGACAGGTTGTTTAGCCTCCATTGGTGTGTATTAGAACTGGTTCCAACACCCAGTTGTTATCCACCTCATTCAAGTTCTCTACAGCCTTCTCAATAGACATGACCCATCCTCAACCAGATTCTGCAAAAACAGAACAGTCTGCCAATTAACCTCCTAATTTGAGATGTAATAACCATCAGGAATTCAATAGATTGAAGCATCTGTATGAGCAGCGTAAAGCAGTAACTGATAATGTCATGCAGCAGTCAAAGTAAATCTTAAGTTACATTTACATACACAATCTGCAGCTGAAGAGGGACATGTGTCGACTACTGGACCCTTTGATGTGGCTACAAAATGTATTACTTTTTAAGAACTGTAGCATCAACAATGTCATCCCCGTCATATTTCTATTGTAAATATAATCACAAGGATGCAATGTAATCGAGGAAGAACATTAACTTCCTGAGCTGTTGGGGACCCTCAAGGTCAATGTTACCTGCAGTATGTTAAAGAAGTAGATGAGGAAGAGCCGCAGCAGTTTGAAGTTGAAAGGACATTGAATTTTCCCAGGAACAAGAGACAGGACAAGGCTGAAAGTCAGTGTGAAATTGATGATGACGATGAAGCTGGCCATGATGACCAACCATTGCAATGGGCTGTGGAAACCGAACCAACAGGGCCCTCAGATGTGCTCGTAAGCAAGGCAGAACTAGAGCGGCAACAAATAGCTGAAGCAGTATTTACAGTATATATATGTATATATGACATGATGAACAAGATGTTATATTTATTGTTGTGCAAACTTGAATCACTTATTTCAGCAAACAAAGGCACATTGCCTGAACAGCCTGGCTCTGTTGTACATGGACTGTGTCCTTTTTCTGTCAGATGCCCTGAACCCATGGACTTCCGGTTCAGAATATTAGACCAGTGGCAAGAGCTGAATGAGCTAACAATGCTCATTCGGTTTTGTCAAGCCTCCCAGTGTCCTGTCTGTCTGAGAAGTTATTCAGTTTAGCAGGTGGCTTTGTCATGCTCAAGCAGACCAGCTTATACTCCACAATTGTAGAAAGCCTTACATTTGTCAAAATGAATCAGGCATGGATCAGTATTGATATTAATTCACCTATTGTAATGCTAATGATTAGATACTCTGTAGCATCTGCATGCTTTCCCATTGTGTTCTACATTGTTCTGCTGACACTTTTGCCAATGCCCCTTGTCCAGTTGTGCATCAGATGTCCATACATCATGTTATAGCTTCATTGTTCTAATGTTATTGCTGAGTCTGCCAGTGCTAGTCCCACACAGACATACACTATCAGAATCTAAATAGGCTACACGAGAGAGACTTAACCCTGATGAAGAGGGATTGTTCCCCTCGAAACGCGTTGGTTAGCTGCGTCTCTCTCGCGCACCCTACTCCAATCCCTGAGCCCTGTGACGTCACGCTAAGCTTCGCCAAGCTCAACCCCCGACCACCACGCCATGGCCTCAGCGTTGCTTCCGGCCGGAGCACGCGAGGACACGGTGGTTTTTCTCTTCCAGTGGGGATCTACACACTGGCAGGCCCCTGGCAATCTTTCCTCTTCGCCTGTACCCCCTGCAAGGTGACTCCTCCTAGCAGCACCGCACGCCGGCCCCAGTGAGTGTAACCTAGACTGCACATATTAACAGTAAGTGCACTCCTATTATTTGAGTATAATCTCTGTATCACCATCACTAAGTATTAACGGACCACCACAATTGCCCTTTTGATCTAGCTAAAGCGCATTTGTCTCATCTGGGGCACCTATGGTATGGTGTGTATACCCCAAATACCAGTTTCTATTGACTTAGGAATTAACCCTTATTCTCTGGTCAAATAAGTGAGTACATGCAAATCAGGATGCTGTCTCCTGAACACTTACTATACTCCATAAAATACAGCAGGTTCAACAATCAATTAATTAATTTTTATTAAAATCTACAGTGACTCCTGCTTCCACACCATTTGCTGCCTTGTACCCACATCCATTAAAAACCAGGTTATCCACTCCCTCTGAAGTTTTCAATTCACTCACCACCAGTGAACAAATAAACAGTAAGTTCATAAATATTTTTCTTGACAAATTTTCAACCTATTCCTAGCTTCTTCAGCGCAGGTGATTTTTTATCCTATTACCTCTTAGAATCTAAATAGTGTCGTTGCTGCCGCTTCCACTTCCACCATCACTGCTGATAGACAGTCACACACTTCTTTTGCTTATTTATTGTGTTCCTGAGACCCTACCCTTATTTTAATCCCACAAAAGGGATATCTAAAAAATCATTACTTCTCTTTCTAAAAAACAAACCACTTGCTGTTCCCAAAATAGTAGAAATGAGTGAATCTTTCTCCAGCTTCTGCAAAAATTAGAATAGCAGCAAGAACTGAAAAGTGTGCAAGTGCACTAAGAATTCAAGTATAACATTCTAAATTTGAAAACAAACTAATCTCACTATATTACCAAATCATGCAGGTCAGGCACACCCCATGCATTGAACAATTTCCAACACGACAAGATGAATGCAAGAAGAGGTAACACTCTAAGGTCTTATGAAACTGTATTAAACACTTTATGAAAACATTTTAACAGATACAGCCTTATTAATTTCGATATTACCTCAACATACATGGCTACGCGTAAACTAATAATAGCTGTTTTTCTTTGCTGTGCTAGCAACCCCTGCAATCTGTAATGCTTATTCAGATGTTTCAAAGCTTTCTTTCTCTATCACTATTGCTAAGCTGTGAGCTGTGCTAACCTCTTACTATCCAGAATTAGTATATAGCTGCTGTTTTCCATGCCTCTGCTTTTATACAGGCTGTAATATTCCCTTTCAATTCTCTGTGCTATGCTTTGCAGCTGTTGATGTGATAGTTGCAAGGCATAGTAATTAAGTCTGTGTGGTGACACCTGAAGTCATCTGAATCATTTAATTTTCTGCTTTGTGGTGGACTTATTTTTTGGGATATGCACAAATCAAGTAAGAATGTTCAAATTTGCTAAAATTTCCCCCAAAACTGTCATTTTTTTGTGCAATAACTATGGTGATGTCTTAATTTCTCTTTCTAGTGCTCTATAAAATAGGGATTATTTTTGGATGGCCTGTTAAAAAGCCATTTATTGTTTTCTTTCCAAACAGCAAATTTAATGCTGCCCAAAAAAGGGACTATTTTTGGAAGGCTTGATAAAACTATATCTTCTTCATTTAACATAAAACCTATATCTTGCTACTCAAGGATATTTTTTTAGAACACTGCTTGTAAAAATTCAGAGCTGACGGTTTTATTACCGTATATGCTCGAGTATAAGCCCACCTGAGTATAAGCCAAGACCCCTAATTTTGGGAAATCTTATTGACTCGAGTATAAGCCTAGGGTGGGAAATGCAGCAGCTGCTGGTAAATTTCAAAAATAAAAATAGATACCAATAAAAGTAAAATTAATTGAGACTAGTAGGTTAAGTGTTTTTGAATATCCATATTGAATCAGGAGCTCCATATAATGCTGCATAAAAGGTTAATGATGGCCCCATAAGATGCTCCATAGAATATTATGCCCCATATGCTGCTCCATAAAGGTTGATAGACCCATAAGATGCTCCATAGAATATTATGCCCCATATAATACTGCACAAAGGTTGATAGCCCCATAAGATGCTCCATAGAATTATATGCCCTGTATGCTGCTGCTGCGATAAAAAAAAATGACATACTCACCTCTTGTCCTGAGCAGGTGGGGACACTGGCGCTCTATGAAGGCCAGGTGCGGGAGTCGCCGCTTGTTCAGGGCACCAGCACTTGCAATATTCACCTGTCCCCGTTTCACTGCCGCAGGCCACTGTGTTTTCTGGGTCTCTGCAGTGACTGCTGAGGCAGAGGGCGCGCACTAAGCACATCATTGCGCCCTCTGACCTGAACGTCACAGCCAGAGGACGCGGAAGACAAAGCCCGGTGGTGGAACGGGGACAGGTGAATATTGCATCGCTCACCCTCCTCATCATACTCACCTCATCCTGGTGCGGTCTCTCTGCAAGTCCCTGCTTCTCCGATTGCCTCCTGCGTGCGACGGCATCTTGTTCCTGTGTTCAGCAGTCACATAGTACCACTTTTTAAAGTAATGAATATGCATGCCATGCCTATGGGAGTGGAGTTGCGTCCATATTCATTACTTAAATGAGCGGTACCACGTGACCACTGAACACAGGAAGAGCTGCGGGCACCGGAGACCATCGGAGAAGTAGGGAAGTGCAGAGACTGCGCCGGGAACAGGTGAGTATGATGTGACAGCCGCCATTCCTGCCTCTCCCCCCTCCCCCGCCGACCTCCTGGGACAATGAAATGAGTATAAGCCGAGAGGGGCACTTTCAGCCTAAAAAAATTGGCTGAAAATCTCAGCTTATACTCGAGCATAGACAGTATATCATCTTGTGGTAGGTCGCCTTTTATTGCATTTTATTTTTGTAATGAGGGCTTATTTTTTGCACCCTGAGCTGACGGTTTTAATGATAACATTTTGGGATAGATCGCCTGTTACTGCATTTTATTGCAATGTTGCAGCAGCCAAAAAACTGAATTCAGTCATTTTTATTGTTTGCTTTTTACACCACTTACCTATCAGATTAATTTATTTTCCATTTTGATAGATTGGACATTTCTGTTCATAGTGTTACCAAATATGTGTATGCAGCGCCCCAGAGTCCTGATCGTTGCAGTACTGATGCTCCGCCGCTAAGGGGGGCTATGGTACGTCTGATGGCACTGAAGGAGTTCACCTGACCAGGTATCACAGACACCAATACACTTCACAGTCTGGCCTCCAGGGGGAGCTAAGGGTGCTATGTATTAGGCCACTCCTCACAATATGGTAAAACTGGGGGTTAGATAGGAAGTTAGTCCGAAGCTGACTGGGTTGGAACCAGGCAACATCCTGTGGCAGAGGGTGTTGCAGGGGAAGATTCAGGGGGGTCCCTGTCAGGGGTGGGATCCTGACAGAGGCCTAGCGAACAGAAAGAACGTTACGGGACCGTGCCTGCACTTCATCGCGGAGGTACCCCAAGAAAGGACAAGAAGTGAGGTTTATTGTGCTGAGTGAGAAATGAGATCAACGCAACAAGGAGAAACACCAGTAGGAGTCGTGCTGTAAGACGAGGCAACATCCTACTGAGGAGCGTAGCCGGTGGCCGGAACGCCGAGGAAGTATTGAGCTCCAGGCCTTACTTCAAACCTACGGCAGGACAGTCAGTTATAGGCCGGCTGTCTTACCCAAAATCACCTAAGCAGACACAGGGGGCAACATCTGGAGAGGGGGGACTCTAGGGTCCCAGAAGACCTCCGAGCCTACCCGTCATACGGGTGCATCCTAGCCATATCATCTGGGGGATGAAACAGAACATCATAATCGAGTTGTGAGGGAACTTCAGAAACAGACACAACAGTTGTGAGGACTATCCCGTAAGCACAGCAGGGAAGGACTACAACACACAAGCGCTAGAAGGTAGGCACAGATTTCCACCTGCAAAGGGAACTCTGGAGGTGCCATCGGACCGGCTGGACTCACGCAGCCCGGTTAACTGTATTCCGGACTGAGGATTCTGAAGCCTTCAGTAAAGAGGTAAAGAGACTGCAACCTGGTGTCCTTGTTATTTACTGCGACGGGCACCACACCACAACAGCATCACTCCCCACCTTCATTGGACGCCCCTCAGCAGGATCACGGGCCGGGTCTAGCCACCGTGACAACCCCAGAACTGAGACAGAGAGGCCCGGTACCGGGTACCCCTCGGCCCTGCGGCAGTGGGGGCGCTCCATGTATTAAAAAAAAAATAAATTAACTCTTTTGTGGCAAAAAAATGGGGATTTCAACTTGTGGGTTTTGTTTCAGATTTTTTATAACATTTTTTTTCCTTTTAGCTGAATTTAATAGTGCTTTTAGGAAATATGAAGCTGTGATTGCTCAATCTCCTGTGCTATACATAGCAGGGCATCAGCACTGCTCAGTATAGCTAAAATCACAATCTCTTTTGAATACCGGCCACAGGTTAGTAATGACAGGCCCAGAGGTCATTGGCAAAACCCCAGCTTTCATGACAATCCATCGTTGCCCACGATCAAGGCATGGAGGCACCAATGAACGGGAGGAACGATGCACTGCCCACCAGTGCATTGTGATGACACCAATGGTGTCACTGTTGCTACCTAGGGGCACTATCAGGGAGCAAGGGAACGAGAACAGGGAGTGCAGGAACAAGGCACGCTGTGCGCAAGGACCTGACACTAAGCAGTAAGCACAGGACCTGGCACTGAGCAGTCACATGACCAGGGGGCGGAGTCACCCCGCGTGAGTGCAGGGAAGATAACGGAGTGCAAGGCACAGACAGTAAAACGTGGTCAAGGAAAGCCGAGGATCAAAAGCCAGACGAGAGTGTAGTACCTAGGGATAAGGCAAAGAGTAAACGGAGACAAACCAAGGGGTCAGATAACCGGAAAGGACAAATCAGTACAAAGCAGGATACAGAGGCAAGAGTCAGGGGACAAACCGGGTCATACACAGCAAAGCACACAAGCGCAGAGGAACAAAGTTTACAGACAAGTAAACTGGTTCAGCAACCACAAACCGAGAATACAGAAGTATCACCGACACCAAATCCAGGAACTGCCAACATTAAATAGCAGCCCCAGAATGAAAGAGAGGCGAACTAAAATGAACCCTGACCTGACCAGGATGGAAGCGGAACCATCCTGTCCAGAGTCAAGACAGTGCCTCCATCTCAACGGGGGGCCACCAGACCCCCAGGTTTCCCAAGAAACCAGGCATGAAAGGGGCACACTAGATGATTGGCATGAACTGACCAGGCAGGAACTCAGGTTCGGTCTTCAGAACCATACCCCTTCCAGTGCACAAGATACTGGAGGGAACATCGGACCAACCGGGAATCCACGATGTGCTCCACCTCATACTTCTCCTGACTATCCACCAATACAGGTGGCGAGGGACCCAATGATGCTTCTTCCACAGCCCCCAAGACGCAAACGAAACGACACTGTGTGAACCACCTCCGTGATCTCATAAGGGACAATAAAGTTAGGTCCCAATTTTGCCAACGAACCTTAAGCTTAGTGTTCCTGGTAGACAGCCACACTTTATCCCCAACCCGAAGGGTGTGTCCCACAGTCCGCCTTCTGTCAGCAAAAAGCTTAAATTTTCTGCTGTACAGCAACACCAGCCCCCAGGCAACCGGAATCCAGGCGAGAAAACTCCCCTATGTGTGGATTGTACCCAAAATTACCGAAAAAAAGGGGAGGTACCTGTAGAGTGGTTAACACGGTTATTGAACACAAACTCTGTTAAAGGCAAGGCATCGGACCAGTCCTCTTGACTGAAGGTGGCAAGGCAGCACAAAATTTGTTCCAATGACTGATTGGTCCATTCGGTCTGACCATTTGTCTCCGGATGGTAGGCCGACGAAAAGGACAACTCAATACCCAACCTTTTACAAAACGCCCTCCAAAACCTGGACACAAACTGCAAACCACGGTCAGACACCACATTCAAGGGCACACCATGCAAACGAACCACATGTTGAACGAACAACCTAGACAAGGTCTCAGCAGAAGATAACGCCACTAAGGGTACAAAGTGTGCTTGCTTCGTAAACCTTTCCACCACCAGCCAGATGACATTATTACCCTTGGAATGAGGAAGATCGGTGATAAAGTCCATGGACAAATGTGGCAATGGTCTATCAGGAACTGGCAACCAGTTCCCCGACTGGCCGTTATGAGAGCTCTTAGCACAGGCACAAATTTCACAGGCAGACACAAACTTCCTCACATCAGAAGTAAGTGAGGCCCACCAGAAAACCCTCACGATCCCCGGATATCCACTCAGCGTCGAATCATGGAACTCCTGGAGGACTCTGAATCAAAGTTCAACCGGACAAAACAATTTTCCCTCCGTCTTGGATGGGGGAGCCTGAGACTAGGCTTCCTGAATCTCCCATTCCAAACCTGCAGACACATCAGCCACCACCACCCCGGGTTTAAGATTGGAGGATGGAAGCTCGAGGGGAGAATCTGGGTCCAGACTTCGAGACAAGGCATCGGCCTTCACATTCTTGGATCCAGGATGAAAAGTGATCAAGAACTGGAACCGGGAAAAGAAAAGTGACCATCTGGCTTGACTGGGGGGTCAATATTTTAGCAGACTCAATATACGCCAGGTTCTTGTGGTCCATAACTACAGTAATGGGATGAACCGCCCTCTCCAAAAAATGCCTCCATTCTTCAAAGGCCAACTTAACCGCAAGAAGTTCCCGATTACCCACGTCATAATTTTTTTCTGCCAAGGAGAACGTCTTAGAGTAGAAGGCGCATGGTCTCAAATTGGTCAAGGTGGTGGGCCCCTGAGACACCCCCACCCCCACCCCCACCTCCGAGGCATCAACCTCCACCACAAAAGGTTCAGATGGATCAGGTTGAACCAGAACTGAGGCAGCCAGTTCTTGATATCAGTCCCCTTCTGTGTCAAGTCAGTGAGGGGCTTGACCATCTGAGAGAACCCCTTAATAAACCTCTGGTAGTAATTGGGGAACCCAAGAAGGCCCTTCAGGTCCCAGGGTTGAACCCAGTCTACAATGGCCTGTACCTTTTTGGGATCCATACTACACCCCTAACTAGAGACAAAGAACCCCAAGAAAGGCAGTTCCTGGATGAAAAACAAGCATTTCTCTAGTTTAGCGAAAAGTTGGTTCTCCCTGAGTCTCTGAAGAACCGCCCGAAGGTGACCAACATGTGTCTGCTCATGAAGTGAATATATTAGAATGTCATCCAAGTTTATAACCACAAATCGACCAAGAAAATCAGAAAACACATGATTGATGAAGTTTTGGAAAACCACAGGGGAATTGGTCAGACCAAACGGCATAACTAAGTTTTCAAATAGCCCTTCTGAGGGGAGAAACGCAAAATTTCACTCATCCCTCTCCCGCACCCGGATGAGGTTATATGCCCCCTGCAACTATTTGGCCCTGGATAATTCATTACACAAATCGGGAATGAGTGTGAGGTGATATGTGTTTCTTACAGTAATCTTATTCAATTAATCTTATTTTACAAAAAAAAACCTGTTGCAACAGGAGACATGGAAGAGCGAATATGCCCCTTGCGGAGACACTCAGATATGTACTCCTTCATGGTGACCCTCTTGGGACCAGAAAAGTTAACCAATCGAGCCTTAGGCAATATAGCCCCAGGAGTCAGGGCAATGGCACAATCAAAAGGGCAGTGCGGTGGTAACCCCTTGGCCTGACTTTCGGAGAACACATCCTTGAAGTCGTTCAGGTACTCCGGAATACCCTCCAGACTGATGGACGACACAGACATAGAATTCAGACATTTGTTTTCACAGTTGGAACCCCATTTAACAATCTCCCAGGCCTCCCAGTCAATGACTGGATTATGACATTGTAGCCAAGGAAACCCCAAAACTAAACCAGCAGGGAGGTTGTCCAGAACGAAACAGGCTATATGCTCCAGATTAACAGACCCCCACCTTCAGGACTAGTGTTGAGCGATACCGTCCGATACTTGAAAGTATCGGTATCGGAAAGTATCGGCCGATACCGTCACAGTATCGGAATCCAATCCGATACCGATACCCGATACCAATACAAGTCAATGGGACTCATGTATCGGACGGTATCCCTGATGGTTCCCAGGGTCTGAAGGAGAGGAAACTCTCCTTCAGGCCCTGGGAACCATATTAATGTGTAAAAGAAAGAATTAAAATAAAAAATATCGCTATACTCACCTGTCCGACGCAGCCGGGACTTCAGCGAGGGAACCGGCAGCGTTGTTTGTTTAAAAATCGCGCTATTACTTGGTTACGTGAATTCCCGGCTTGTGATTGGTCAGGTCGGCCATGTTGCCGGGACGCGGACCAATCACAGCAAGCCGTGACGAAATTACGTCACGGCTTGCTGTGATTGGTCCGCGTCCCGGCAATATGGCCGCCCTGACCAATCACAAGCCGGGACGTCACGGGAGGCTGGACACGCGCTCATTTTAAAATGGGCGCGTGTCCAGCCTCCCGTGACGTCACGGCTTGTGATTGGTTGCGCCGCGATCAACCAATCACAAGCCGGGAGGCTGGACGCGCTCATTTTGAAATGGGCGCGTGTCCAGCCTCCCGTGACGTCACGGCTTGTGATTGGTTGCGCCGCGATCAACCAATCACAAGCCGGGAGGCTGGACGCGCTCATTTTGAAATGGGCGCGTGTCCAGCCTCCCGGCTTGTGATTGGTTGACCGCGACGCAACCAATCACAAGCCGTGACGTCACGGGAGGCTGGACACGCGCCCTTTTTAAAATGAGCGCGTTTCCAGCCTCCCGTGACGTCACGGCTTGTGATTGGTTAATGGCGGCCATGTTGCCGGGACGCGGACCAATCACAGCAAGCCGTGACGTATTTTCGTCACGGCTTGTTGTGATTGGTCCGCGGCCCGGCAACATGGCCGCCCTGACCAATCACAAGCCGGGACTTCGCGTAACCATGTAAAAGCGGGAATTTTAAACAAACAACGCTGCCGGTTCCTGCGCTGAGGTCCCGGCTGCGTCGGACAGGTGAGTATAGCGATATTTTTTATTTTAATTCTCTATTTTACACATTTTAACATTAATGTTGTTCCGATACCCGATACCCGATACCACAAGAGTATCGGAATCCCGGTATCGGAATTCCGATACAGCAAGTATCGGCCGATACCCGATACTTGCAGCATCGGAATGCTCAACACTATTCAGGACTAATTCTTTAGTAACAGAGCGAATCCCACCTTGATGAACGGGGTTGAGTCAATAGCCACCACTCTCATGGGTTCATCCAACCTGACTGTCTCTATTTCACAGTGAGCCACTAACCTTGAGTCAATCAAGTTCACTGAAGAGACCCGCAATCCACAAAAGCAGAAGAGGGGAAAAAACAATTGTTAACTCCTACTTCCACTTTTAACAACAGTTTGAAGGCTGAGGAAAAAAGTACCTGTGGGTCTGAGTAACCTCCTCGGCAGTTACTCAGACCTAGTCATTTCTCCAAAATAGAAGCAGAGTTTGTTTTCTCTCTGTGCATCTCCTCTCCTTTTCCTTCATGGAGTCAGCCCCCACCTCCATGGGCTCAACCAACAACGAAGGCTCTGGTTTCACTGGCAACAGAGGAGCATCTCATTGCACAACACCTCTCTCAGCCTGCAATCCATACTTAGGGCCTGGGTCATGGCCTCCTCCAGAGAGTCGGGCGGTGGGTGTAGGGCCAAGGCATCCTTTAAATGCTCAGAGAGACCTCGTCGGAACAGCCCCCTGAGTGCCGAGTCTTTCCAGGAAACCTCGGGTGCCCACCGCCTGTACTGTACTGAACAGTAACAATCAGCTGAGCGCTTTCCCTGGGTCAGACTCATAATCGTGTCCTCTGCCAATCTCACCCAATCAGGTTCATCATAAATAAGACATCCACAACGCCCAACCCACAGCGGCCAGATGTTACAGCATAGTGGATGGAATTTCAAGAAATCCCATCTCCACTATGCGTGCACAGACGCCTCAGGCTTCCCTGCGGAGACGGACATGTGGCTCATCTTTCCAGACTGCAGCATGTCTATTTATCTTGCGGAAATGCTCAGTCTCCACAAGATAAATATGACCAGTCCAATGTATTGGACGCCGTGATTCCGCATGGTTCAGTGAACACATGCGGAATCACCTGGGTTCAAAAGCCGGCAGTGCTTTGGACGGAGTGAACATGTGCTGCGTCCAAAGCACTGCCAATTACTGACTGTGGGAACTGCCGATTACTGACTGTGGGGACGTAGCCTAAGAGTTTTAGGCAGGTGTGTAAAAAAAATTCTGCACAATAAGGATGCTTTAAAAAATAAAAGTGTAATCTTTAGCGGTTAATGTTTATGAATTAACAAGAAGTAAATTGAATGTACAACAGAGAAATCAGAATCAAATTAGTATTTAGTGTGATTGCACTTTATCATAAAAACTGAATAAATTCTTCTAGGTACAAAACTAGGAACTGAATTCTACTCAAATTTTTCAAAAATCTGCATTAGTCAAAATGCTGATTTTTGTAATTAGCTTCTGTGTGTATTCAGGAAGAATTATAACTATTGTAATGTGATTATGAAAAACAAAACACATTTTTAATACCCAAAATGGGCCTGGCTTTGAAATGGTAATTATAAAACTGCTCACCTGTAAGCAGTTTTATGAATAAAACCTTTAGAACCTAGCCTACTTAGGCAATACTGTGACCTGTTAAAGGTCCAGTGGTGGCCAACAGTGAGCTGTAAACAGGTTGCAGAGCTAAAACACCAATCTCAAGACATTTTATAGTGGCTGTAGCTTAGCTGATATTCATTTCAATTGGAGCGAAGCTGCAGTTTTACATTACAGTCTCTGTGTACATTTGACCACTACGGGACTTGGTAACAGCTCATTGGCAGGGCCGGCGTTAGGGGCAGGCCCCCACTCCTCCCAGGGGCCCCAGTTAGTGGCATGCAGCTAATAGTGGCACACCACGAGGCTGCTATGGGGTCCATGAGTTAGAGGGGCCCGGCGCCAGCGCCGTTCCCCCCACGCACTACCTTTAACTGTGTCGGCATCATAGATACAGATATAGATTCTCCCTCCTCCATCATTCTCCTCTGCCTCTGACACTGCAAGTGCATGATGATGTCACTTCATTGTGGACAATGCTGTGAGTCGGGCAGTGGAGCTGCTGAGACGCTCTGCAGAGCCTGGAGCAGCAGGGGAATGAGGAAGAAAGGTGAGCATTGTTTTTTTATGTATCAGAGAGTGAGTGCGTACATAGTGGCCATAATACTGTAGGACTACATTGTATTCTATGGGGGGGTTGCATTATATTGTATGAGGGGGGCTGCATTATATTCTATGAGGGGCTGCATTTTACTATACGGGTGTAAGGCCAGTGTTCGGGGCAGGCAGACTAGGGGGCTGCCTATGGCCCCCACTCATCCATGGGCCCCCAGCCAGTGGCAAGATGCTAATAGCGGCCGCTCTGGGTCCCATGAGTCAGGGGGCCCGGCATCAGCCCCACCCCGGTCGCGTTTATCCATACAGTTTAAAGCAATATGGAGGAGAGAGCTTCAGATGATGCTCCCTCCCCCATCATTCCCCTCTGCCTCTGACACTGCGTGTGTGCGATGATGTCACTTCATCGCACACCATGCTGAGTGCCAGGCAATGAAGCTGCTGAGATGCTCTGCATAGCCCGGAGCAGCGGGGGAATGAGGAGGAGAGGTGAGTATTGCATCGTTGTTTAATCATCAGTGAGTACATGGTCGCCATAATACTGTGGGACTGCATTGCATTCTGTGGGGGGCTGCATTACATTCTATGAGGGGGTACATAATGTTCTATGAGGGGGCTACATTATATTCTATGGGGGGCTGCATTATACTCAATGAGGGGGTTGCATTATACTATATAGAGGCTGCATTATGCTATATGGGGGATGAATTATGCCTTATGAGGGGGCTGCATTATATTCTATGGGAGGGCTGCATTATATTCTATGGGGGTTGCATTATACCATATGAGAGGGCTGCATTGTACCCTATGAGGGGGCTGCATTATACTATATGAGGGGGGCTGCATTATATTCTATGGGGGGCTACATTATACTATATGAGAGAGGCTGCATTATATTCTATGGGGGCTACATTATATTCTATGATGGGGCTGCATGATATTCTATGGGAGGCTGCATTATACTCTGTGTAGGGGCTATATTATACTGTATGGGGTGGCTGCATTATACTCTGAGGGGGTGGCTGCATTTTACTCTGAGGAGGGCTGCATTATATTCTATGAGGGGGCTGCATTATATTCTTTGATGGGGCTGCATTATATTCTATAGGGGGCTGCCTTTTATTTTATGGGGGCCGGGCTACATTATATTATATGAGGGAGACTGCATTATAGTCTATGGGGGCTGCAGTATATTCTATGGGGGGCTGCATTATACTATATTAGGGGGCTGCATTATATTCTATGGGGGTTGAATTATAATGTATGGGTGGCTGCATTATAATCGATAGGGTGGCTGCATTATACTCTAATGGAGAACTATGGGCAGTGCATTATACTATATGTACTATATGTGACCTGCATTATACTGTGTGGAGGACTAGGAGGAATGCATTATACTATATGAAGAACTATGGGGTGCATTATACTATGGGGAGTGCATTGTACTACATGGAGGACTGTGAGGAGTGCATTGTACTACATGGAGTACTATGGGGAGTGGCACTATATGGAGGACTATAGGGAGTGTGTTACAATATATGGAGGACTATGGGAGTGTATTCTACCATATGGAGAACTATGGAGAGTGCATTATTCAATATGGAGGACTATGGGGAGTGTATTATACCATATGGAGGACAACGGGGAGTGTATTATAACATATGGAGGACAATGGGGAGTGTATTATACCATATGAAGGTCTATGGGGAGGGTATTATACCATATAGATGAATAAGGGGAGTATATTATACCATATGGAGGACTATGGGGAGTGCATTATACCATATGAAGGACTATGGCAAGTGTATTATACCATATGCAGGAATATGGGAAGTGTTTTATACCATGTAGAGGACTATGGGGAATGTATTATACCATATAGAGGACTATGGGGAATGTATTATACCATATGGAGGACTATGAGGGAGTGTATTATACCATATGGAGGACTATGAGGAGTGTATTATACCATATGGAGGACTATGGGGAGTGTATTATACTAAACAAGCAAAATGCTGCCTATTCATTGAGTGATTGGATTGGTTATGCCAAAACAAAAATCATTGTTCTTAGCAGCACATTGCCTGATGAAAACTGTAGATATGCTGCTGAAAACTGATACTATATTGGGACAGATTGATCTACTAGTGATCATTCTGTCCCCATCATTGTTTCTCAGCCGGTGTAAAGAGGCTGGGAAACAAGCGAACGACTTCAATATTGTTGGTCATGCTCATTTAGTGGTCTGGATTCAGCGCATGTAAATACAACTGAAATGTTTCCATGTGATGGTGCAATATATTAGCATTTGGGGCCCCATTTTACATTTTTGCCCAGAGCCCCACTTTGCCTAAAACCGGCCCTGCTCATTGGTTGGGATGTCAGATGTTGGACCCCCACCAATCTGATATTGATGGCCTATCCTGAGAACAGGCCATCAATATTCGTCCAGAATAAATGCTGCCTCTGGCTGTATATGGTGCATCAAGTTTACAATGCCAGACACTGCTCGTGTAATGATATGTGTTCTGCAGGTCCACTCCTGCATATTGGCCTACCACGAGATTCATCTATTCCTCTGTAGAAAGTCAGAGCTTGGTAATATTGCTAAATAATAGACTGATGCAAATCAGAGAATGACCTTTGCACAGTAGTGTAGTTACTTCAGAAGAGCAGGGAGACAGGCGGCTGCCATAGAGCCCATGAGCCAAAGGTGGGGATAGGGGCGATGCCAGCATGTTCAACTGTATGGGTATTGTAGATGCTCTATGGACAGTAAATTATACTGTATGAACCACTATGGGGTATATGCCTGAGTAGAGACTCACCTCAGGTTAACAGTACCGTAATAATAGATACCCGGGTATCTCCAGATTAAGTGTTTAAGAGCTTTTGTTATATCTACAGTACAGACCAAAAGTTTGGACCCACTTTCTCATTTAGGCTAGGGTCTCATTGCGTTAATGTGACCGCGTTAAACGGACTACGTTACACCGCGGCATAACGCGGGTTAACGTAGTCCGTTAACGCCGCCATTGCCTCTAATGGTGAACGCGTCGCTAGCGCCCGCCCACATTGGGCGTGCGCTAGCGATGTGCCGTCATTTGAGTGACGGACCTCGGACGCTGCTTGCAGCGTCCGCGGCGCGCCCGAGGTCCGTTCCTCGCTAGTGCAGATCGGGGATCTGCGCTAGCGGGGATGCCGAACGCGGACCCTAGAGAAGCATTGCGTTAGCGCAATCCTCTAGCGCTATGCGCTTAACGGATTGCCCTAACGCAATGTGACCCTTTAAAGATTTTTCTGTATTTTCATGACTATGAAAATTGTACATTCACACTGAAGGCATCAAAACTATGAATTAACACTTGTGGAATTATATACTTAACAAAAAAGTGTGAAACAATTGAAATTATGTCTTATATTCTAGGTTCTTCAAAGTAGCCACCATTTGCTTTGATGATTGCTTTGCACACTCTTGGCATTCTCTTGATGAGCTTCAAGAAGTAGTTACCGGGAATGGTTTTCAATTCACAGGTGTGCCCTGTCAGGTTTAATAAGTGGGATTTCTTGCCTTATAAATGGGGTTGGAACCATCAGTTGTGTTGTGCAGAAGTCTGGTGGATACACAGCTGATAGTCCTACTGAACAGACTGTTGGAATTTGTATTATGGCAAGAAAAAAAGCAGCTAAGTAAAGAAAAACGAGTGGCCATCATTACGTTAAGAAATGAAGGTCTGACAGTCTGAAAAATTGGGCAAACTTTGAAAGTGTCCCCAAGTGCAGTGGCAAAAACTATCAAGCTCTACAAAGATACTGGCTCACATGAGGACCGCCCCAGGAAAGGAAGACCAAGAGTCACCTCTGCTTCTGAGGATAAGTTTATCCGTGTCACCAGCCTCAGAAATTGCAGGTTAACAGCAGCTCAGATTAGAGACCAGGTCAATGCCACACAGAGTTCTAGCAGCAGACACATCTCTACAATAACTGTTAAGAGGCGACTTTGTGAAGCAGGCCTCCATGGTAAAATAGCTGCTAGGAAACCACTGCTAAGGACAGGCAACAAGCAGAAGAGACTTGTTTGGGCTAAAGAACACAAGGAATGGACATTAGACCAGTGGAAATCTGTGCTTTGGTCTGATGAGTCCAAATCTGAGATCTTTGGTTCCAACCACAGTGTCTTTGTGCGAGGCAGAAAAGGTGAACGGATGGACTCTGCATGCCTGGTTCCCACCGTGAAGCATTGAGGAGGAGGTGTGATGGTGTGGGGGTGCTTTGCTGGTGACACTGTTGGGGATTTATTCAAAATTGAAAGCATACTGAACCAGCATGGCTACCACAGCATCTTGCAGCGGCACTCTATTCCATCTGCTTTGCATTTAGTTGGACCATCATTTATTTTTCAGCAGAACAATGACCCCAAACACACCTAAAGGCTGTGTAAGGGCTCTCCAAGAAGGAGAGTGATGGAGTGCTACACCAGATGACCTGGCCTCCACAGTCACCAGACCTGAACCCAATCGAGATGGTTTGGGGTTGGCTGGACCGCAGAGTGAAGGCAAAAGGGCCAACAAGTGCTAAGCATCTCTGGGAACTACTTCAAGATTGTTGGAAGACCATTCCCGGTGACTACCACTTGAAGCTCATTAAAAGAATGCCAAGAGTGTGCAAAGCAATCATCAAAGCAAAAGGTGGCTACTTTGAAGAACCTAGAATATAAGACATAATTTCTTTTGCTTCACACTTTTTTGTTAAGTATATAATTCCACATGTATTAATTCATAGTTTTGATGCCTTCAGTGTGGATGTGCAATTTTCATAGTCATAAAAATACAGAAAAATCTTTAAATGAGAAGGTGTGTCCAAACTTTTGGTCTGTACTGTATATGTATTGTATTGTGGGTGTTGATCAATTTATACTCAGTGTGCCATCCCAGGGGGTCCCATAATACCACCCCATCCCATTTACACCTGTCTTCTCAGTCCTTGTTTGACCTTTTGTTAGGTAAATTTCTTCTAAAAACCTCAGTGTAATACACTTAAAGTGGGAGCTTTGGGATTGGCACATTGATTTCAGCCCTGGCTGAATAATTGTAAATAATAGGGGAATCTCAGGCTGTTTCATACAATATTGAATTTCACTTCAACTCCTATTACAGTAAAGGAAGTGTTGTTATTTCTGTCTCTGTCTCAGTTTGTGACTCACTGGATCTTATTCAGACCTCTGGTCATTACACATGCATAAGGGGGGAACATAACACTGTTTGAAGGACTATGGGGAGTGCATTATACTGTATACAGGCCTATAGAGAGTGCATTATATTATATGGAAGCCTATGGGGAGTGCATTATACCATATGGAGAACTATGGGGAGTGCACTATACTGTACACAGGCTTATGGGGGTGCATTATGCTATATGGAGACCTATGGATAGTGCATTATAATGTGCTTAGGTCTATGGGGGTGCATTATACTAATTTGAGCACTATTGGGAGTGCATTATAATGTATAGAGGCCCATGAGGGTGCATTATACTACAGTGGGGCAAAAAAGTATTTAGTCAGTCAGCAATAGTGCAAGTTCCACCACTTAAAAAGATGAGAGGCGTCTGTAATTTACATCATAGGTAGACCTCAACTATGGGAGACAAACTGAGAAAAAAAAATCCAGAAAATCACATTGTCTGTTTTTTTATCATTTTATTTGCATATTATGGTGGAAAATAAGTATTTGGTCAGAAACAAACAATCAAGATTTCTGGCTCTCACAGACCTGTAACTTCTTCTTTAAGAGTCTCCTCTTTCCTCCACTCATTACCTGTAGTAATGGCACCTGTTTAAACTTGTTATCAGTATAAAAAGACACCTGTGCACACCCTCAAACAGTCTGACTCCAAACTCCACTATGGTGAAGACCAAAGAGCTGTCAAAGGACACCAGAAACAAAATTGTAGCCCTGCACCAGGCTGGGAAGACTGAATCTGCAATAGCCAACCAGCTTGGAGTGAAGAAATCAACAGTGGGAGCAATAATTAGAAAATGGAAGACATTCAAGACCACTGATAATCTCCCTCGATCTGGGGCTCCACGCAAAATCCCACCCCGTGGGGTCAGAATGATCACAAGAACGGTGAGCAAAAATCCCAGAACCACGCGGGGGGACCTAGTGAATGAACTGCAGAGAGCTGGGACCAATGTAACAAGGCCTACCATAAGTAACACACTACGCCACCATGGACTCAGATCCTGCAGTGCCAGACGTGTCCCACTGCTTAAGCCAGTACATGTCCGGGCCCGTCTGAAGTTTGCTAGAGAGCATTTGGATGATCCAGAGGAGTTTTGGGAGAATGTCCTATGGTCTGATGAAACCAAACTGGAACTGTTTGGTAGAAACACAACTTGTCGTGTTTGGAGGAAAAAGAATACTGAGTTGCATCCATCAAACACCATACCTACTGTAAAGCATGGTGGTGGAAACATCATGCTTTGGGGCTGTTTCTCTGCAAAGGGGCCAGGACGACTGATCCGGGTACATGAAAGAATGAATGGGGCCATGTATCGTGAGATTTTGAGTGCAAACCTCCTTCCATCAGCAAGGGCATTGAAGATGAAACGTGGCTGGGTCTTTCAACATGACAATGATCCAAAGCACACCACCAGGGCAACGAAGGAGTGGCTTTGTAAGAAGCATTTCAAGGTCCTGGAGTGGCCTAGCCAGTCTCCAGATCTCAACCCTATAGAAAACCTTTGGAGGGAGTTGAAAGTCCGTGTTGCCAAGTGAAAAGCCAAAAACATCACTGCTCTAGAGGAGATCTGCATGGAGGAATGGGCCAACATACCAACAACAGTGTGTGGCAACCTTGTGAAGACTTACAGAAAACGTTTGACCTCTGTGATTGCCAACAAAGGATACATTACAAAGTATTGAGATGAAATTTTGTTTCTGACCAAATACTTATTTTCCACCATAGTATGCAAATAAAATGATAAAAAAACAGACAATGTGATTTTCTGGATTTTTTTTTCTCAGTTTGTCTCCCATAGTTGAGGTCTAGCTATGATGTAAATTACAGACGCCTCTCATCTTTTTAAGTGGTGGAACTTGCACTATTGCTGAATGACTAAATACTTTTTTGCCCCACTGTATATGTAGACCTATGGGAAGTGCATTATAATATATGGAGCACTATGAGGAGTGCATTATACTGTATAGAGGCCTATGGAGAGTGCATTATATTGCATAGAGGCCTATTGGGAGTGCAGTATACTGTATGGAAGACTATGGTGAGTGTATTACACTATATAGAGGCTCATTGGATATGCTTTATGGGGAGTACATTATACTATATGAAGGCCCATGGGGAGTGCATTATACTGTATAGAGGCCTATGGGACGTGCATTATACTGTATAGAGGCCAATGTGGAGTGTATTATACTGTATAAAGGACTATGGTTAGTTTATGATACTATATGGAGGCATGTGGGGGTTCAATGAACTATGTGGAGGACTATGGGGAGTGTATTATACTATATGGATTCCTACGGGGAGTGCATTATACTATAAGAAGGCCTATTGAGAGTGAATTATACTGTATGAAGGAATATGGAGAGTGCATTATGTTGTATGGAGGCCTATAGGGCATGCATTATACCGTATGGAGTCCTAGGGGGTGCATTATACTGTATGGAGGACTATGGGGAGTGTATTATACTATATTAAGGGTATTTGGGGGCCATCATACAGTATGGGGATTACAGTGAGGGGACCAGAATACAATGTGGGAGCTAATGTGGGGTTTTGCACAGTGTACAAGCAATAATACAGAGTTAGGGCCTACTAAGGGGTCAGTAAACTGTGTGTTGGTTACTATACAGGGAGGGGGTCATCATAGTGAGTATAGTATTTTCTAGTTGGCATACACCCACGAGTACTTAGAGAACTAAGTAATGTAATAGACAAGCCATTATTTCCTATATTTATGGACTCTATAGCGACGGGGTCTGTTCCACAGGACTGGCGCATAGCAAATGTGGTACCAATATTCAAAAAGGGCTCTAAACGCGAACCTGTAAATTATAGGCCAGTAAATCTAACCTCTATTGTTGGTAAAATATTTGAAGGGTTTCTGAAGAATGTTATTCTGGATTATCTCAATGAGAATAACTGTTTAACTCCATATCAGCATGGGTTTATGAGGAATCGCTCCTGTCAAACCAATCTAATCAGTTTTTATGAAGAAGAAAGCTATAGACTGGACTAAGGTGAGTCATTGGATGTGGTATATCTTAATTTTTCCAAAGCGTTTGATACCGTGCCACACAAGAGGTTGGTACATAAAATGAGAATGCTGGGTCTGGGGGAAAATGTGTGTAAATGGGTAAGTAACTGGCTTAGTGATAGAAAGCAGAGAGTGGTTATAAATGGTATTTTCTCTAACTGGGTCACAGTAACCAGTGGGGTACCGCAGGGGTTGGTGTTGGGGCCTATTCTCTTCATCATATTTATTAACGATCTGATAGAAGGTTTACACAGTAAAATATCGATATTTGCAGATGATACAAAACTATATAAAAGCAGTCAATACAAGAGAAGATAGTATTCTGCTACAGATGGATCTGGATACGTTGGAAACTTATGGCAGAGGTGGCAGATGCGGTTTAACAATGGTAAATGTAAGGTTATACACATGGGAAGGAATCAATATCACCATTACACACTAAACAAGAAACCTCTAGGTAAATCTGACATGGAGAAGAACTTGGGGTTCCAAGTTAATGATAAACTTACCCAGAGCAGCCACAGCCAGGCAGTGGCTGCCAAGGCAAACAGGATCATAGGGTGCATTAAAAGAGGTCTGGATACACATGGTGAGAGCATTATACTGCCTCTGTACAAATCCCTGGTTAGACTGCACATGGAGTACTGTGTACAGTTTTGGGCCCCGGTGCTCAGGAAGGATATAATGGGACTACACTGTGTTCCAAATTATTATGCAAATTGGATTTAAGTGTCATAAAGATTTAATTGTTTTGTTTTTCAAATAAACTCGTGGATGGTATTGTGTCTCAGGGCTAAATGGATCACTTAAATCAATCTTAAACACATGTGATAATTGGTTTTCCAGATGATTCTAATTAAAGGGAAAACTACTTAAAAATGATGTTACACATTATTAAGCAGGTCACAGTTTTCAAGTAACATGGGAAAGAAAAAAGATCTCTCTGCTGCTGAAAAGCATCAAATAGTGCAATGCCTTGGTGAAGGGATGAAAACATTAGAAATTTCCCCAAAACTTAAGCGTGATTATCGTACTGTTAAGAGATTTGTGGCTGTATCTGAGCACAAATGTATTTGTGCTGATAAAGGCATAATGAGGAAGATTTCTGCCAGGCAAGTTCATCGGATTAAGAGAGCAGCTGCTAAAAAGCCATTACAAAGCAGCAAACAGATATTTGAAGCTGCTGGTGCCTCTGCAGTCCCTCGAACCTCAAGGTGTAGGCTCCTTCAAAGGCTTGCTGTGGTGCATAAACCTACTATTCGGCCACCCTTAAACAGTGTTCACAAGCAGAAATGGTTGTATTGGGCCCACACATACATGAAGACTAATTTCCAAACAGTCTTGTTTACTGATAAGTGTTGAGCAACCCTGGATGGTCCAGATGGATGGAGTAGTGGATGGTTGGTGGATGGCCACCATGTCCCAACAAGGCTGCAACGTCAGCAAGGAGGTGGAGGAGTCATGTTTTGGGCCGGAATCATGGAGAAACAGCTGGTGGGGCATTTTAAGGTTCTAGAAGGTATGAAAATGACCTCTGCAAAGTATATAGAGTTTCTGACTGACAACTTTCCTCCATGGTATAAAAAGCAGAAATGTGCCTTCAGGAGCAAAATCATCTTCATGCCTGACAATGCACCATCTCATGCTGCAAAGAATATCTCTGAGTCATTGGCTGATATGGGCATAAAAGGAGATAGCCTCATGGTGTGGCCACCATCTTCCCCTGACCGCAACCCTATAGAGAACCTTTGGAGTATCATAAAGCAAAAGATCTATGAGGGTGGGAGACAGTTCACATCAAAACAGCAGCTCTGGGAGGCTATTCCAACTTCATGCAAAGAAATACAAGCAGAAACTCTCCAAAAACTCACAAGTTCAATGGATGCAAGAATTGTGAAGGTGATATCAAAGAAAGGTTCCTATGTTAACATGTAACTTGGCCTGTTAGGATGTTTTGGCGTTAAATAGCTTTTTTGTTCAGTGAATGTGACTTCCTAATGCTGCAAATTCCACAAATGAGCATTTTCAGTTCTTTAAAACATCAAATGTTTAGAAATTCTACTGTGCCTAATAATTTGGAACAGTGCATTTTGAGATTTTATTCATTTTGGAGATTATACTGTTATCATTGGGAGGTTTCTTCAATAAAATTCGATGTATACTCTAATGGGTGATTACTTTTATTAGACTGACTGTCATTTGCACCAACAATTTAGGAAAATCCGATTAAAATGTAATTTGCATAATAATTTGGAACATAGTGTAGAGTGAGTACAAAGGAGGGCAACAAAATTAATAAAGGGGAAGGGGGAACTACAATATCCAGAGAGATTAGCAAAATTAGGATTGTTTAGTCTAGAAAAAAGATGACTGAGGGGCGATCTAATAACCATGTATAAGTATATAAGGGGACAATACAAATAGCTCTCCGAGGATCTGTTTATACCAAGGAAGGTGAAGGTCACAAGGGGGCATTCTCTGCGTCTGGAGGAGAGAAGATTTTTCCACCAACATAGAAGAGGATTCTTTACTGTTAGGGCAGTGAGAATCTGGAATTCCTTGCCTGAGGAGGTGGTGATACCGAACTCACTCGAGGGGTTCATGAGAGGCCTGGATGCCTTCCTGGGGAGTAACAATATTGTATCTTACAGTTATTAGGTTCATTAGAAGGACGTAGATCTGGGGATTTATTCTGATGGAATATAGGCTGAACTGAATGGACAAATGTCTTTTTTCGGCCTTGCTAACTATGTTACTATATATGTCTTTATTGCAATCTCTGCAGCAGAGTCCTGGTTGTAGAAGTTGTGTCGGTCTGGGCCAGATGAAAAAGATGGGAAAATGAATACTCCACTAAAAAGAACATCAGCTATAAGTCACCATCAATAACTGTACTGTAATCTCTTACATATTCTGCAGCACTGGTATCTACCACTATATGGTCACCATATGACAGAAATACCAGTTTTGATCTTTGTACAGGGATTGTTTTTAGTAACAGCACGGTCACCTGCTGAGGTTCTCCTACATTCACTATTAGGTTGCGCCACCATAGTTGCAATCAGGGTTACCAGGTTAGGAGCCACGGCTGCCATCAGGGCATTACTGCCCTAACTGGCGTATGGGGCCCGGTGGGCAGAGGGGGCCCGCATCGGGCCCCGTCTCATCTGCCCATCAGGCCCGTGCCCCAGCGGCAGGCTTCTGACAGTACACTGAACCTGCGTCTGAGATGCAGGTTCAGTGTCTTCTTTTGCCTTGCGGGCCCGTCCCTGCCCGCAAGGCAACAGTTAAAGCCACCAGGCAATCGGAGGCTGGCAGCTGATGTCAGCGCACACATCGCCGGCGTATGACGTCATCGTCATTCACCGGCGAGTCCGCGCTGAAATGCCTGGGATGGATGTCGGCGCTGGACAGCGGCCAGGTAAAGTGTTTTTTTTGTTTTTTTTTACAGAACGTGGCAAGCCCGGGGCATAATGAAGACAGGAGGGAAGGATGGGGGACACATGGGCAGGAAAGAAAAGAACACAGGGCAGGAATGAAAACACTGGGGGCAGGAATGAAATCAGGGGGGCAGGAATGAAAACTCTAGGAGCCGGATTGGAAACACTGGGGGCAGGAATGAAATCAGGGGGCAGGAATGAAAACACTAGGGGCAGGAATGGAAACACTGGTGGCAGGAATGGAAACACTGAGGGCAGGAATGAAATCAAGGGGACAGGAATGAAATCACTGGGGGCAGGAATAAAAACACTGGGGGCAGGAATGGAAACACTGGGGGCAGGAATGAAATCAGGGGGGCAAGAAAGAAAACACTGGGGGCAGGAATGGAAACACTGGGGGCAGGAATTAAAACACCACAGGGGGCAGGAATGGAAACACCACAAGGTGCAGGAATGGAAACACTGGGGGCAGGAATGAAGATACAGGGGGCATGAATGAAAACACTTGGGGCAGGAATGGAAACACTGGGGGCAGGAATGAAATCACTGGGGGCAGGAATGAAATCAGGGGGCAGGAATGAAATCAAGGGGGCAGGAATGAAAACACTGGGGGCAGGAATGGAAACACCACAGGGGGCAGGAATGAAAACAACACAGGGGGACAGAATGTGTGACACGGGGCAGAATGTGAGACACAGGGGGCAGGTATGGAAACAACACAGGGGGGCAGAATGTGTGACAGGAGGCAGGATGTGAGACACGGGCAGAATTTGTGATGGGGCAGGATGTGAGACACAGGGGGCAGAATTTGTGACACAGGGGGCAGAATGTTAGACGGGGGCAGGATGTGAGACACAGTGGGCAGAATGTGAGACATGGGGCAGGATGTGAGACAGGGGAGCAGGATGTGAGACGGGGGCAGGATGTGAGATGGGGCAGGATGTGAGACAGGTGGGCATGATGTGAGACAGGGGGCACGATGTGAGATGGGTAGGATGTGAGACAGGGGGGCAGAATGTGAGACACAGGGGCAGAATGTGAGACACGGGGCAGAATGTGAGACACGTAGCAGAATGTGAGACACAGGGGGGCAGAATGTGAGACACAGGGGGGTAGGATGTGAGACAGGATGGAGACAGAGGGGGCAGGATGGAGACAGATGGGGCAGGATCATGGTGCATGTTCACGGGGCAGGATGGATACGATGGAGACAGATGGGGCGGCAGGATATGGGACAGATGGGGCAGGATGGAGAGATCATATGGGGCAGAATGGATACTCATGAGGACAGGATGGGAGAACATATGGCTGGAGCCAGGAATGAGAGACACGGGGCCAGGATGCGGATATTATTACCATAAGGGCTAATTAAGGGATATTATTACTGCAGTGATGTATTTATGTTATTTTTTGAGGATACTGTTTTAAATGGGGGGGCGGTCCTGTTACTGTGCAGAGCGACACTAGGTCACCTTTTTTCTTCATCTGGTGTAGTATAGAAGTCGGGAAAAAATTAAGTAATGTGTTCTGCAAGCGGAGCTCTAGAAAACTGTTATTTCCTGCAGAGACGAGCCCTGGCTGGAAGAAGTGATGGCGGTCTGTGCTGGATGAAGATGGAAAGCAAGGCTGAAGGACTTCACCAAGAGATGTCACTGGTGAGTTAGTGTGTTACCTGTACACAGACACTGCATACTAAGTACAGATCTCCTGTGTATAATGGCACTTATGGTGATAGTATTGTGGGATTTTTATTAATGATCAGTATTGCAGTATTCAGTCACTATGCGGTGGTAATATGTTGTCCGGCCAAGGTGTGGCGGTATTTGTCCTTTGTATGTGCTATTATTTGGTCACTTGTGGTAATATGTGGTCTGGTCATGGTGTGGTGGTAGTTGTCCCTTGTATGTGGTATTATTGGTCACCATGTGGTGGTAATATGTGATCTGGACATGGTGTTGCGGTATTTGTTTCTTGTATGTGGTATTATAGGTCACTATGTGGTAGTAATATGGTGTCCGATCATGGTGTGGCGGTATTTTTCCTTGTTTGTGATATGATTTGTCATTTAAAAATTGAAAAATAAATAAAAAATATACCTAAATTGTATTGAATATTTTAACAAATGTTTAGTAAGTTACAGTAGAGTAGAGCCTGGCCTAAAGAGTCTACCTTGTCTTGGTGGTGGATTAAAAAATATTTTGGCCAAAACAAAAGCTGCTGGCCATGCATGTGGTGATGGAAACTGTAAATGTGTGATTAGTGAGGATGTGGTGCAGAAGTGGAGTTTTTGCAAGAGAGGGCAGTGGGACTGTGGATGGTACGAGGGGTGGAGGCGGGGCTAGGGTGTAGCCTGGGCGGAGTCTCAAGGGGGGCCCCGAAAATTTTGCCAGTATGGGGCCCCGAAATTCCTAGTGGCAGCCCTGTTAGGAGCTCATTCAGAAGTTCCCCCCCCCCCCCAGCTACACCTCTGCCTTTGCAGCATTTATTCACTTCTAAGGCTACGTGCACACGTTGCAAATTTGACTGTGGAATTTTCTGTGCAGATTCTGCATTTCTTGGCAGAAAACGCAGGTCAGAGTCTGCGCCTTTTTTTGGTATGTGCACACGTTGCAGATTTTTGTGCAGATTTCTTCCTTTTTTTACCCCTGCAGTTTTCTATTATGGAATGGGTGCAGAAACGCAGCAGATCTGCAAAGAGAAGTGACTTGGTACTTTTTTGAATCTTCTGCGTTTTCCGTGCAGATTTTTCTGCACAGCATTTTTTTTGCCATTGATTAAGGCTATGTGCACATGTTGCGGATTAGCAGCTGCGGATTTGTCGCGCTTTTTGTGCGGATCCGCAGCGTTTTTTGTGTAGTTTTGCTGCGGATTTTTTGCAGATTTTCAGCGTTTTTTAGCCCAGCGGATTACTATAATGGAATGGGTACAAAACGCTGCAGATCCGCAAAAAATAAGTGACATGCTACTTCTTTTAATCCGCAGCTTTTCCGCACCATCTGCACAGCGTTTTTTTTTTCCATTGATTTACATTGTACTGTAAATCAATTGCGGATCTGCAGCGTTTCTGCACAGAAAAAAAGCTGCAGATCTGCAGGAAATCTGCAACGTGTGCACATACCCTTAAAATTTCCCCCCTGCTATAGCTCATCAACATTTAGAGGTCACCTGAAAGTACTGCCTTAAAACACTGTAGTATTTATATCATATTAGTAAAAGTGATCATACCATAATAGCTGAGGAGCAAGACTCCTGGTGACAAACTAATCAAGGTAGTAAAACAATTTCTCTTGGCAGATCGCATTACACTCTTCTCTGTTAGAGGACACTATTACAGATCAGTCCAGAGAATATCATAATATTTGCTACTGCTGATAGTTGTTTGGTTGTAATGTAGTTTCTAATTACCGATGGTGTGGCCCAACACATAGTAACACACCCTCTTCTTCAACAGCACAATCCAAACAAGAGAGGAAAAGCAACAGCATTGCTCAGATTGATAAATGATTGTTTTACAATGTTTATTTTCCTAGTAACCGCTTACATTTTTTGAGTTCACTTACAAAAGGTTATTTCTGAATATCCTAGAACTGAATTTAATTTGAAGTCTTTATCTTTGTATATAAGAATTTAAGTTTTAATAAAGAATTCCTGCATGCAGCTTCAGACTTTAAGTGCACAGTTTGCAAAAAACAAACAAAAACATTTTAATGGATAGTAAAGATCCCTTGGGCTGTGAGTAAACTTTGCCTGTCATTTACAAATCATGTCAGTATTTTCATTTATAGTGCATATATTGCCATCTAGTGATCGCAGTGGAAACTACAGTCAAGTTTCAATTCAGTCATACAGCCACTACAGTTGAGCGAATTTGCTAGATGCCTGCTTATTCGGTAAGCTATAGCGCTTACCGAATAAGCTGCAGAGGAAACCCAGCATCCTGGATCGCACCGGCTGATCAGCTGTTCGGCTCCGCAGCTGCATGTGCTGTGACTGTCACACAGCCACAGGTTCCCTCTGCAGCTTATTCGGTAAGGCTATGTGCACACGTTGCGGATTAGGCTTAGGAATTTCTGGTGCGGATTTTGCCTCTCTTGGCAGAAAACGCAGGTGCGGATGTGTCGCGTTTTTTGTGCGGATTTTGTGCATTTTTGTTGCAGATTTGCTGCTGATTTTTTGCAGATTTCTTGCGTTTTTTTACCCCTGCGGATTTCTATAATTGAATGGGTACAAAAACACTGCAGATTCGCAAAAAAGAAGTGACATGCTACTTCTTTTAATCCGCTGCGTTTCTGCACGGAATTTTCTGCACCATTAGCACAGCATTTTTTTTTACCATTGATTTACATTGTACTGTAAATCACTTGCGGATCTGCAGCGTTTCTGCACCTCAAAAAACGCTGGCAGGAAATCCGCAATGTGTGCACATACCCTAAGCGCTATAGCTTACCGAATAAGCAGGGATCCAAGCAAATTCACTCAACTTTAATAGCAATGGTTGTACTCCCATTTTGTTTTTCATGTAACAAAAATATATTATCTAAAATATAACCATACATCATTGTCCAAGAATCTTTTTATTAAAATGCAAAAGAAAAGATAGTTTTTTTTGTCTGGATTTGTAAGCCAAAAAATTGCCATTTATAACAGTAGCACAAAACCAAAAAAGTAAAAATGCAGGATAAAAATCTAAAATAAAATAAAAGACACCAACAAATAGAAAGATTTTCTATAAGGCTATGTAAAATTAACTTTATTGATACAAGATATATAAAAATATACATGTATGTTTAAAAAACAAAAGCATTTATGTATGACAAGACATCAGAGATTATTATTATTATTATTTATTGTTATAGCGCCATCTATTCCATGGCGCTTTACATGTGAGGAGGGGTATACATAATAAGAACAAATACAATAATCTTAAACAATGCAAGTCATAACTAGTGTTGAGCGATACCGTCCGATACTTGAAAGTATCGGTATCGGAAAGTATCGGCCGATACCGGCAAAGTATCGGATCTCGCCGATACCGATACCCGATACCAATACAAGTCAATGGGACTCAAGTATTGGAAGGTATCCCTGATGGTTCCCAGGGTCTGAAGGAGAGGAAACTCTCCTTCAGGCCCTGGGATCCATATGAATGTGTAAAATAAAGAATTAAAATAAAAAATATTGATATACTCACCTCTCCGACGCAGCCTGGACCTTACCGCTGTGAACCGGCAGCCTTCTTTGCTTAAAATGAGCACGTTCAGTACCTTCCATGACGTCACGGCTTCTGATTGGTCGCGTGCCGCTCATGTGACCGCCACGCGACCAATCAGAAGCCGTGACGTCATCCCTCAGGTCCTAAATTCCAAGAAGGGCGTGTCAGAGGGTGAGTATATCCCTATTTTTTATTTTAATTCTTTATTTTTTACATGGATATGGATCCCAGGGCCTGAAGGAGAGTTTCCTCTCCTTCAGACCCTGGGAACCATACACTGGGAACTTCCGATTCCGATTCCCGATACCACAAAAGTATCGGATCTCGGTATCGGAATTCCGATACCGCAAGTATCGGCCGATACCCGATACTTGCGGTATCGGAATGCTCAACACTAGTCATAACTGGTACAGGAGGAGTGAGGACCCTGCCCGCGAAGGCTCCCAATCTACAAGGGATGGGTGAGAATACAGTAGGTGAGGATAGAGCTGGTCATGCAGCGGTTTGGTCGATCGGTGGTTACTGCAGGTTGTAGGCTTGTCGGAAGAGGTGGGTCTTCAGGTTCTTTTTGAAGATTTCGATGGTAGGCGAGAGTCTGATGTGTTGTGGTAGAGATGAGGTTAAAGGGAATTTGTCACCCCCTGGCTTTTAAGCTATTACTATGGGCATACAGGTAATATAATGGGTAAACCAGTCTTACCTGTATGCCTCATAGCTGTGGTCTACATGTTGAGAAATACACTTTTAATGTTTTAAGTTAATAATTTCTTCCAGGCTCCGGGGCTTGCAGTGCCTGAAAGAAATTCCTGCCCCCTCTCTTCTTCATTATACTATCACCCCCATCCCATGCACGTCACACTGACCTGTGATGTGCAGTTGCTGTGCTGTAATCCCTGCTACTGCATAGTGACTCACCTGCGCAGAAGCAGGTTTGAAGAAACTGCCGGAGAAGGGCGGATAAGGCACCCATAACCGCGTAAGTGCATGGTGAATGCGAGGGATTACTGCAGTGCTCCACTAGCAGTCATTTCATTTTATATCTAACAAGAGAGAACAGTAATTATGACAAAAATAACAAGAGAATCCAATATGTAAGGGACAGGGTTGTACATATGAAGAGAGGGCACTACGAAATAAGGGGCAGTTATGTACATAATACAAGGAGACTATGTAACATACAAGTGCTTCTCACTAAAATAGAATATCATCAAAAAGTTAACTTAATTCAATTCTTCAATACAAAAAGTGAAACTTATGTATTATATAGAGTTATTACAAACAGAGTGATCTATTTCAAGTGTTTACCGTATTTCTGTTAATGTTGATGGAGCGCCCCCAGATGCAGGGCCGCGGGGTACTCGGTACCGGGCCTCTCTGTCTCAGTTCTGGGGTTGTCACGGTGGCTAGACCCGGTCCGTGACCCTGCTAAGGGGGCGTCCAATGAAAGATGTGATGATGGTGCGTGGTGCAGGTCGCGATGAATAACGAGGACACAGGGTTGCAGTCTCTTTACCTCTTTACTGAAGGCTTCAAGGTCCTCAATCCAGAGTACGGTTAACAGGGCTGTCTGAGACCGGCCGGTCCGATGGCACCTCCAGAGTTCCCTTTGCAGGTGGAAATCTGTGCCTACCTTCTAGCGCCTGTGTGTAGTACTTCCCTGCTGAGCACCACGGGATAGTCCTCACAACTGTTGTGTCTGTTTCTGATGTTCTTTCCCACAACTTATGTCTGTTCTGATGTTCTTCTCCGTTCCCCAGATGACATGGATAGGACGCACCCGTATGACGGGTAGGCCTGGAGTTCTTCCGGGACCCTAGTGACGCCCCTCTCCCACAGTTGCCCCCTATGTCTGCTTAGGTGATTTAGGTGAGACAGCCAACTTATAATTAACTGTCCTGCTGTTGGTTTGAAGTAATGCTTGGAGCCCAATACTTCCTCGGCGTTCCGGCCACCGGCTACGCGCCTCAGTAGGATGTGGCCTCGATCTTACAGCACGACTCCTACTGGTGTTATCTCCTTTTTGCTTTGATCTCGTTTCTCACTATCCACAATAAACCTCGCTTCTTGTCCTTTCTTGAGATACCGCCGCGATGTAGTGCAGGCGCGGTTCCTTAACGTTCTTTCCTTTTCGCTAGGCCTCTGTCAGGATCCCACCCCTGACAGGGACCCCCCTGAATCTTCCCCTGCAACACCCTCTGCCACAGGATGTTGCCTGGTTCCAACTCAGTCAGCTTCTGTCTAACTTTCTATCCAACCCCCGGTTTTACCAGATTGTGAGGAGTGGCCTAATACATCGCACCCTTAGCTCCCCCTGGAGGCCAGACTATGAAGTGTATTGGTGTCTGTGATACCTGGTCAGGTGAACTCATTAAGTGCCATCAGACATACCATCACTCCCCTTAGCGGCAGAGCATCAGTACTGCAACGACCAGGACTCTGGGGCGCTGCACTCCCCCCCGGTTAAATCCAGTACTCCCGGACTGGGAAGAAAACAACAATACATGTCAGCAAAAGACATACAAATTTTGGAAATGCAATAAACAAGTAATAAAAAATAATAACAGTGCTTCCCTTTATGGGAGGTGAGGACTCTTAAACGTTACAAACAAGACATGGTTAAATATTTTAAATAACACACTATAAATAACCTTTATTACCCAGCCGGGTATTCCACTAAGTGCAAATTCTGAACAATAACTTAACTTTGCCTCTAAGGACGTATAAGCTGGATCCACTAAAGGCTTACTATAAAACTCCTAAAATATAAATTAACTTTTCTTCATTTCTCTCTTCTAAGTGCAACACCTTCTTCTTGATTTGTCTTATGCAGGACCGCCTGTCTATCTGCCCAGGCCTACTGCCTCTTTTCGTAGTACAGGATCACTGAACCATCTCTCTATGGCTCCTAGGAGGACTCACCCACTAACCCCTACGGGTTCACTTCCTGTCCTCAATCTCTAGCAACATTATCAAACATTTTCTATAACTAACTAGCTACATATAACTCGCTATATAAAACATTATTACTGTTCATTTTCTTTTAAGGCAACATTGTAAATTAAGTGCAACTGGTGAACATCCCCTTTAAGAGTTGACCAGGTCTCTTGGAGGTAGTGCAACTGCTCAAGTTGCAAGTCCGTGTAAGGCAGGAACTCCTGTACTGTTTCCAGGAACAGTTTCTTCGCAAAGAGTTCTTTTTCTTGTAAAACCAGTAGGGGGCACCCTTAATAGGGTGCAAACTATTTACAGCACAGTTTGTGAACCATTCACAGTTCATGATTCGGCAGTCTTTTCCAAATAGGGGGTTAAAAGGAGCAAAAAGGGAAAACAAAAGCAAAATAAAAGTGATAGGGATCCCGGGTAAACAAAGGGATCCCTTTAGGAACAACCCTGGTCGGGTACTAGCAGCAGGAAACACGGAAGACGAACAGTTAACTATTTACATACTCGTGGTTCCGAGGTTTATCCTCACAGAAGGTTACACTGCATCAATTGGTGACGGACACTCACCGGCCGGGAAGGCTGCGGTCCTCTGTCCTCGGCGGATGCAGAATCAGTATCATTGGTTGGTCTCCCAGACGCGGTCAGATCACCCGGTGTCTGGATTCGAATGTCAGCTGTGGTTGCAAGTTCAGTAGCGGCGATTATACACACCGTGGCAACAGTAGTGGCATTGGTCAAATCTGGGTTAGTCGTAGTCTGGACAGCAGGTGGCGCTACCACCGGCTCACATCGTTGGACGTCCCGGGCGCACCACCCCTGCGCACTCTGGTGGCGAGTGTAGGTCACCTGGTCCCCTTTACATGGTAGCTGATTGTCATATCGATTGCGGGTCGGGGTTTTCACATTGTAGCTGGTAAAGAAGATTTCTGTCGGCAGTCCCGGTTCTTGTATGGAGCCCCAACCCCGCTTCAGGTGGAAGGCTAGTACAGTCCCCTGCCTGACCGAGTTCCTCCGGTTGTGTTCAGTCTTTGGTCTCTGTACTCTCGGTGGGTCATTTGGTTCTGTCTCTGTTTGGTTTTGCCATTGTCGAATTAAGCATTGCTTATACTGTTCCCAGGTGAGCGCAGCAATGCTGAGGTCACCCCTTCTGAGCTCACATCTAGCGGTTTCCCCATCGTTGTTGGTAACGGGGGCACCAGCTTCTCCATGGTGTGTGGGGTCAGTATTACTAGCGCGGCGGTGAAAACTCGGTTATTGTCGGGCTGGGGAGTGGTCGCGGGAGCAGGATCGGTCGGGGGAGCAGGGACGCTTTCCATACCTGCGTCTGATGTGATTCCACCGATGTCGATCCGTTCCGTTGACAAGGACACTGGAATCGGCTGCAGCCCGGACCGCGGTTCTTCCAGGGCGGTCTCCTGACACAGTTCCGACCTCCATTGCTTCGCATCGGCTGGCTCCACATTCAGGATAGGCTGGCTCAGCTCCGCCGCCTGTGGCTCCAAGAGGTCCGGGTCCTCCAGCTGCAGTGGGTCTAGGTCCATCTCCGGTAGTCGAGGACAGGCCGGGATCACTGTGCCGTCGCTCTGGGACTCGCTGGTCTCCATCCCTGCTCCAGGATCTTTGGTGGCACATGCACGTTGCTCCTCCATTTTCTGAGGGCGTAGCTTCTTCTTCCTCCCGTTCCCGCTGTTGCAATTCAGGGGGCAGTTCTCCTCTGCTACTTGGCAGGTCGTCATCTCGCATCAGTAATCGGAGGGGGCGGTCGCCACTTTTGGCGCCGCTTGGATAGCCTCCTCCCAGGGCATGCCCTTCTTCTTCTTCTGCGCTCCCCGTGGCGCTGTAATGGCGGTGGTTTTGGCGGGAACTTTTGGCGGCAAGTGGCAATCCACAGTCATTGCAATAAGTCACAGTTCAAGCACAATAAATCGCAGTTCCAAGGCACACATGACCTGATTCTTCAGGCTTGAATAGATCCTGTTCGTGATGCCAAGTTTGGAGCGCCTCCAGACACAGGGCCGCGGGGTACTCGGTACCGGGCCTCTCTGTCTCAGTTCTGGGGTTGTCACGGTGGCTAGACCTGGTCCGTGACCCTGCTAAGCGGGCGTCCAATGAAAGATGTGATGATGGTGCGTGGTGCAGGTCGCGATGAATAACGAGGACACAGAGTTGCAGTCTCTTTACCTCTTTACTGAAGGCTTCAAGGTCCTCAATCCAGAATACGGTTAACAGGGCTGTCTGAGACCGGCCGGTCCGATGGCACCTCCAGAGTTCCCTTTGCAGGTGGAAATTTGTGCCTACCTTCTAGCGCCTGTGTGTTGTAGTACTTCCCTGCTGAGCACCACGGGATAGTCCTCACAACTGTTGTGTCTGTTTCTGATGTTCTTTCCCACAACTTATGTCTGTTCTGATGTTCTTCTCCGTCCCCCAGATGACATGGATAGGACGCACCCGTATGACGGGTAGGCCTGGAGTTCTTCCGGGACCCTAGTGACGCCCCTCTCCCACAGTTGCCCCCTATGTCTGCTTAGGTGATTTAGGTGAGACAGCCAACTTATAATTAACTGTCCTGCCGTTGGTTTGAAGTAATGCTTGGAGCCCAATACTTCCTCGGCGTTCCGGCCACCGGCTACGCGCCTCAGTAGGATTTTGCCTCAATCTTACAGCACGACTCCTACTGGTGTTATCTCCTTTTTGCTTTGATCTCGTTTCTCACTCTCCACAATAAACCTCGCTTCTTGTCCTTTCTTGAGATACCGCCGCGATGTAGTGCAGGCGTGGTTCCTTAACGTTCTTTCCTTTTCGCTAGGCCTCTGTCCGGATCCCACCCCTGTGGAAACTTCACACTGACCTCAAGCAGCTTGAATTGTGGCTTCTCCACTCTTGCTCCAGACTCTGGGACGTTGATTTACAAATGAAATACAAAATTTGCTTTCATCTGAAAACAACACCTTGGACCGCTGAGCAACAGTCCAGTTAATTTTCTCCAGGTAAGACGCTTCTGGCGTTGTCTTTTGGTCATCAGTGACTTGACACAAAAAAAGTGACACTTGTAGCCCATGTCCTGGATACCTCTGTGTGTGTTGGCTCTTAAAGCAATGACTCCAGCAGCAGTCCACTTCTTGTGAATTTCCCCCAAATTTTTGAATGGCCTTTTCTTAACAATCCTTTCAAGGCTGCGGTTATCCCTGTTGCTTGTGCACCTTTTTCTACCACTCAATTTTCCATTAATATGCTTGGATACAGCAATCTGTGAGCAGCCAGTTTCTTTAGCAATTACTTTTTGTGGCTTACCCTACTTGTGGAGTGTGTCAATGACTGCCTTCTGGGCATCTGTCAAGTCAGCAGTCTTCCCCATGATTGTGGAGCCTCCTGAAACAGACTGAGGGACCTTTTTAAACACTTCGGAAGCCTTTGCAGGTGTTTTTTGTTAATTTATTTTAATTTACTGAGATAAGGACTTTTGGGTTTTCATTGGCTGTAAGCCATAATCATCAATATTAACGGAAATAAACCCTTGAAATAGACCACTCTGTTTGTAATGACTCTATATAATATACAAGCTTTACTTTTTGTGTTGAAGAACTGAAAAATTAACTTTTTGATGATATTCTAATTTAGTGAGAAGCACTTGTATATTTCTGTAGCTCGGTTGCCATAAAAGGAGGGTGGCCCAAATACATTTCTTCCACAAGGGCCCCAAGCTGTCAATGTCCGCCGCTGGACCGTCTCTTTATACTGCCTTCCTTGCTCTGTATGTATGTATGAGGTATTTTGAAATAATTATTTGAGCTTATTTATTAAACTCTATAGCTCCACCTGTTGGAAGCAGAAATCCTACAAGTCGCTATTGACCCTTTAATAAACCTTGAAATGTGACTTAGGCTAAAAGTCAAATCAGAATCTCAATTTGGAGACACAGGGTTTCGGGGTATTACCCCTCATCAGTGCAAAGTAAACTGATTTGGCTAGGTTAGAGGCTCTGGACTGACAATGCTACAAGGAGATTATGTAAATGTTTGATGGATATGGGTTCCACCACTAGATGATACTTTTATAATAATAATGGGGGTCCCTTGAGCCACTTCACCGTCATCTCTGGTTTCTTGGCCGCTCCCCACAAATAGGTGAATGTATGTGCATAGCTCTCTGCACAGAATTTTATGAAAGTTTCAAAAATCATCAAGCACATTAAACCTTTTCAGAAGTACAAAATACCAAAATGCAGATAAAGAAACAAAAACTCCCACAGTACTGTAAAAATGGCTTCTCAGCAACACCAAATGCTATAGTGCAACACAAAATATCTCCCCAATAAAAATTCCCCTTCCCTGTCAAACACACTCTTATCTTCATCGACAAGCCTCCCCCACTGGTAGCAGTATCAACATCAACATCAACATCAATGGTAGCAACATGAACAACCTTCACTAGCGGGAGGATCAACCTTTTCCCCACTGGTGGCCTCATTTACAGAACGGCACTGGTAACCGAATCAATCACCCTCGTCCCATAGCAGAATCAACATCACCTCATAACATGGAAAGCAGCATCAACACATTCCCCTCTAGTATCAGTACAGTTCAACCCTGTAGTAATAGTATCAACACCAGTCTCCAACTGGTAGCAGTATGAACTGCTCCTCCCATCCACCCCATTGAAGGTAGCATCAACACACCCAATCCCGATGTGAAGCAGCCTCAGTCTCCCTCCATCACTGGTAGCAGCATTAGGTAGCAGCATTAATTACTCCTGCTGTGAAGCAGTATCAGCAATCCTCTCACATAAACCAGAAACACACCCACTATCCCTATCACTATCCCCTATCCCCTCCTAATCTAATCATTTCCCATTGGTAGCAGCACTGGGGAGGTGCAGTAGGTGGGAGCAGATGGAGATCTTCAGGCTCCTCTCTAATCTGTCGTATAGTTCTCTTGCAGGTTCTAGAATTCCTACTGCTGCTGAGCTGCTCAGCATAGGTGCAAGAAGTGATCATATGGTCACTCTGTCACTTCAAGTCCTTCACTCTGTCTACAAGCCAGAGTGCAGGAGCACACTGTGTGCGCCAAGATCTATGCAAATAGTGATTGTATGACTACTAAACTGCAATGTTTCTATAGATTAAAATTATAAAATTGAGGTAATTAGCGCACAAATTAACCAATTTGCATTTGGTCAAAAGCCACAAGAAGGTGTACCTTTCTTTGATGGGACAAAAATGTTTTTAATTGGACACATCTCTTCTGAGCCAAAAGCCTACAAATTCATTGTTATCCCTTCACCTTGTCTAGTCACTGAGACTGCACTTACAATGCAGGGGAAGCATTATCAGTAGAGATGAGCGAATATTTCAATATTAGATTCGGATTATGTTCTCCGAATTTGCAATATTCACCGATTAATTCGTTGAGTATTCGCTAAATATTACTGAACACCATTATAGACACCAGGAAACTGGCCTCAATTTACCCACAGTACAGATTTTAGCATGGCACTGAAACAATCAGCCAGGCTTTAGGTATTGGGGTCTGGGACAGCATTTAAAGCTCTCCAATGAACGTCACAGTAAGACGAAGTGGGTGAGGGATCGATGTAGGGCCCCTTTGCGTGGAACCCTGACACAGCATGCAACGCCTCTACCTTCTTTCATGCTGATCCTCACTCAGGTGGCACAAATATCAGTTTTCTAGACTACTATTTTCAGAAAAATGTAAGGATAGTAAAAAGGGTAGTTGAGTACAAGGAAGTGGAGGCCTGATGGTCTCGGAAGCCTACTGCTACAGGCAACACACGTGAAGAAGACCCAAGCAGGAGTCTACACATTTACAAAAATTAGTGGCAGACACCAACAAAGTGGCATCAATTGCAATAACATAGAATTAGTATAGCGGAGACCGACACCTCTTCCAGGACAGGCAACCCAGCAGATAGAGATCTGTAATGGGCAATGTAGTGGAATCACTGTTCCATATCCCTCTGAAAATCTGGAAGGGGCGTAACTAGGTGGCCTACCAAATACCTACTCGGACAAGTGGCAGCAAGCTAAAACTGCGAACCAAGGAGGTACAAAGAGGTGGTACCAGGTGCTACTCAATGGCTGACCTACAGAATGCGGCAGCTGACCCACTACAGCAGGTAGGCTGCTAAGGCCCAAAAGGAGGAATGAAAAATGCAGGCAGGCACTGTAGGGACTCTTGAACCATGAGTGCAGATGGGAGCAGCTGAGAAACAGAAAGGCACAGGCAGGTGCGGTCTGGACCAGGTGTTAGACTGATGGGTTCTGATGTGCGATCTGGACCTGCTGATGGACAGAATAACGCAGACATTTATGAGCAGACGGGCACAGACAGGTAAGAGCAGATGGGTACATGGTAGACACGCAGACAGACGGACCTATGGAACCTGACAAATCGCAAACATGCAAGGTAAACTAACAACGTAGCTCAGGTACCTCTATATTGGAGGAGAAGCCTTAAATAGAAGGTGTCGCCCAGCTATAAGTTGGGAATACCTAAGGTTGATGTGTGCGGTCCCTTTAAGAGAGAGGGAGCACGCAAGTGCGCCCTCTAAGCATAGTTCCCGGTCCTACAACTGAACCTTGGTGGACACCGACACATAGGGGGCGAGATCAGGAGGTGATGTGTGAGTGGGAGACACTGAATGTCCTGTCTGTTAGGTATGAAGAGATCCAACAAAGGGCCAAGTCTGTAATGTCAACAGATCAGAACTTCTGTAGTAAGAGGGAATGGTCCACTGTCAAAGACAGATGCCAGGTCCAGGAGAAGGAGGAAGACAAACTTGCGTCGCTTTCATTTGGCGGTTAGTAGGTCATTGGTGACTTTAGTCAGGGCAGTTTCAGTGGAATGGTGTGGTCTGAAGTCAGATTGTAGATTGTAGCTACACTATCTGACTGATATACAACAGCCTAACTAAATAGCTAAAATCTTGATAGTAATGGTGACAGCGTCAGGATCAGCCTCTTAGCGCTGGTGCAGTGTCTAAATGGTGCTAAAACCACATGTCAGATATTTATATGGAGAGGGACATGTGATTTCAGCAGCCAATGACACAAGCCGTTGTGTCAAGACATTGTGGGTGTTTCCTGCTCCCTGATTTGCTAGGCGCATTGTGCACACATAAAGTTAGGAAAACAAAATATGACTGCTGTGCTGTGCTTCCAAGAATGCCACGCCTCTGAGCTCAGCAATCCCCCTCCCCTCATCAAACATGTGCCAAATGCTCAGAATACACCACCATTATGGTTGCTAAAGTGCTGAAAATGTTTTTGTGGCAACGCAAATATTTTCCCGCACTTTTACCGAATGATACTGATTTTTACCGATTTTATAAAATTTTGCTCGGGTTTTTGATCTCGAATCCGAATGTGCCATGTTCGTGCCGAATTTATGTTTAACGATCATTTTCTGAACAATTTCGCTCATCTCTAATTGTCAGCGCACTCAATCCACAGACTGCAGGTTAAACATTTTCAGCACATTCATCCCACAGGCTGCAGGCTAAGTGTTGTCAGCACACTCAGCCCACAGACTGCAGGCTAAGCATTATCAGCGCACTCAGGCCACAGACTGCAGGGTAAGTGATATCAGCACACTCAGCCCACAGTCTGCAGGTTAAGTGTTTTCAGCACATTTAGTCCACAGACTGCAGTATAAGCATTATCAGCACACTTAGCCCACAGACTGAGGGTAAGCGTTATCAGCGTGTAAGGCGGCCAGGGTGGTAATTGTGGCAACGAGCTGTAGTGTTCTCACACCCTGACGCCTCACAAATGAAGCATAATGTCCCCTCGGTGGTGTGTGCAACGGCTGTGGATCCACGGCTCTCACAAACAACTCTGGATTCAATGTTCATGTCCAACAATTCAACTTTAGCGTACATAGCGACATTCCTAGGGCTCTCCCTGCTGTGATGCTAGTCACTTCTCACGGCTAAGCCATGAGTCAGAGTGGTCAGGGAGTTCAAGGTTAGAAGCCAGGAGGGTATGTCATAAACAGAATGAAGAGACAAAAGTGTAGTCAGGTAACATTCCAAGGTCAGAACCCAGGAGGGTACGTCATAAACAGAAGGAAGAGACAAAAGCGTAGTCAGGTAACTTTCAAAGGTCAGAGTACTGGGAGGATAGTTGGTCAGAGCTGAAGGGGTTAAACAGGAAGATGGTCAGAACAAAGTCAAAGGTCAGGCAACCGATCAAACATATATAACTCAAGGCACAAGAGAGCACAAAGCACAAACCTCACAAGATGAATGTACGTCTGGCAATCGTCTGGGAGAAGTAGCTCAGTTAAGTAGGCATTACAATTACCCAGGATAGTGAACACTTGAGACAGCCGACGCCCCCCAGTCACAGATTGACTAGATGAGCTGTCAATAAACACACCGATAGCTCAGCATACCCCTTAACCAGACTGGATGGTTATGCTGTCAATCAAAGTACTGACAGCTTCAGCACGCCCCTGTACCAGATTGGACGTCCGAGCTGTCAGTAACTGTATCCCAGTGTTACGGAAGTGCAACACAGGACTAGCATAGAAGGGGGAAACTGTCCCTGCACTATGACTAGGCTGATACCCTAGGATGGAGTGGGTGACTCATTCCTTGCGAATAGACCTACCAACAATCTTAGGATAACGTCAAGCGAAGACCTATAGATAGGGGGAAGGGGGTCCCTAAAAGACCTAAGGACTGGGTACAAAAACGGGTCACCTCCTAATAGAAAACACAGAGAAGGCTGCAGAAGCCAACAGAAAATGGAAATAAGACTAGCAGAACCAGAGGTCCCAGTACTGCACATGAAACACACACAGAAGACAAAGCAACGCACCAAGCCAGAACTAAAGTTGACTAATACTGTTGTCCAGCAAGGACTGAGAGGCAGGTGCTGGTTAATAAAGAGAGACACGATCACCTGACCCAAAACAAACCCAGCACCAGAGGGAAAAGACCAGCAGCCAGAACACCACAAGAAAATGGCGGATAGTCACAAACTGAACAGATTCTAACAGTACCTCCCCTTTAACGAGGATCCCCCAGATCCTCTAGGCTGGGTCTTAATCGGAAATCTCCTGTGAAAAGCCTTAATTAACCTTGAGGCTGAGACGTCAACAGCTTTCACCCAGTAATTGTCCTCAGGACAGAAACCCTTCCAGGACACAAGATACTGTAACCCTCCTCTGTGCCACCAGGAATCAAGAATGTGTGAAATCTCAAACTCTCAGTGCTCATCAATTGGAGGAGCAGACGGCATAGTCACCTTATCAGGCGTGTCAACTTTCTTCAGCAAAGATACATGAAAGACTGAAATAATTTTCCAGGACAAAGGAATGTCTAATCTTATCGCTGCAGAGTTGACAATCTGAACTACTTTGAAGGGTCCTACAAACTTAGGGTACCGTTACACAAAACGATTTACCAACGATCACGACCAGCGATACGACCTGGCCGTGATCGTTGGTAAGTCGTTGTGTGGTCGCTGGAGAGCTGTCACACAGACAGCTCTCCAGCGACCAACGATGCCGAAGTCCCCGGGTAACTAGGGTAAACATCGGGTTACTAAGCACAGGGCCGCACTTAGTAACCCGATGTTTACCCTGGTTACCATCGTAAATGTAAAAAAAAAACCAAACAGTACATACTCACATTCCGGTGTCCGTCAGGTCCGTAGCCGTCTGCTTCCCGCACTGACTGACTGCCGGCCGTAAAGTAAAAGCAGAGCACAGCGGTGACGTCACCGCTGTGCTCTGCTTTCACTTTACGGCCGGCACTCAGTCAGTGCGGGAAGCAGACGGCTACGGACCTGACGGACACCGGAATGTGAGTATGTACTGTTTGTTTGTTTTTTTACATTTACGATGGTAACCAGGGTAAACATCGGGTTACTAAGCGCGGCCCTGCGCTTAGTAACCCGATGTTTACCCTGGTTACAAGCGAACGTATCGCTGGATCGGTGTCACACACACCGATCCAGCGATGACAGCGGGAGATCCAGCGACGAAATAAAGTTCCAAACGATCTGCTACGACATACGATTCTCAGCAGGGTCTGTGATCGCTGCTGCGTGTCAGACACAGCGATATCGTATGGATATCGCTGGAACGTCACGGATCGTACCGTCGTAGCGACAAAAGTGCCACTGTGAGACGGTACCCTTAGGCCCCAACTTTTTAGAAGGGATCTTCAAACGCAGATTCCTAGAGGACAACCAAACCATGTCCCCAACAACAAAACTTGCATCCATTCTTCTCTTGTCAAAATATTTCTTAGATCTCCTATTAACCTGTTTCAGATTATGGCGCACACTGGTCCAAACCTTTTCCAAATTTCCAGAAAAACTTTCGTCTTCAGGCACCGCCGCCCCAATCCTAGAAAAAGGACCGAAAGATGGATGCTTCCCAGTACAACGAAAGAAAGGAGAACACCCAGCCGAGGAAGACGTATGATTATTGAGAGCAAACTCAGCTAGTGGTAGATATTCTGACCACATCTCCTGATTGTCCGCTACAAAACATGTAAAAAACTGCTCAACGTCCTGGTTCTTCCTCTTGGTCTGTCCATTGGACTCCGGATGATAACCCAACGAAAAAGATAAATGAACCTTAAGTCTGTCACAAAAAGCATGCCAAAAGCGAGCCACAAACTGAGGTCCCCTATCGGAGAAAATGTGCGTGGGAATACCATTGAGCCTGACAATCTCTTTCACAAATGCCCTGGCAAGTGTCTTAGTGCAGGGTAATTTATTGAATGGGACCAGATGATACTAAACCAGGCCACAACAACCCAGATGACAGAAAAACCCTCAGAGACCGGCAAGTCAGTGATAAAATCCATAGCAAGATGCGTCCATGGAGAACTAGGAACACGGTACACTGACGCACCCACTTGACAATTTCTCTTAGCCACCCGGGCCACCAGAAACTCCGACCAATCGCTTTTCTTGTTTCAGCAATCCCTGGATGACCTGCCAAACGAGACTCATGACATTCTGTAAACAAAGCTCTCCTCAGGGCTTTAGGCACAAATAATTTCCCATACGGAGTGTTAGTTGGTGCCACATCCTGGGCTTTAAGAATGCTATTTTCCAACTCAGAACCTAATGCTGCCACAACTACCCCTCTCTGCAGAACAGATTCCTCCTTTTCAGTATTAACCACTGGGGAGAAACTACGAGACAAAGCTTCAGCTTTAACATTCTTTGTCCCAGGGATATATGTCACAGAGAAATGGAACCGGGCAAAACACAATGCCCACCTAGCTTGACGGGCATTCAAAAGTTTAGCAGCATCCAGGTAGATCAGATTCTTATGATCAGTAAAGACTTGTAAAGGATGTCTGGTGCCCTCCAAAAAATGTTGCCAATGCTCAAACGCAAGCTTAATAGCCAGCAATTCTTGGTTCCCAATATCGTAGTTGAGCTCCGCCTCCGAAAATTTCTTAGAAAAGAACACACAGGGATGCACCCCATCCTCTCCTTCCTGTGACAGAACAGCCCCCACTCCTACTGATGAGGCATCCACCTCTACCAGAAAGGGCTTAGTCTCATCTGTCTGGATCAAAACAGGAGCCGAGCAAAGCCTCTCCTTAAGATGCTCAAAAGCCTTGACAGTGTCAGGACTCTGAACATTTTTTACCTTTTGTGCATTACTGCCCTTTTCCAACATGGCGTCTTTGGCCTCATGTGCACTTGTCTTCCTGCTATAAAACTCCACCCCAGCCTTCAGTCTGTGCTAGATTATTCTGCTTTGCATCCAGCTCCTGATTACACCCTGGCCTTGCACCTGCATCTGCTCCTGTGAACCTGTGTTGGAGATCCTGACACTCTGCTCTGAGTTCCTGCTGCATACACCAGTGTTCAGTAATCCTCCTTCATCTGCTGCTCGTGTTACTTCCATCTGCATTTGCTGGACATGTAAGCTGTTTCTGGAGCGCCCCCACTGCCGCAGGGCTGAGGGGTACCCGGTACCGGGCCTCTCTGTCTCGGTTCTGGGATTGTCACGGTGGCTAGACCCAGTCCGTGACCCTGCTGAGGGGCGTCCAGTGACAGTTGAGAGTGATGATGTACAGTGCAGGGTGCGATGAATAACGAGGACACCAGGTTGCAGTCTCTTTACCTCTTTACTGAAGGTTTCGAGATACTCAATCCAGAGAACTGTTAACACGGCTGGCTGAGACCGGCCGGTCCAAAGGCACATCCGGAGTTCCCTTCGCAGGTGGGAATCAGTGTCTACCTTCTAGCGCCTGTGTGTTGTAGTCCTTCCCTGCTGAGCACCCCGGGATAGTCCTCACAACTGATTCTGTCTGTCTCTGATGTTCGTTCTCTCCGTCCCCCAGATGATATGGTTAGGACGCACCCGTATGACGGGGTAGGCCTGGAGGTCTTCCGGGACCCTAAAGTCGCCCCTCTCCCACAGCTGCCTCCATTGTCTGCTTAGGTGTTTAAGTGAGACAGCCAACCTATGATTGGCTGTCCTGCCATGGTTTGAAGTAATGCTTAAAGTCTCTTACTTTCTCGGCGTTCCGGCCACCGACTTTGCGCTTCAGAAGGATGTTGCCTCGATCTTACAGCACGACTCCTTCTGGTCCTATCACCTCTGCGCTGTATTCCTGTTTCTCACTCCTTCACAATACCCCTCGCTTCTTGTCCTTTCCTAGGAGACTGCCGCTGTAAGCACAGGCACGGCTCCGTAACATTCTTTCTTGTTCACTCAGGCTCTGCCAGGATCCCACCTCTGACAGATCCTCCCTCGAGCTCTTCCCAGCTCCTTTCCCTCTCACTTCCTGTCCAACCCCCAGTTTTACTCAAGTGTGAGGAGTGGTCTAATAGATAGAACCACCCCCCCTGGTGGCCGGAGTGTGAAGTGTATTGTGAGTGTGTATTACCTGGTCAGGTGAACTCCTTTAGTGCAATCAGACGTACCATCACTCCCCTTAGTGGCAGAGCAACAGTACTGCAACGACCAGGACTCTGGGGCGCTGCACTTCTGCTCTGCAAAACCTGAGACTATTAACCAGGCCTCCCTGGTTGAGCTAAGATATGATTTGAACTGCCTAATAGCATATCTATCTTTGGAGTAAGTCAAGGATCTATTCGTGTCAAGTTTCCTCAAGTATAACTGTGCTTCATAGACTTTCTGTTTGTTTGCATCTACCTCTGAAGTTTCCTATTGACTGCTAAGCTGCGTTTATTATTTGCACCAAGTGTTGTGGACTTGACTTTCTCTCTGCACCTGCTTGAATCACCGTGTGATAATATAAACTTTACCACTTATAAAACTGTGTCCTGTTGTCTTGTTCCACGCAAAGAGTCTCCTGAATTATCCCCTATAATTATTACAGGATAATCTAGCCATAAAAAAAAGGAGACTGCTGGAACAATGACTGCAGAGAGCAGATTAGAGCAGGTGTTTTCCATAATTAGATCACTGCAGAAAGATGTGGAAGGTCTGCAAAAGAAGTTTGGAAGCTTTGAACACAATCAACAAGTGTTTGGACAAACTTTGCAGGACTTAAAGGGAACCTGTCACCACGTTTTTGGAAGATGGGATAAAAATAGCGTTAAATAGGGGCAGAGGTGGGCGTTACATTAGTGTGTTTGTTATGCGTTTATTACCCACCTAAGTTGCCGAAATACCTTTGCAAAGTCTCCGTTTTCGCCTGTCAATCAGGCTGGTCTGGTCAAAAGGGCGTGTTGTCTTCCCCCAGATTTTGCGTATTTTTCCGTTGGTGGCGTAGTGGTGTGCGCATGCCCAAGGTCCCGAATCCTCTGCCAGGGGATTTAAAAGAGCGCGCTGTTCGTTATTTCATTGGTGATCGGTGGGCGCGGCCATCTTCCCTTGGCCGCGCGTGCGCAGAAGCGGCGCTCTGCTGGCCACGGCTTCAGGAAAATGGCCACGGGATGCCGCGCGTGCGCAGATGGATATCGCGGCAGCCATTTTCCTGAAGCCGCGGCCAGCAGAGCGCCGCTTCTGCGCACGCGCGGCCAAAGGAAGATGGCCGCGCCCACGATCACCAATGAAATAACGAACAGCGCGCTCTTTTAAATCCCCTGGCAGAGGATTCGGGACCTTGGGCATGCGCACACCACTACGCCACCAACGGAAAACTACGCAAAATCTGGGGGAAGACAACACGCCCTTTTGACCAGACCAGCCTGATTGACAGGCGAAAACGACTACTTTGGTAACGTATTTCGGCAGCATAGGTGGGGAATCGGGGTACACAAACTACACTAATGTAATGCTCAGCTCAGGCCCTATTTAACAGTATTTTTATCTCATACCGAAAAAACGGGGTGACAGGTTCCCTTTAAGCAATCGCATGGCAGCCCAGGAAAACAAACTTGCTGGCATAGAGTCCCAGTATGGACGGGCTTTTCAGGACATAAGCACGCAAATAGCAGCACAAGTGACTTTACCCTCTGGGCAAACGCCACCAGCTAGCCCACCTAAGTTGCCCCCATTCAGATTTAATGGTGATCGCGACAAATTTCGTGGCTTTGTGAATCAATGTATGCTATATTTTGATGTGCATGCTGACCATTTTCCTACTGATAGATCCAAAGTATTGTGTGTAATAATGCTACTGACCTCACGAGCGCTCGCCTGGGCGAATCCGATGATTGAGTCTCGTGACCCACGGTTAAATGACTTGGATGATTTCTTGGCCACTATGGCATTGATATTTGATGACCCTAATTGCCGTGCAACTGCTGAATCTGCTTTGTTGTCTTTACGCCAGGCTAAACGTTCTGTTATTGAGTATGCCACTGAATTCAGGAGATTGGCGGTAGATACCAATTGGGACAGTTATGCACAATTGCCTATTTTTAAAAGGGGTCTGTCTAGTATTATAAAAATGAACTAGCTCGCTCAGAGTCACCACAAGAACTAGAGACATTTATACAGCATTATGTGCGCATAGACATTCGCCTTACTGAGCGTAGGCAGGAGAAATTTGCTGCATATAACAGTATTTCTAACTTTTCCCTTCCTTCCAAAGAGCCTGCAGGTAAAACATCTTGGGAAGTGGAGGAGGTGCCCATGCAAATTGATTCCGTTCAGAGACGCGAGATCAATGAGCGCCGGGAGCATCGCCTTCGTGAAAGTCTATGTTTCTACTGCGGCCAGTCTGACCACTTCTTGATCAATTGTCCTAAGTGTCCTAGACGGCCTAACAAGGTGCTAGCAGCAATAGGGGAGTATGACAACTGTGATGATGAATCTGACATCTCTGAATGTAGCCTGCCTTTAAACTCTGTATTCCATTCACTTTCTATGTCTTCACCCCCCAAGGAGCTGAAGGAAAAGAACTCTCACTGTTCTCTCCCTATTAAGATCCTGTGTTCAGGAAAGTGGATTTCCAGTTCAGCTATGATTGACTTTGGTGCAGGTGGCAATTTCATGGATATCGCATTTGCCAAGGAACATGGTATTAAAATTCAGCAAAGATCCTCTCCAATTACCATGGAAACAGTGGATGGGTCACCTTTAATCTCTGGGCCTATGGATCAGGAGACCGTACCCCTTGAAATTTTGTTGGAGCCTAATCATCAGGAGCAACTTTCTTTCTTGCTAATTTCTTCTCCTCATTTTCCTGTGATTTTAGGCATTCCTTGGTTGCGTTCTCAGAACTAGGGTTGAGCGACTTTCATTTTTTAAAGATCGAGTCGGGTTTTGTGAAACCCGACTTTGTCCAGAGTCGAGTCGAGTGCAGTCGGCCGATTATCGCTAAAAGTCGGGGATCGACCGAAACACGAAACCCAATGCAAGTCAATGGGGAAGCATAGTCGGCAGTGAGTGGAGGCCAGGAAAACACCTACAATGCCCATTTTAATGCCAAAAACATCCATTCTTGTTTCTGAAGCTTGTCAATCTTAATTAACTTTATAATAATAGTTGTTCAATGGAACTTGGGGGTCATTTGGCAAAAGTTGTTGGGGGTAGGGCTGGTTCAAGGTTTTAGTGGGCCCAGGAATCGTGGACTACGTCACGGCGGTGGAGCAGGGAGAGGTAAGTATTTCAACGTTGCAAGTGCTGTGATCCTGAGCAAGCAGGGGGGCACACTTGTTCGCATTGGCACTGGCACAGGGCCCCTCAAAGTACAGCGGTGTGTTTGCACGGCGGGGGCGCCTCCCACCAGCAGCGACACTTTTGCGTACTCTGAGGGGCCCTGTGCCAGTGACGTCGCCAACGAGTATGCCCCCCCCACCTGATGAAGGAACCTGCACTTTCATCTGCACCTTTCTCTTTGTCCTTGTGTAAGGTGGTATAACATGCGGGAAGGGGAACCTTACTTTCAGCAGGGTCAGATTCTGGCTGTGTAGAGTGCAAGGGGAATGTAGTGGTCTAGGTCAGTGTACCAGCAGACTCATCTAGCAGTGGCTGGGCAATGGGCAGGATGAGGAGGAAACAGATATAGGGCCAAAGAATAAAGTAGGCTAAATGCAGTTCAAAATTGGTAACAGGACTAAACAGGCGGCATTGCTTTGTTCAGTGGAGTAGCAAACCCAGGAGCAGCAGACACTGTTTTAAGGGCCCAAACACACTAATAGGCCAAATGCAGTTTAATATCTGATACTTTAGGCCAAAAGCCTAAGACTGAAGCTCAGCTTTATTCAGTTGAGGGCAAACACCAGGGAGGGGCAGACACCGTTAGTAGGCCCTAACCACCAATTTTTAAAAACACAGCACTTAATGAGAGCCAGAAGGTTGAAGCTCAGCTTTATTCAGTTGAGGACAAACACCAGGGAGGGGCAGACACCGTTAGTAGGCCGTAACCAAAGTTGAAGGCCAAATGCAGTTTAATATCTGATACTATAGGCCGAAAGCCAGAAGGTGGAAGCTCAGCTTTATTCAGTTGAGGGCAAACACCAGGGAGGGGCAGACACCGTTAGTAGGCCCTAACCACCAATTTTTAAAAACACAGCACTTAATGAGAGCCAGAAGGTTGAAGCTCAGCTTTATTCAGTTGAGGACAAACACCAGGCAGGGGCAGACACCGTTAGTAGGCCGTAACCAAAGTTGAAGGCCAAATGCAGTTTAATATCTGATACTATAGGCCGAAAGCCAGAAGGTGGAAGCTCAGCTTTATTCAGTTGAGGGCAAACACCAGGGAGGGGCAGACACCGTTAGTAGGCCCTAACCACCAATTTTTAAAAACACAGCACTTAATGAGAGCCAGAAGGTTGAAGCTCAGCTTTATTCAGTTGAGGACAAACACCAGGCAGGGGCAGACACCGTTAGTAGGCCATAACCAAAGTTGAAGGCCAAATGCAGTTTAATATCTGATACTGTAGGCCGAAAGCCAGAAGGTGGAAGCTCAGCTTTATTCAGTTGAGGGCAAACACCAGGGAGGGGCAGACACCGTTAGTAGGCCCTAACCACCAATTTTTAAAAACACAGCACTTAATGAGAGCCAGAAGGTTGAAGCTCGGCTTTATTCAGTTGAGGACAAACACCAGGCAGGGGCAGACACCGTTAGTAGGCCGTATCCAAAGTTGAAGGCCAAATGCAGTTTAATTTCTGATACTATAGGTCGAAAGCCAGAAGGTGGAAGCTCCGATTTAGACAGTGGAGGACAATTTGAATTAGGGACTGCAGACAGACTTAGTAGGCTGTCCCCTGTGGACCATGCATCCACCACATTAACCCATTGCGCCTTAATGGACACGTAATCTTCCGTGGCCATGCCTACAGGTCCATGCGTCTGTTGTCAGGTGCACCTTTGTACTCACAGATTTACAGAGTGCATGGACAATGCGGTCTTTTACATGCTGGTGGAGGGTTGGGATGGCTTTTCTCACAAAAGAAGTGTCGACTGGTTAGCTTGTAGCGTGGTACAGCGTAGTCCATCATGGCCTTATTAATAGTAAATAAAATATATAACTAGGCTCTATGAACTTTTAAATAGGTTCCAGGGGTACACGGGCAGCATTGGTGTGGTCAGTGGAGGAGTATTGCAAGTAGGGGCCGCAGACAGGCTAACAAAGGCCTAAAATAACAAACAATAGGCAGGCATGGCAGTTTTAAATCGGTTACATGGATACACAGGCAGGCACTCCAGGCAGCATTGTGGTCAGTGGAGGAGTATTGCAAGTAGGGGCCGCAGACAGCTATCAAAGGCCTAAAATAACAAACAATAGGCAGGCATGGCAGTTTTAAATTGGTTACATGGATACACAGGCAGGCACTCCAGGCAGCATTGTGGTCAGTGGAGGAGTATTGCAAGTAGGGGCCGCAGACAGGCTATCAAAGGCCTTAAATAACAAACAATAGGCAGGCATGGCAGTTTTAAATCGGTTACATGGATACACAGGCAGGCAGCATTGTGGTCAGTGGAGGAGTATTGCAAGTAGGGGCTGCAGACAGGCTATCAAAGGCCTAAAATAACAAACAATAGGCAGGCATGGCAGTTTTAAATCGGTTACATGGATACACAGGCAGGCAGCATTGTGGTCGGTGGAGGAGTATTGCAAGAAGTGTCTGACACAGTTAGTACTCCCAAAAAATAAATAGATGTTAATGTCTCGCAAAACAACTATAAATAAAAAAAAGGGTGGCATGCTTAGGTACAGGGGTGGGCTCATCTGCAGAGTTTATGACAAAGTAATTTGGCAGTAAATTAGTATTTACTGGTGTCAATATAGGACACTGACCCAGACTACTGTAACTATCATCATAGATGTCAACAAATTGGTATTGATTGTCAGTGCCAGGCATTGAATGATGTCAGCGCATAGACTAAACATTGGTGGAGCTGTGCGAGATAATTTGGCACGTGGTAGAGCACAGTTTGAGCTGGGGGGGGGGAACTCTCTTGTGGCCGGCGGTACCGCCCCAGGGCCCCTCATGTTATAACGGTGTGTCTGACGTTGGGTGCGCACCACCACCGCCAGAGACACTACATTGTACTATGAGGGACCCAGTGGCAGTGCCGTCGACCAAAAGCGAGCACACCCACCTCTTCTGACAAACAGCACTGTAACTAACGGGTGCTTGCGCCAAGTGTCGAGAGTGAGACAACGGCCCCGTGGGGGGAGTTTTCCCATTGGGGGATGTGTAAACATGTCGTATTCTGGACAAACAGCTGCTGCAAATTAACAGATTGGAACACTCAGTAAGACCAGTCCACAAGCAAGACCTTTTTATAGGAAAGCTAGGTATCAGCCGGGAAAGGTGGGGCAAAATAATTTGAAATCCAGGAGTGGTTCATTTTAATGAAGGTGAGATCATCCACATTTTGGGTAGCCAGACGAGTCCTTTTTTTCGGTTAATATTGAACCAGCAGCACTGAATACTCTTTCTGATAGCACACTAGCTGCTGGGCAAGCAAGCTCCTGCAACGCATATTCTGCCAATTCAGGCCAGGTGTCTAATTTGGATGCCCAGTAATCAAATGGGAATGACGGTTGAGGGAGAACATCAATAAGGGCTGAAAAATAGTTAGTAACCATACTGGACAAATGTTGTCTCCTGTCACTTTGAATAGATGCTGCAGTACCTGTCCTGTCTGCGGTCATTGCGAAATCACTCCACAACCTGGTCAGAAAACCCCTCTGTCCAACGCCACTTCTTATCTGTGCACCTCTAACACCTCTGCCCTGTAGCCCCCTGCAGCTCGTGTGAGAACCATCACCGGCGCTGTGTGCTGGGAATGCCTGAATCAAACGGTCTACAAGAGTAGCTTGTTTGGTTGCTAATATTTGTTCAAGGTTCTCATGTGGCATAATATTTTGCAATTTGCCTTTATAGCGAGGGTCAAGGATGCAGGCCAACCAGTAATCGTCATCGCTCATCATTTTAATAATGCGTGGGTCCTTTTTGAGGATATGTAAGGCATAATCCGCCATGTGGGCCAAAGTTCCAGTTGGCAAATCTGCAGTTGTGCTGGTTTGAGGGGCAGTTACAGGCAAATCTACGTCACTTGTCTCCCTTACAAAAACAGAACCCGGCCTTGCAACGCCACTAATTTCTGTTGGCCCAGGAGAAGCTTCCTCATTAAAAAAGTACTCATCCCCATCATCCTCCTCGTCCTCCTCCTCCTCTTCGCCCGCTACCGCGTCCTCTACACGGCCCTGACCAGACAATGGCTGACTGTCATCAAGGCTTTCCTCTTCCTCGGCTGCAGACGCCTGCTCCTTTATGTGCGTCAAACTTTGCATCAGCAGACGCATTAGGGGGATGCTCATGCTTATTATTGCGTTGTCTGCACTAACCAGCCGTGTGCATTCCTCAAAACACTGAAGGACTTGACACAGGTCTTGTAGCTTCGACCACTGCACACCTGACAACTCCATGTCTGCCATCCAACTGCCTGCCCGTGTATCCTCCCACAAATACATAACAGCACGCCTCTGTTCGCACACTCTCTGAAGCATGTGCAGTGTGGAGTTCCACCTTGTTGCAACGTCGATGATTAGGCGATGCTGAGGAAGGTTCAAAGAACGCTGATAGTTCTGCATACGGCTGGAGTGTACAGGCGAACGGCGGATATGCGAGCAAAGTCTGCGCACTTTGAGGAGCAGGTCGGGTAACCCCGGATAACTTTTCAGGAAGCACTGCACCACCAGGTTTAAGGTGTGAGCCAGGCAAGGAATGTGTTTCAGTTGGGAAAGGGCTATGGCAGACATGAAATTCCTTCTGTTATCACTCACTACCTTGCCTGCCTCAAGATGTACAGTGCCCAGCCATGACTGAGTTTCTTTCTGCAAGAACTCGGACAGAACTTCCGCGGTGTGTCTGTTGTCGCCCAAACACTTCATTGCCAATACAGCCTGCTGACGCTTGCCACTAGCTGTCCCATAATGGCACACCTGGTGTGCAACAGTGGCAGCTGCGGATGGAGTGGATGTGCGACTGCGGTCTGTGGACGAGCTCTCGCTTCTGCAGGAGGAGGAGGAAGAGGAGGAGGGGGGGCGAACGCCTACAGCCAACTCTTTCCTTGACCGTGGGCTAGGCAGAACTGTCCCAATATTGCTGTCCCCTGTGGAGCCTGCATCCACCACATTCACCCAGTGTGCCGTGATGTACACGTAACGTCCCTGGCCATGCCTACTGGTCCATGCATCTGTTGTCAGGTGCACCTTTGTAGTCACAGACTGCCTGAGTGCATGGACGATGCGGTCTTTGACATGCTGTTGGAGGGCTGGGATGGCTTTTCTAGAAAAGAAGTGCCGACTGGGTAGCTCGTAGCGTGGTACAGCGTAGTCCATCAGCGCTTTGAAAGCTTCGCTTTCAACTAACCGGTAGGGCATCATCTCTAATGAGATTAGTCTAGCAATGTGGGCGTTCAAACCCTGTGTACGCGGATGCGAGGATAAGTACTTCCTTTTCCTAACAAGAGTCTCATGTAGGGTGAGCTGGACTGGAGAGCTGGAGATCGTGGAACTAGCGGTGGTGCCGGTGGACATGGGTGAGTGAGAGAGGGTTGGAGATGGTATTCTTGCCGGTGCCCTACATGCAGTGTTTCCTACTACTAACCTGGTGACTCCCTGACTGCTTTGGCCTGGCGACGAAAGCTGCACAGATACTGCAGGTGGTGTGGGAAATGGTCGGCTTACAGGGATGGAAGGGATGTAGCGTTGCTGACTAGCTTCATTGGCCGAGGGTGCTGCAACCTTTAGGGACGTTTGGTAGTTAGTCCAGGCTTGCAAATGCATGGTGGATAAATGTCTATGCATGCAACTTGTATTTAGACTTTTAAGATTCTGACCTCTGCTTAAGGTAGTTGAACATTTTTGACAGATGACTTTGCGCTGATCATTTGGATGTTGTTTAAAAAAATGCCAGACTGCACTCTTTCTACTATCGTATACCTTTTCAGGCATTGCAGACTGAGCTTCTTTAACCGGATGGCCACGCTGTCCTCCAACTGGTTTAGGTTTTGCCATGCGTTTTTGGCCAGATACGGGCCCGGTAGATGGAACCTGTTGTGATGTTGATGCCTGCTGCGGCTCCTCCTCCTCCGCTTCAGAACTACTGCCACCTGCACCCTGTTCCCCCAATGGTTGCCAATCGGTGTCCACAACTGGGTCATCTATGACCTCCTCTTCTATGTTGTGTGCAACTTCGTCTGTGTCACCGTGTAAGCCGGTGGTATTGCGTTCGTGACGGAGCACCATAGTCTCCGCTAGTTTTGATTCTGCCTCAGTACACTGCGAGGGCAATGTTCTGGTCTGAGTCAAAGGAACAGCATAGTAATCTGGCTGTGGCTGTGCATCTGTGCACTCCATGTCCGATTCAACTTCTAATGGGCATAGCCTGTTAACTGTTTCACTGTGTAACCCAGGAACGGTATGTGTAAAGAGCTCCATGGAGTAACCTGTTGTGTCGACTGACGCATCCTTCACTGTTGTTTTTAGTGAAGGACACAAGGAAGCGACTTGTTCCTGACCGGGAGCATCCACTGACGATGCACTGCTCTGACATTTGGCACTTTCCGAGGAGGAGGCGAAAGAGTTAGAGGCAGAGTCAGCAATGAAAGCCAATACTTGTTCCTCCTGCTCCGGCTTCAAAAGTGGTTTTCCTACTCCCAGAAAAGAGAGCGTTCGAGGCCTTGTGTAGCCAGACAACGAACCTGGCTCAACAACTCGAGACTTAGGTGCTGTACTGCTTTTACCACGACCACCTGATGCTCCACCACCACTACCATCATTACCAGCTGACAATGACCGCCCACGGCCACGACCTCTTCCACTAGACTTCCTCATTGTTTGCAAAACGTAACCAAAGTAACGCTATTTGTTACTGTAAAACAACTTATCAGGTGAACTCAAACTTCTGTAGGATTTATATATACCTTTATAGGTACCTGACACTGAAAGGAAAATCAGGCCCAATGTTACACACTAGGTTTTCTGTTCCCCAATAATTTGAGACATATGGCACACACAGGACCAGCACTCAAGCAGAAATGCCAATCTTAATCTCCCACTATTTTTTTTTTTTTCTGGGAGAATTTATCCTAAAAAAAAAAAATGGCCAAGTATTACACAGTGTTTTCGGTGGCACACAATGAGAGACAGATACCACACACAGCAATGGCACGGAGGCAGACTTGCCAATATTTATCTCCCACTAATTTTTTTTTGGGAAAAGGGAGAATGTACCCCAAAAAAAAAAAATGGCCAAGTATTACACAGTGTTTTCGGTGCCACACAATGACAGACAGATGCCACACACAGCAATGGCACGGAGGCAGACTTGCCAATATTTATCTCCCACTAATTTTTTTTTGGGAAAAGGGAGATTTTAGCAAAAAAAAAAAAATGGCCAAGTATTACACAGTGTTTTCGGTGGCACACAATGAGAGACAGATACCACACACAGCAATGGCACGGAGGCAGACTTGCCAATATTTATCTCCCACTAATTTTTTTTTTTGGAAAAGGGAGAATGTACCCCCCAAAAAATAAAAATGGCCAAGTATTACACAGTGTTTTCGGTGCCACACAATGACAGACAGATGCCACACACAGCAATGGCACAGAGGCAGACTTGCCAATATTTATCTCCCACTAATTTTTTTTTGGGAAAAGGGAGAATTTAGCAAAAAAAAAAAAAAATGGCCAAGTATTACACAGTGTTTTCGGTGGCACACAATGAGAGACAGATACCACACACAGCAATGGCACGGAGGCAGACGTGCCAGTATTTATCTCCCACTTTTTTTTTGGAAAAGGGAGAATGTACCCCCCCCCCAAAAAAAAATGGCCAAGTATTACACAGTGTTTTCAGTGCCACACAATGACAGACAGATGCCACACACAGCAATGGCACGGAGGCAGACTTGCCAATATTTATCTCCCACTAATTTTTTTTTTGGAAAAGGGAGAATGTACCCAAAAAAAAAAAAATGGCCAAGTATTACACAGTGTTTTCGGTGCCACACAATGAGAGACAGATGCCACACACAGCAATGGCACGGAGGCCAGACTTGCCAATATTTATCTCCCACTAATTTTTTTTGGGGAAAAGGGAGAATTTACCCCCCCCCAAAAAAAATGGGCAAGTATTACACAGTGTTTTCGGTGGCACACAATGAGAGACAGATACCACACACAGCAATGGCACGGAGGCAGACTTGCCAATATTTATCTCCCACTAATTTTTTTTTTGGAAAAGGGAGAATGTACCCAAAAAAAAAAAAAATGGCCAAGTATTACACAGTGTTTTCGGTGCCACACAATGACAGACAGATGCCACACACAGCAATGGCACGGAGGCAGACTTGCCAATATTTATCTCCCACTAATTTTTTTTTTGGGAAAAGGGAGATTTTAGCAAAAAAAAAAAAAAATGGCCAAGTATTACACAGTGTTTTTGGTGGCACACAATGAGAGACAGATACCACACACTGCAATGGCACGGAGGCAGACTTGCCAATATTTATCTCCCACTAATTTTTTTTTTTGGAAAAGGGAGAATGTACCCCCCCCCAAAAAAAAAATGGCCAAGTATTACACAGTGTTTTCGGTGCCACACAATGAGAGACAGATGCCACACACAGCAATGGCACGGAGGCAGACTTGCCAATATTTATCTCCCACTAATTTTTTTTTTGGAAAAGGGAGAATGTACTCCCCCCCCAAAAAAAAATGGCCAAGTATTACACAGTGTTTTCGGTGCCACACAATGACAGACAGATGCCACACACAGCAATGGCACGGAGGCAGACTTGCCAATATTTATCTCCCACTAATTTTTTTTTTGGGAAAAGGGAGATTTTAGCAAAAAAAAAAAATGGCCAAGTATTACACAGTGTTTTTGGTGGCACACAATGAGAGACAGATACCACACACAGCAATGGCACGGAGGCAGACTTGCCAATATTTATCTCCCACTAATTTTTTTTTTTGGAAAAGGGAGAATGTACCCCCCCCCAAAAAAAAATGGCCAAGTATTACACAGTGTTTTCGGTGCCACACAATGAGAGACAGATGCCACACACAGCAATGGCACGGAGGCAGACTTGCCAATATTTATCTCCCACTAATTTTTTTTTTGGAAAAGGGAGAATGTACCCCCCCCAAAAAAAATGGCCAAGTATTACACAGTGTTTTCGGTGCCACACAATGACAGACAGATGCCACACACAGCAATGGCACGGAGGCAGACTTGCCAATATTGATCTCCCACTAATTTTTTTTTTTGGAAAAGGGAGAATTTAGCAAAAAAAAATAAAAAATGGCCAAGTATTACACAGTGTTTTCGGTGGCACACAATGAGAGACAGATACCACACACAGCAATGGCACGGAGGCAGACTTGCCAATATTTATCTCCCACTAATTTTTTGGAAAAGGGAGAATGTACCCCAAAAAAAAAAAATGGCCAAGTATTACACAGTGTTTTCAGTGCCACACAATGACAGACAGATGCCACACACAGCAATGGCACGGAGGCAGACTTGCCAATATTTATCTCCCACTAATTTTTTTTTTGGAAAAGGGAGAATGTACCCAAAAAAAAAAAAATGGCCAAGTATTACACAGTGTTTTCGGTGCCACACAATGACAGACAGATGCCACACACAGCAATGGCACGGAGGCAGACTTGCCAATATTTATCTCCCACTAATTTTTTTTTTGGGAAAAGGGAGATTTTAGCAAAAAAAAAAAAAAATGGCCAAGTATTACACAGTGTTTTTGGTGGCACACAATGAGAGACAGATACCACACACAGCAATGGCACAGAGGCAGACTTGCCAATATTTATCTCCCACTAATTTTTTTTTTTGGAAAAGGGAGAATGTACCCCCCCCCCCAAAAAAAATGGCCAAGTATTACACAGTGTTTTCGGTGCCACACAATGAGAGGCAGATGCCACACACAGCAATGGCACGGAGGCAGACTTGCCAATATTTATCTCCCACTAATTTTTTTTTTGGAAAAGGGAGAATGTACTCCCCCCCCCAAAAAAAATGGCCAAGTATTACACAGTGTTTTCGGTGCCACACAATGACAGACAGATGCCACACACAGCAATGGCACGGAGGCAGACTTGCCAATATTTATCTCCCACTAATTTTTTTTTTGGAAAAGGGAGAATGTACCCCCCCCCAAAAAAATGGCCAAGTATTACACAGTGTTTTCGGTGCCACACAATGACAGACAGATGCCACACACAGCAATGGCACGGAGGCAGACTTGCCAATATTGATCTCCCACTAATTTTTTTTTTTGGAAAAGGGAGAATTTAGCAAAAAAAAATAAAAAATGGCCAAGTATTACACAGTGTTTTCGGTGGCACACAATGAGAGACAGATACCACACACAGCAATGGCACGGAGGCAGACTTGCCAATATTTATCTCCCACTAATTTTTTGGAAAAGGGAGAATGTACCCCCCAAAAAAAAAAATGGCCAAGTATTACACAGTGTTTTCAGTGCCACACAATGACAGACAGATGCCACACACAGCAATGGCACGGAGGCAGACTTGCCAATATTTATCTCCCACTAATTTTTTTTTTGGAAAAGGGAGAATTTAGCAAAAAAAAAAAAAGGCCAAGAATTACACAGTGTTTTCGGTGGCACACAATGAGAGACAGATACCACACACAGCAATGGCACGGAGGCAGACTTGCCAATATTTATCTCCCACTAATTTTTTTTTTGGAAAAGGGAGAATGTACCCCAAAAAAAATAAAAAGGCCAAGTATTACACAGTGTTTTCGGTGCCACACAATGAGAGACAGATACCACACACAGCAATGGCACGGAGGCAGACTTGCCAATATTTATCTCCCTGCAGTTATCTCAGAAAAGTATGGCAGGCAGCTATAAAAAGGATTGCTGCACACAAAAGTGTGTACAAACACAAGATAGCTGTGCAGAAAGGAAGGAAAAACGGGATTTGTGCTTTGAAAAAAGCAGTTGGTTTACACAGCGGCGTACACACAGGCACAGCAACGCAGCTATCAGGGTCAGGGAGCCTTCTAGTGCAGCCCAATGAGCCACAGCACTGAGGAAAAAAAATGTAGCTTCCACTGTCCCTGCAATCAAAATGTGGTGTTGGACAGTGGAAATCGCTACAGCACAAGCGGTTTGTAGCTTTATGTACCCTGCCTATCACTATCCCTGCTTCCGAAGAAGCTGCAGCAACCTCTCCCTACGCTCAGATCAGCAGCAGTAAGATGGCGGTCGGCGGGAACGCCCCTTTATAGCCCCTGTGACGCCGCAGAAAGCAAGCCAATTACTGCAATGCCCTTCTCTAAGATGGTGGGGACTGAGATCTATGTCATCACGCTGCCCACACTCTGCGTCCACCTTCATTGGCTGAGAAATGGCGCTTTTAGCGTCATTGAAACGCGACTTTGGCACGAAAGTCGCGTACCGCATGGCAGACCCCCACACAGGGATCGGCTCGGTTTCATGAGACGCCGACTTTGCCAAAAGTTGGCGACTTATGAAAATGAACGATCCGTTTCGCTCAACCCTACTCAGAACCCAATTATCAACTGGGAGACAAAGGAGATTATCTTTCCAACAAGGAGCAACTCAGCGTTAACAGAAGCTGTCCCAGAGTCCACGGCTATGGAACCACATGTACAGGTATCTTCTTTACCTCCAGCATATAAAGAGTTCTCTGACCTCTGTGACAAGAAGAATGCAGATCAACTTCCTCCATATAGGCATTATGACTGTTCCATTGAGTTGCTTCCTGGGGCAGATATTCCTTTTGGTCACGTATACCCTTTGGCGGCACCTGAGCTTCAAGCCTTAAAGGAGTATATTGATGAAAATCTGGCCAAAGGCTTCATACGTCCTTCTTCCTCACCAGCAGGGGCACCCATTTTTTTTGTAAAGAAGAAGGATGGGACCCTGAGACCCCGTGTTGACTATCGGGAACTCAATAAGGTAACCTGTTGTGAATTCTGCTTTTGGGTTCCCTCCGGTGGTAGTAGGTGGTAATGCAGTTGTCCCTGGGTTGCAGTCCTGGTCAGGTGTGTCTGCTGATTGCAGTTCTGACTGGGGTATTTAGGTGTGCAGGATTCATTAGTCCTTGCCAATTGTCAATTGTTGTTGGGAGGTGTTGGACCTCTGCCTGGCTCCTCCTGTCATTCTGCCAAATCAGCAAAGATAAGTGTCTGTTTTTTTTTCAAGTGGCACACATGCTGTGTGCTTCACAATTCAGTGCTATTCTTTGTGTTTTCTTGTCCAGCTTAGATTGTGTCAGTATTTTCTCAGTCTTGCTGGATTCTCTGGAGTGGCAGATATACATTCCATGTCTTTAGTTAGATTGTGGAACTTTTTGTATTATCTGTTGTGGATATTTTTGGAAGGGTTTTAATACTGACCGCCTAGTAATCTGTCCTATCCTTTCCTATTTAGCTAGAGTGGCCTCTTTTGCTAAATCCTGTTTTCTACCTGCGTGTGTCTATTCTTCTCCTACTCAGTCATTATTCGTGGGGGGCTGCCTATCCTTTTGGGGTCTGCTCTGAGGCAAGATAGCATTCCTATTTCCATCTATAGGGGTATTTAGTCCTCCGGCTGTGCCGAGGTGTCTAGGGTTTGTTAGGCACACCCCACGGCTACTTCTAGTTGCGGTGTTAGTTCAGGATTTGCGGTCAGTACAGGTTCCACCGACTCCAGAGAAAGTTTTTATGCGGCTCCAAGGTCACTGGATCATAACAGTACAACCAATAATGAGTTAAATGCATCTCAGAAGAAGGGAAGAAAGGTGTTGAGCCATTTTTTTTTCTGCAGTCTGTTTTGTCTTCTCTTCCCTCTTTATTTATGGGTGGCTGAGGAGTCTTGTGCCAGCATGGATGTTCAGGAATTAGCTTCTTGTGTAGACCAGCTTGCTGCTAGGGTACAGGATATTTCTGATTATATTGTTCAGACTCCTGCTTTAGAGCCGAAGATTCCTACTCCTGATTTGTTTTTTGGTGATAGGTCCAAATTTTTGGGTTTTAAAAACAATTGTAAACTGCTTTTTGCTCTGAGACCACGATCCTCCGGTGATTCCATTCAGCAGGTTAAAATTGTCATCTCCCTGCTGCGTGGCGATCCACAGGATTGGGCATTTTCCCTGGAATCTGGGAATCCGGCCTTGCTTAATGTAGATTCCTTTTTTCAGGCTTTAGGATTATTATATGATGAACCGAATTCTGTGGATCAAGCGGAGAAAACCTTATTGGCCCTGTCTCAGGGTCAAGAGGCGGCAGAATTGTATTGTCAGAAATTTAGAAAATGGTCTGTGTTGACTAAATGGAATGATGATGCTTTGGCGGCAATTTTCAGAAAGGGTCTTTCTGAATCCGTTAAAGATGTTATGGTGGGGCCTTCCGGTCTGAGTGGTTCTATGTCTCTGGCCATTCAGATTGATCGGCGTTTGCGGGAGCGTCAAACTGTGCGCGCTGTGGCGTCGTCCTTAGAGCAAAGTCCTTTGCCAATGCAGTGTGATAGGATTTTGTCTAGAATGGAACGACAAGGATTCAGACGTCAGAATAGGTTGTGTTATTATTGTGGCGACGCTTCTCATGTCATTTCAGTCTGCCCTAAGCGGACAAAAAGGATCGCTAGTTCATTTAATATCAGTACTGTACAACCTAAATTTCTGTTATCGGTGTCCTTGATCTGCTCATTGTCATCATTTTCTGTCATGGCGTTTGTGGATTCAGGCGCCGCCTTGAACTTAATGGATTTTGAGTGTGCCAGGTGTTGTGGTTTTCCCTTGCAGCCTTTGCAGAACCCTATTCCTTTAAGGGGGATTGATGCTACACCTTTGGCTAAAAATAAGCCCCAGTTTTGGACACAGGTGACCATGCACATGGCGCCAGCCCATCAGGAAGATTGTCGATTTCTGGTGTTGCATTATTTGCATGATGTTATCGTGCTGTGTTTCCCGTGGTTGCAGGTACATAATCCTATGTTGGATTGGAAATCTATGTCTGTGACTAGTTGGGGTTGTCAGGGGGTTCATAATGATGTTCCTTTGATGTCAATCTCCTCTTCTTCCTCTTCCGAAATTCCAGAGTTTTTGTCTGATTTTCAGGATGTATTCGATGAGCCCAAGTCCAGTTCCCTTCCACCGCACAGGGACTGTGATTGTGCGATTGACTTGATTCCAGGCAGTAAGTTTCCTAAGGGCCGACTTTTCAACCTGTCTGTGCCTGAACATACCGCCATGCGGAGTTATGTTAAGGAGTCTTTGGAGAAAGGGCATATTCGGCCATCTTCTTCACCGTTGGGAGCAGGAGTTTTTTTTGTTGCTAAGAAGGATGGCTCCTTGAGACCTTGTATTGATTATCGCCTCTTGAATAAGATCACGGCCAAGTTTCAATACCCTTTACCTTTGCTTTCCGATTTGGTTGCTAGGATTAAGGGGGCTAGTTGGTTTACGAAGATTGACCTTCGGGGGGCATATAATCTTGTTCGTATTAAGCAGGGTGATGAATGGTAAACTGCGTTTAATACGCCCGAAGGCCATTTTGAATACCTTGTGATGCCATTCGGGCTCACTAACTCTCCATCTGTTTTTCAATCCTTCATGCATGATATCTTCCGGACTTATATTGATAAATTCTTGATTGTATATTTGGACGATATTTTGATTTTTTCCGATGATTGGAAGTCTCATGTGGAACAGGTCAGGATGGTATTTCAGATCCTTCGTGACAATGATTTGTTTGTGAAGGGGTCTAAGTGTCTCTTTGGGGTGCAGAAGGTTTCTTTTTTGGGCTTTATTTTTTCTCCCTCATCTATGGAGATGGATCCGGTTAAGGTTCAGGCCATTCATGATTGGATTCAACCCACATCCGTGAAGAGCCTTCAGAAATTTTTGGGTTTTGCAAATTTTTATCGCCGGTTCATTGCTAACTTCTCCAGCATGGTTAAACCCTTGACTGATTTGACGAAAAAAGGCGCTGATGTGGCGAATTGGTCCTCTGCGGCTGTCTCTGCCTTTCAGGAGCTTAAACGCCGATTTACTTCTGCTCCGGTGTTGCGCCAACCAGATGTTTCTCTTCCGTTTCAGGTTGAGATTGATGTTTCTGAGATTGGGGCAGGGGCCGTTTTGTCTCAGAGGGATTCTGTTGGTTCTTTGATGAAACCGTGTGCCTTCTTCTCCCGCAAGTTTTCGCCTGCTGAACACAATTATGATGTCGGCAATCGGGAGTTGTTGGCTATGAAGTGGGCGCTTGAGGAGTGGCGACATTGGCTTGAGGGAGCTAAGCACCGTATTGTGGTCCTGACCGATCATAAGAATTTGATTTACCTCGAGTCTGCCAAACGGCTGAGTCCTAGACAGGCTCGATGGTTCTTGTTTTTTTTCCCGTTTTGATTTCGTGGTTTCGTATCTTCCGGGTTCTAAGAATATTAAGGCTGATGCCCTTTCTAGGAGTTTTTTGCCTGATTCTCCTGAGGTCCTTGAACCGGTCGGCATTCTGAAAGAAGGGGTGGTTCTTTTTTGCCATTTCCCCTGATTTACGGCGGGTTCTTCAGGAATTTCAGGCTGATAGACCTGATTGCTGTCCTGTGGGGAAATTGTTTGTTCCTAACAGATGGACTAGTAGAGTGATTTCTGAGGTTCACTGTTCTGTGTTGGCTGGTCATCCTGGTATTTTTGGTACCAGAGATTTGGTTGGTAGGTCCTTTTGGTGGCCTTCGTTGTCACATGATGTGCATTCTTTTGTGCAGTCCTGTGGGACTTGTGCGCAGGCCAAGCCTTGTTGTTCCCGTACTAGTGGGTTACTTTTGCCATTGCCGATCCCTGAGAGGCCCTGGACGCATATTTCTATGGATTTTATTTCTGATCTTCCGGTTTCCCAGAGGATGACGGTTATCTGGGTTGTTTGTGACCGGTTTTCTAAGATGGTTCATTTGGTGCCTTTGCCTAAATTGCCTTCCTCTTCAGAGTTGGTTCCGTTGTTTTTTCAGCATGTGGTTCGTTTGCATGGTATTCCGGAGAATATTGTGTCCGACAGAGGTTCCCAGTTTGTTTCTAGTTTTTGGCAGGCCTTTTGTGCTAGGCTGGGCATTGATTTGTCTTATTCTTCTGCATTTCATCCTCAGACAAATGGCCAGACTGAGCGAACTAATCAGACTTTGGAGACTTATTTGAGATGCTTTGTGTCTGCCGATCAGGATGATTGGGTGGCCTTTTTGTCATTGGCCGAGTTTGCCCTTAATAATTGGGCTAGTTCGGCTACTTTGGTTTCGCCTTTTTTTTGTAATTTTGGTTTTCATCCTTGTTTTTCTTCTGGGCAGGTTGAGCCTTCTGACTGTCCTGGTGAGGATTCTGTGGTTGACAGGTTGCAGCAGATTTGGGCTCATGTCGTGGACAATTTGGTGTTGTCTCAGGAGGAGGCTCAATGTTTTGCTAACCGTCGTCGGTGTGTTGGTTCCCGGCTTCAGGTTGGGGATTTGGTTTGGTTGTCTTCCCGTCATGTTCCTATGAAGGTCTCTTCCCCTAAGTTTAAGCCTCGGTTTATTGGTCCTTATAGGATTTCTGAGATTATTAATCCGGTGTCTTTTCGATTGGCGCTTCCGGCCTCTTTTGCTATCCATAATGTCTTCCATAGATCTTTATTGCGGAAATATGTGGTGCCCGTTGTTCCCTCTGTTGATCCTCCGGCCCCTGTTTTGGTTGATGGGGAGTTGGAGTATGTGGTTGAGAAGATTTTGGATTCTCGTTTTTCGAGGCGGAGGCTTCAGTACCTTGTCAAATGGAAGGGTTATGTGTTATGACCCCAATGGCAGAGGGTCTCAGGAATAAATACCAAGTCTGCAAACACAAAAAACCAGCTCATAGGGCAGTGGTAACTGGGCTGACCATATATCTAATCCTAGCACCACAAATAGAAGTAGCCGGGGAACGTGCCTACGTTGGTTCTAGACGTCTCGCGCCAGCCGGAGAACTAACTAACCCTAGAAGGGAAAAGAAAGACCTTTCTTGCCTCCAGAGAAAAGACCCCAAAAGTTGGATACAAGCCCCCAACAAATAATAACGGTGAGGTAAGAGGAAAAGACAAACATAAGAATGAGCTAGGTATTTAGCAAAGAGAGGCCCACTAGCTAATAGCAGAATATAGTAAGATGACTTATATGGTCAGCAAAAACCCTATTAAAATATCCACGCTGGATATTCAAGAACCCCCGAACCGTCTAACGGCCGGGGGGAGAACACCAGCCCCCTAGAGCTTCCAGCAAGGTCAGAAATCACATTTAGTACAAGCTGGACAAAAATAGTAGCAAAGCAAGTAACTCAAAAAACAAAGAAGCAAGACTTAGCTTAATTTTGCAAGAGCCAGGACCAGCAGACAGGAGCAACAGAAGGATCTGATTACAACGATGCCAGGCACTGGACTAAGGATCCAGGAAGTTAATATAGCGACACCCCTGGACTAACGACCCAGGTGAGTGCCAAACAGAAAAAAGACAATCCCAGAGTCATACCACTAGTGACCACAAGAGGGAGCCAAATAGTCTAATTCACAACAGTACCCCCCCCTTAAGGAGGGGTCACCGAACCCTCACCAAGACCACCAGGGCGATCAGGATGAGCAGCGTGAAAGGCACGAACTAAATCGTCCGCATGCACATCAGAGGCAACCACCCAGGAATTATCCTCCTGACCATAGCCCTTCCACTTGACCAGATACTGAAGCCTCCGCCTGGAGAGACGAGAATCCAAGATCTTCTCCACCACGTACTCCAACTCGCCCTCAACCAACACCGGAGCAGGAGGCTCAACAGAAGGAACCACAGGTACAACGTACCGCCGCGACAAAGACCTATGGAACACGTTGTGAATGGCAAATGACACAGGAAGATCCAAGCGAAAGGACACAGGATTAAGGATTTCCAATATCTTGTAAGGACCGATGAAGCGAGGCTTAAATTTAGGAGAGGAGACCTTCATAGGAACAAATTGAGAAGACAGCCATACCAAATCCCCAACACGAAGTCGGGGACCCACACCGCGGCGGCGGTTGGCAAAACGCTGAGCCTTCTCTTGTGACAACTTTAAGTTGTCCACCACATGATTCCAGATCTGCTGCAACCTATCCACCACAGAATCTACCCCAGGACAGTCAGAAGGCTCCACATGTCCCGAGGCAAAACGAGGATGGAAACCAGAGTTGCAGAAAAATGGCGAAACCAATGTAGCGGAACTAGCCCGATTATTAAGGGCAAACTCAGCCAACGGCAAGAAGGTCACCCAATCATCCTGATCCGCAGAAACAAAACACCTCAAATAAGCCTCCAGAGTCTGATTAGTTCGCTCCGTTTGTCCATTAGTCTGAGGATGAAAGGCAGACGAAAACGACAACTCAATGCCCATCCTAGCACAAAAGGATCGCCAGAACCTGGAAACAAACTGGGATCCTCTGTCAGACACAATATTCTCAGGAATGCCGTGTAAACGAACCACATTCTGAAAGAACACAGGAACCAGATCGGAAGAGGAAGGCAGCTTAGGCAAAGGTACCAAATGGACCATCTTAGAAAAGCGATCACATACCACCCAGATGACAGACATGCCCTGAGACACCGGGAGATCTGAAATGAAATCCATGGAAATGTGTGTCCAAGGCCTCTTCGGGACAGGCAATGGCAAGAGCAACCCGCTGGCATGCGAACAGCAAGGCTTAGCTCGAGCACAAGTCCCACAGGACTGCACAAACGACCGCACATCCCGTGACAAGGAAGGCCACCAAAAGGACCTAGCCACCAGATCTCTGGTGCCAAAAATTCCCGGATGCCCTGCCAACACCGAGGAATGAACCTCGGAAATGACTCTGCTGGTCCACTTATCAGGAACAAACAGTCTGTCAGGTGGACACGAGTCAGGTCTACCAGCCTGAAATCTCTGCAACACACGTCGCAAATCCGGAGAAATGGCAGACAAGATAACTCCCTCTTTAAGAATACCAACTGGTTCTGCGACTCCCGGAGAGTCAGGCACAAAGCTCCTTGAAAGAGCATCAGCCTTCACATTCTTTGAACCTGGTAAATACGAGACCACAAAGTCAAAACGGGAGAAAAACAATGACCAGCGGGCCTGTCTAGGATTCAGGCGTTTAGCAGACTCGAGATACATCAAATTTTTGTGATCAGTCAAGACCACCACACGATGCTTAGCACCCTCGAGCCAATGACGCCACTCCTCAAATGCCCACTTCATGGCCAACAACTCCCGATTCCCAACATCATAATTCCGCTCAGCAGGCAAAAACTTCCTTGAGAAAAAGGCACAAGGTCTCATCACAGAGCAACCAGGGCCTCTCTGCGACAAAACGGCCCCTGCCCCAATCTCAGAAGCATCCACTTCAACCTGAAAGGGAAGTGAGACATCAGGCTGGCACAAAACAGGCGCCGAAGTAAACCGGCGCTTCAACTCCTGGAAAGCCTCCACGGCTGCAGGAGCCCAGTTAGCAACATCAGAACCTTTCTTGGTCATATCCGTCAAAGGTTTAGCAATGCTAGAAAAATTAGCAATAAAACGACGGTAGAAGTTAGCAAAACCCAAGAACTTCTGAAGACTCTTAACTGACGTGGGTTGAGTCCAATCATGAATAGCACGGACCTTGACTGGGTCCATCTCCACCGCAGAAGGGGAAAAAATAAACCCCAAAAAGGGAACCTTCTGTACTCCAAAGAGACACCTTGAGCCCTTAACAAATAAAGCATTCTCACGCAAAACCTGAAACACCATCCTGACCTGCTCTACATGCGAGTCCCAGTCATCAGAAAAAACCCGAATATCATCCAGATAAACGATCATAAATTTATCCAGATACTTCCGGAAAATATCATGCATAAAGGACTGAAACACTGAAGGAGCATTAGAGAGCCCAAAAGGCATCACCAAGTACTCAAAATGACCTTCGGGCGTATTAAACGCGGTTTTCCATTCATCTCCTCGCTTAATGCGCACAAGGTTGTACGCACCACGAAGATCTATCTTGGTGAACCACTTGGCACCTTTAATTCGGGCAAACAAGTCTGACAACAGAGGCAAAGGATACTGAAATTTAACAGTGATTTTATTCAAAAGCCGATAGTCAATACAAGGTCTCAAAGATCCGTCCTTCTTGGCCACAAAAAAGAATCCCGCACCAAGAGGGGAAGAGGAAGGACGGATATGCCCCTTCTCCAGAGATTCCTTGATATACGAACGCATTGCGGTATGCTCAGGTACAGACAGATTAAATAGTCTTCCCTTAGGAAATTTGCTACCTGGAATCAAATCTATGGCACAGTCACAGTCCCTATGAGGAGGCAGCACACTGGACCTGGACTCGCTGAACACATCCTGATAATCAGACAAATACTCAGGAACTTCCGAAGGAGTAGAGGAAGCAATAGACACCGGCGGGGAATCACCATGAATACCCTGACAGCCCCAACTTGACACAGACATTGCCTTCCAATCCAAGACTGGATTATGAGTCTGTAACCATGGCAAACCCAAAACGACCAAATCATGCATTTTATGCAGAACAAGAAAACGAATCACCTCCCGATGTTCAGGAGTCATGCACATGGTTACCTGTGTCCAAAACTGTGGTTTATTTTCCGCCAATGGCGTAGCATCAATACCCCTCAGAGGGATAGGATTAACCAACGGCTCAAGAACAAAACCACAGCGCTTGGCAAATGACAGATCCATAAGACTCAGGGCAGCACCTGAATCCACAAACGCCATAACAGGGTAAGAGGACAATGAGCAAATTAAAGTCACAGACAAAATAAATGTAGGTTGCAAATTACCAATGGCGACAGGACTAACAACCCTTGTTAGGCGTTTAGAGCATGCTGATATAACATGTGTAGAATCACCACAGTAAAAACACAACCCATTCTGACGTCTATGATTTTTCCGCTCATTTCTGGTCTGAATTCTATCACATTGCATCAAATCAGGTGTTTGTTTAGACAACACCACCAGAGGATTAGCGGTTTTGCGCTCCCGCAAACGCCGGTCAATTTGAATAGCCAGCGCCATGGAATCATTCAGACTTGTAGGAATGGAGAAACCCACCATCACATTCTTAATGGCTTCAGAAAGGCCATTTCTGAAGTTTGCGGCCAGAGCACACTCATTCCACTGAGTAAGCACGGACCATTTCTGAAATTTTTGGCAATACACTTCAGCTTCATCCTGGCCCTGAGAAATAGCCAGCAAGGCTTTTTCTGCCTGAACCTCAAGATTGGGTTCCTCGTAAAGCAATCCGAGCGCCAGAAAAAACGCATCAATATTTGCCAATGCCGGATCTCCTGGCGCTAGCGAGAAAGCCCAATCCTGAGGGTCGCCCCGTAAGAAAGAGATAACAATTTTAACTTGCTGAACTGAGTCTCCAGATGAACGGGGTCTCAGAGATAGAAACAATTTACAATTATCCCTGAAATTCCTAAACTTAAATCGGTCTCCAGAAAACAGTTCAGGAATAGGTATTTTAGGTTCAGACATAGGACTACTGGTAACAAAATCTTGTATGCTTTGCACACGAGCAGCAAGCTGGTCCACACTTGTAATCAAGGTCTGGACATTCATGTCTGCAGCAAGCTCAAGCCACTCAGAGGTAAAGGGGAGAAAGAGAGGAAAAAAAAAAAAATTCAGAATTTCCCTTCTTATATCCCACTTCTGCAATGCATTAAACATTCAATGTTGGCCTGGCATACTGTTATGACCCCAATGGCAGAGGGTCTCAGGAATAAATACCAAGTCTGCAAACACAAAAAACCAGCTCATAGGGCAGTGGTAACTGGGCTGACCATATATCTAATCCTAGCACCACAAATAGAAGTAGCCGGGGAACGTGCCTACGTTGGTTCTAGACGTCTCGTGCCAGCCGGAGAACTAACTAACCCTAGAAGGGAAAAGAAAGACCTTTCTTGCCTCCAGAGAAAAGACCCCAAAAGTTGGATACAAGCCCCCAACAAATAATAATGGTGAGGTAAGAGGAAAAGACAAACATAAGAATGAGCTAGGTATTTAGCAAAGAGAGGCCCACTAGCTAATAGCAGAATATAGTAAGATGACTTATATGGTCAGCAAAAACCCTATTAAAATATCCACGCTAGATATTCAAGAACCCCCGAACCGTCTAATGGCCGGGGGGAGAACACCAGCCCCCTAGAGCTTCCAGCAAGGTCAGAAATCACATTTAGTACAAGCTGGACAAAAATAGTAGCAAAGCAAGTAACTCAAAAAACAAAGAAGCAAGACTTAGCTTAATTTTGCAAGAGCCAGGACCAGCAGACAGGAGCAACAGAAGGATCTGATTACAACGATGCCAGGCACTGAACTAAGGATCCAGGAAGTTAATATAGCGACACCCCTGGACTAACGACCCAGGTGAGTGCCAAACAGAAAAAAGACAATCCCAGAGTCATACCACTAGTGACCACAAGAGGGAGCCAAAAAGTCTAATTCACAACAGTTATGGCCAGGAGGATAATTCTTGGGTTTTTGCTTCTGATGTCCATGCTGCTGATCTGGTCCGTGCCTTTCATCTGGCTCGTCCTGATCGGCCTGGGGGCGCTGGTGAGGGTTCGGTGACCCCTCCTCAAGGGGAGGGTACTGTTGTGAATTCTGCTTTTGGGTTCCCTCCGGTGGTAGTAGGTGGTAATGCAGTTGTCCCTGGGTTGCAGTCCTGGTCAGGTGTGTCTGCTGATTGCAGTTCTGACTGGGGTATTTAGGTGTGCAGGATTCATTAGTCCTTGCCAGTTGTCAATTGTTGTTGGGAGGTGTTGGACCTCTGCCTGGTTCCTCCTGTCATTCTGCCAAATCAGCAAAGATAAGTGTGTTTTTTTTTTCCTGTGGCACACATGCTGTGTGCTTCACAATTCAGTGCTATTCTATGTGTTTTCTTGTCCAGCTTAGATTGTGTCAGTATTTTCTCAGTCTTGATGGATTCTCTGGAGTGGCAGATATACATTCCATGTCTTTAGTTAGATTGTGGAACTTTTTGTATTATCTGTTGTGGATATTTTTGGAAGGGTTTTAATACTGACCGCTTAGTAATCTGTCCTATCCTTTCCTATTTAGCTAGAGTGGCCTCTTTTGCTAAATCCTGTTTTCTACCTGCGTGTATCTATTCTTCTCCTACTCAGTCATTATTTGTGGGGGGCTGCCTATCCTTTGGGGGTCTGCTCTGAGGCAAGATAGCATTCCTATTTCCATCTATAGGGGTATTTAGTCCTCCGGCTGTGTCGAGGTGTCTAGGGTTTGTTAGGCACACCCCACGGCTACTTCTAGTTGCGGTGTTAGTTCAGGATTTGCGGTCAGTACAGGTTCCACCGACTCCAGAGAAAGTTTTCATGCGGCTCCAAGGTCACTGGATCATAACAGTAACCGTACGAAACCGTTACCCTTTGCCTCTGATTCCCGAATTACTGGAAAGAGTCCGCCACGCTAAGGTGTTCTCTAAGCTGGATCTTCGTGGGGCTTATAATTTGGTGCGTATTCGTCCAGGGGATGAGTGGAAGGCAGCATTCAGATGCCGGTATGGACACTTAGAATCTCTTGTGATGCCCTTCGGGCTTTGTAACGCCCCTGCAGCATTTCAACACCTTGTTAATGACATCTTCAGAGATTTGTTGGACCAGTTTGTGGTGATCTATTTGGACGATATACTAATCTTTTCTGACTCTCTACAGGAACATGAAGAACATGTCAAAACTGTTTTAAGACGTCTGAAAGAGAACCAACTGTATATCAAGCTGGAGAAATGTGAGTTCCATCATTCTGAGATACAGTTCTTGGGTTATATCATCTCTCCCCAGGGGCTGAACATGGAATCTGGTAAGATTCAGGCTCTCCTTGACTGGCCGGCACCCAAGAACGTTAAGGAGGTCCAACGTTTTATTGGTTTTGCAAATTTTTGCAGACCCTTCATTCGAAATTTTTCTGATATTGTCCGTCCCATTACTTCTTTGACAAAGAAGGAAAAGCCCTTTAAGTGGTCATCACAGGCTCAAGAAGCTTTTGATCGGCTGAAGATCTGTTTCACATCAGCACCGCTGTTGATACACCCAGATCCAACACATCCTTTCATTGTGGAGGTGGACGCTTCTGATAATGCTTTGGGGGCTATTCTCTCCCAAAGAACTGGAGAGAAGGGTCTGCTACATCCTTGTGCTTTCTATTCCCGTAGACTAACCTCAGCAGAGAAGAATTACGATGTGGGAGACAAGGAATTGCTGGCTATTATTGCGGCTTTCAAAGAATGGAGGCATCATCTGCAAGGAGCTGCATAACAGATCATAGTGCTAACTGACCATCGCAATCTAGAGTTCCTTAGATCCGCTAGATGTCTTTCTCCTTGTCAGGCTCGTTGGAACTTATTCTTAAATCAATTTAACTTTGTTATCTCGTACCGTCCAGGTTTTTCATGTATCTTTACTAAAGCCTGTATCTCCTAATACCTTCCAGGGACGTGTTGTGCCACCTCCGCAGCCTGTGGTGATTGATGGGCAAGAACAATTCGTGGTGGAGGAAATTATTGATTCCAGGATTCGCAGGAATCGGCTCCAATATCTGATAAGATGGCAGGGATATCCCCCTGAGGAAGACTCTTGGGAACCTGTGGAAAACAACAATGTCAAACAGAAGATTTCTCATTTTCATCAGAGATTCCCTGAGAAACCAGGTCCAGGATCGTCCTGAGGCCGCTTCTAAGGAGGGAGTAATGTCAGGACTCTGAACATTTTTTACCTTTTGTGCATTACTGCCCTTTTCCAACATGGCGTCTTTGGTCTCATGTGCACTTGTCTTCCTGCTATAAAACTCCACCCCAGCCTTCAGTCTGTGCTAGATTATTCTGCTTTGCATCCAGCTCCTGATTACTCCCTGGCCTTGCACCTGCACCTGCTCCTGTGAACCTGTGTTGGAGATCCTGCCACTCTGCTCTGAGTTCCTGCTGCATACACCAGTGTTCAGCAATCCTCCTTCATCTGCTGCTCATGTTACTTCCATCTGCATTTGCTGGACATGTAAGCTGTTTCAACTCTGCAAAACCTGAGACTATTAACCAGGCCTCCCTGGTTGAGCTAAGATATGATTTGAACTGCCTAATAGCATATCTATCTGTGTCTGGACTAAGTCAAGGATCTATTCGTGTCAAGTTTCCTCAAGTATAACTGTGCTTCATAGACTTTCTGTTTGTTTGCATCTACCTCTGAAGTTTCCTATTGACTGCTAAGCTGCGTTTATTATTTGCACCAAGTGTTGTGGACTTGACTTTCTCTCTGCACCTGCTTGAATCACCGTGTGATAATATAAACTTTACCACTTATAAAACTGTGTCCTGTTGTCTTGTTCCACACAAAGAGTCTCCTGAATTATCCCCTATAATTATTACAAACAGCCTCAGGGGAACATTGGACAGTATTGGAACCCTTCTTAGTCAGATCAGTAAGAGGTTTTGCGATAACAGAAAAACAGAAAAATTCTTTATGAATTTTCTATAATAATTAGCAAACCCCAAGAATCTCTGAATCATCTTCAAGCATTCAGGTCTAGGCCACTCCAATACCACCTGAGCCTTCACCGGGTCCATCTCAAAACCATCACTGGGTATAAAGTACCCCCAAAAAACAAATTTTCTCTACTGCAAACTCACATTTCTCCAGTTTAGCAAAGTGTGTGTTCTCTCTCATAATCTGCAGAACCTCGTGGACTCTCAATGCTGATTAACACTGTTGTCCAGCAAGGACTGGGAGGCAGGTGCTGTTTAGAAAAGAGTGATACGATCACCTGACCCAAAACAAACCCAGCACCAGATGGAAAAGACAAGCAGGCAGAACACCACAAGAAAATGGCAGATAGTCACAAACTAAACAGATTCTATCACCCAGACACCCTAAGGGGTGGAACCGTGACACCTGCCTTCACGGTAATTACTGCTTTTCCTGTACAATCTCTGTCCTGTCCTGGCAACCACTGCTCTTCCTGGACAATCCCTGTCCAGTCCTGGAAATCACTGCTCTTCCTGGACAATTCCTGTCCCGTCCTGGCAATCACTGTTCTTTCTAGACAGTCCCTGTCCTGTAATGTCTGTGCTTTTAGGCCCACCAGCTTCCACCCATTCTCCTTGTCCGGTTTCAAAAAGGAAAAGGTAAAAGGCTCGCTGTCTCAGTTTCACCTAGTCCCGGCCATAGGCCCCAGATCCTTCTTTGGATGGTTACTGTTTAAGGTGGTGTCCGCCTGCACGCCACTAAAGGTACCGTCACATTAAGCGACGCTGCAGCGATATCGACAACGATGCCAATCGCTGCAGCATCGCTGTGTGGTTGCTGGAGAGCTGTCACACAGACAGCTCTCCAGCGACCAACGATGCCGAAGTCCCAGGGTAACCAGGGTAAACATCGGGTTACTAAGCGCAGGGCCGCGCTTAGTAACCCGATGTTTACCCTGGTTACCATTGTAAATGTAAAAAAAAACAGTACATACTCACCTTCTGATGTCCGTCAGGTCCCTGGCCGTCTGCTTCCCGCACTGACTGTGAGCGCCGGCCGGCCGTAAAGTAAAAGCAGAGCACAGCGGTGACGTCACCGCTGTGCTGTGCTTTACGGCTGGCCGGCGCTCACAGTCAGTGCGGGAAGCAGACGGCCAGAGACCTGACGGACATCAGAGGGTGAGTATGTAGTGTTTTTTTTTTACATTTACAATGGTAACCAGGGTAAATATCACTGAGGAAACAAACAAAAAACAATAGGTAAAAAACAGAAGCAGGATAACCAGCAAAAGCAAGGTAGTAACCAAGGGAAGGCAGGAACGGAGGGGAACCGTGAGCACAGACGAAAACGGAGCGAGCACGATAAGAGGGGAAAACGGAGAGAGCCAGACGCAATAGCAAAAACTCTAAAACATTCAGGCACCAGGGAGCAGGGGAGCCTACCTCTTATAGTAGAGGCAGGAACGGGATTGGATAACAGGAGACTGACCTAATGACCTCAGGAAGAGGTAACAGAGAAGCTGCGCCTGCGCCCCTGAGGAAACCTAGAGCGCCTGCGCAAAGAGAGAGTACCTGCCGAGGACCTGGACACCGGAAGTGCTGGGGAAGCACAGAAGCGCGCGGACCCAGAAATGGATTGCCGGGGATGTGCAGCAGCAGAGAAGGAGGATCCGGCGCTCACAGGAGCAGGACGGACGGAAGCAGATGCAGGGACAGAGAGGTGAGAGCGGCGGACCCCAGGCAGCGCAGCGGGGGAGCGGCGACGCAGGAGAGCAGCGTCGGTAACAGTACCCCCCTTACACCCCCCCCTAGGTAAAGTAGCAAATAATCTGTTAAGAATACGAGGAGCATAGATGTTTTCCAAAGGCTCCCAGGACCTCTCCTCAGGACCAAACCCCTTCCAATCAACCAAGAAAAATTATTTTCCCCGAATCCTCTTAACAGTCAAAATATCCTTTACCTCAAAGACGTTGTCAGTGCTGACTGGATGAGAAGAGGTACAAGAGGAGGGATGAAAACGGTTAAAGACGGCTGGTTTGAGAAGAGAGACATGAAACGTATTGGGTATACGAAGCGAAGCAAGCAATCTCAGCTTGTAAGCAACATCGTTGACTCGACGCAGAATCTCAAAAGGACCAATGAAACGTGGACCAAGTTTGTAGGAAGGAATCTTGAGTCTGATGAATCTTGAAGAAAGCCAGACCTTATCACCAGGAGAGAAAGGAGGAGAATCTAAACGCCTCTTGTCTGCTTGTCTTCTCATTCTTGAAGAAGCTCGGTTTAACGTTTCTTTGACCTAGTCCCAGATAGAAGAAAACTCGAGAGCCACAGAGTCAGCTGCTGGAACACCAGAGGCAGGAGAAACTGGTAGGGGCACACCAGGATGCTGTCCAAAAACAATGAAAAACAGAGTTCTTGCAGAGGACTCGCTGGAATGGTTGTTATAGGCAAACTCCGCCCAAGGAAGCAAATTGACCCAGTCATTATGGTGAGCATTAGAAAAATGCCGTAAATAAACAGCCAAAGTCTGGTTGGTTCGTTCCGCCTGACCGTTGGTTTGAGGATGATATGAGGAAGAGAAGTCCAGGTTCACCTTTAAAAGTCCGCACAAAGCTCTCCAAAAGCGGGAAGTAAATTGAACCCCTCTGTCCGACACGATGTGCTGAGGTAGACCATGGAATTTGAAGGTGTTAAGAATAAAAATGTTTGCCAACTCAGGAGCAGAAGGTAAACCGGGCAACGGAATAAAGTGAGCCATCTTAGAGAATCTGTCCACAACGACGAGGATGACCGTACATGCGGAAGAGCAGGGTAGATCGGTGATGAAGTCCATGGCGATATGTTGCCACGGTGCAGACGGGACTGGAAGAGGAAGCAGATTTCCAAACGGTAGTCGTCTAGGTACCTTGTTTCTGGCACAAGAAGGACAAGAAGCTACGAACTCCTTTACATCTTGACGTAAGGTAGGCCACCAATAGTACCGAGAGATGAGAAGGAAAGTCTTCTTAGTACCTGCATGCCCAGCCAATTTGGAAGAATGGCCCCAAGATAACACCCTCCTTGTGTCATCATCCAAGACAAGAGTCTTACCCGGTGGAGGACGGAACATCTGTAAGGGAGCAACAGTTACCATTTTAGTGGGATCAATGATGTATGCTGGCTCCTCCACTGTATCCGACGATTGGAATGACCTGGACAGAGCATCAGCCTTTATGTTCCTGTTGCCGGGCCGAAAACGTAGTTCAAGTTCGAAGCGAGCAAAAAACAAAGACCATCTAGCTTGACATGGATTTAACCTTTGCGCAGTCTGCAGCTAAGTAAGATTCTTGTGATTGGAGAATATTACAAAAGGGTGCACAGACCCCTCTAGCAGATACCTCCACTCCTCTAAAGCCAGTTTGATGGCCAACAACTCTCGATCTCCAATGGTGTAGTTCCATTCTGAAGTCGAAAAGGCTTTTGAGAAGAAGCCGCATGGAGCTGTTCGACCTTCAGGAGTCTTTTGTGAGAGCACAGCTCCAGCACCTGTAGAGGAGGCGTCTACTTCCAGAATAAATGGCTTGTTCACCTCCAGGTGATGCAAGACAGGAGCGGAAGAAAAAGATTTTTTAAGTAGAGCAAAGGACTCCTCTGCCTCTGGGGTCCATCCCTTGGAGCAGGAACCTTTGCGAGTGAGAGAAGAAAGAGGACGGATCACAGAAGAAAAATGCGGGATGAATTGCCTGTAGTAATTGGCGAATCCGATGAAGCGTTGGATGGCTTTCACTCCGCAGGGCCGCGGACAGTTAATAATGGCATTCACCTTTTCAGGATCCATTTTAAGACCAGAGTCCGAGACAATGTATCCTAGGAATGGCAAAGAGGTTTGCTCGATTACACATTTCTCAATCTTGGCATACAAGTGGTTGTCTCTTAAGCGTTGCAAGACCTCGCGAACACTCCTGCGATGCGATGGGAGATCTGGAGAAAAAACAAGGATATCGTCCAAGTGAACCAAAGCACAAGAGTAGAGGAGATCTCGGAACACATCGTTGACGAACTCTTGGAATACCGTGGGAGCATTACAGAGGCCGAAAGGCATTACTAAATACTCGTAATGTCCATCCCGGGTGTTAAAGGCGGTCTTCCACTCGTCACCGGAGCGGATCCGGACTAAATTGTAGGCGCCTCGTAAATCAAGCTTAGTAAAAATACGAGCACCTCGAAGACGGTCGAAGAGCTCCGGTATAAGGGGCAGAGGATACCTATTCTTGACCGTGATGCTGTTCAATCCCCGATAGTCTATACATGGTCTTAAGGAACCGTCCTTCTTCTTCACAAAGAAGAACCCAGCTCCGGCAGGAGAAGAAGACTTCCGGATGAATCCTTTAGCAAGGTTCTCTTGTATGTACTCAGACATAGACTTGGTCTCAGCTGCAGAAAGCGGATAAATTCTTCCTCTAGGTGGAGAGCAACCGGGAAGGAGATCCACCGGACAATCGTAGGAGCGATGGGGAGGAAGATTTTCAGCCTCCCTCTTGTTGAAGACGTCAGCATGTGACCAGTAAGGAGAAGGTAAACCAACAGGAACTTCAGCAGGCTGGGAAGGGGAAACCGGACATACTGACCAAAGACAATGATCATGGCACGAAGGACCCCACCGAAGCACGTCTCCTGTATGCCAATTCAGGGTAGGTTCATGAACTCGAAGCCAGGGAAGACCAAGCAGGAAGGCGTGAGAGAGGATAGGCAAAACATAAAAAGCGATCCTCTCATGATGAAGAGCCCCGATTTGTATCTCCACCTCCTCTGTGACGAAAGAAATTGCCTCCTGTAAAGGTCTTCCATCCACTGAAGCGATTAGGCGAGGAGAGTCCAAAGAGAATACAGGAACGCGAAGCCTCCGAGCCGCCTCAAGACTGATAAAATTGCCTGCTGCGCCTGAATCCACATACGCCACCTCGGAAGACCGATGCTGGTTAGAGACAAAAAGAACAGAAAGAGTCAAAGGTTGAGAGGAAACACGTGCACCTAGGGAGGCCTCTCTTACCTGTCCTAGGCGGAAGAGTTTTCCGGTCTGTCTGGACAACTGCGGAGCAAGTGAGCGGCACTACCTCAATAAAAACAGAGACCCTGGGTACGCCTCTCCTTGCGGCGTTGTTCCGCCATTTTTACTCGATCCACCTGCATGGGTTCTGAAGTTGGCACAGAAGAAGGAACAGAAACGGGAGCATGAGGAGAGCTAGACTGACGGAAGGTAGAAGAGATAGGATTAGGTCTCCTCTCTCGAGCAGACTCCCGAGATCGCTCCTGAAAGCGGAGGTCAATCCGGGTAGCGAGGGAGATAAGATCCTCAAGGGTAGTTGGGGTATCACGACCGGCAAGCTCGTCCTTAATCCGGCCAGACAGACCCGCCAAAAAGCGCCCACAAGAGCCTTATTGTTCCACCCCAGTTCCGAGGCCAGGGTACGGAAGCGGATGGCATATTGTCCAACAGAAGAGGAACCTTGACGTAAATTAAAGAGAGACTCGGTAGTAGAGGCTAAACGTCCGGGCTCATCAAAAACTTTACGAAAGGTCTCAAGGAAATCCTCCAGGTGACAGACTACGGGATCGTCACGCTCCCACAAGGGATTAACCCAAGCTAACGCCTCTCCCTCTAGGTGAGACACAATAAACGCCACTCTCGCCCGATCCGAGGGGTACTGTAGTGGCAGAAGCTCGAAGTGGAGACGGCATTGATTCAAAAAACCCCTACAGAGCTTAGGATCACCTGAGTACCTGGGAGGTTTGCCCAAACGAGGAGGAGGGTGAGAGGTAGGCAAAGGACTGGAGTCGAGGGGAGATGCTTGCGCAGCCGCAGGAGGGGCAGACTGAAGACTAAATAGGCGATCATCTATAGAGGCCATATAACTCAACATGCGGGTCTGAGTATCCCGTTGCTGAGCCAGCTCTTGTTGGAGGCTAGCCAATTGGGCGGCATTAACAGGATCAGCAGTCTGTATAGTGGTTAAGCGTGACTCCATAGACTTCATGAAAGCCATTATGCAGTGTTGATTATCACGCAAATGGGCTAACTCTTTCTGGGCCGAAAAAGGGGTACCTGCGGGGTCCATGGCCTGATTGTACTGTAGCGAACTTAGCAGAAACTAGAGTGGACCCTCTGGACCGTGGGGAGACCTACCCCTGGGCGAGCGGAACTTAGGTGAGAAATGACCCCTATACAGGGACCGCAAGGAGCAAGCCCAGAGGTCACTTACTCACGGTGAAGATACCAGGAGGAACGGCTCCAGGAAGAAGGGAAAAGAGGTGGCTGGATACAGGAGAAGAATTCGGGTATCCGAACGGGAACTGGAACGGAGAAACCACTGAGGAAAGAAACAAAAAACAATAGGTAAAAAACAGAAGCAGATAACCAGCAAAAGCAAGGTAGTAACCAAGGGAAGGCAGGAACGGAGGGGAACCATGAGCACAGACGAAAACGGAGCGAGCACGATGAGAGGGGAAAACGGAGAGAGCCGAACGCAATAGCAAAAACGCTAAAACAATCAGGCACCAGGGAGCAGGGGAGCCTACCTCTTATAGTAGAGGCAGGAACGGGATTGGATAAGAGGAGACTGACCTAATGACCTCAGGAAGAGGTAACAGAGAAGCTGCGCCTGCGCCCCTGAGGAAACCTAGAGCGCCTGCGCAAAGAGACAGTACCTGCCGAGGACCTGGACACCGGAAGTGCTGGGGAAGCACAGAAGCGCACGGACCCGGAAATGGATTGCCAGGGACGTGTGTTGTGAATTCCGTTCTCGGGCTCCCTCTTGTGGTCATGAGTGGTATTGTGTGAGTTCTGTTCTTGGGCTCCCTCTGGTGGCCTTTAGTGCTTACTGCGGGTTTGTAGCTGGAATCCAGCTGCCTCGTTTTCTGCTAGTCTGGCCTCTATTTAACTCCACCTGGACCTTCACTTTTTGCCTGCTGTCGTTGTATTCAGTACTGGTTCTGATCTCTCTGGACTTTCCTTGTGACCTGTCTCCTCCTGAGAAGCTAAGTCTTGCTAGTTCATGTTTGCTCATTATTTCCTTGAAATTGTTTCTCTGTATATGATGAGTTCTGTCCAGCTTGCTTATATGTAATATTCTCGCTTGCTGGAAGTTCTGGGGTGCAGAGTTGCGCCCCTCACATCGTGAGTCGGTGTGGGGGTTCTTGTAATCTCTGCGTGGATTATTTTTTATAGCATTTTATACTGACCGCACAGATCCCTTGCTGTCTTCTGTCTATTTAGTGTTAGCGGGCCTCATTTGCTAAAAAACCTGTTTTCATTTCTACGTTTGTGTTTTCCCCTTAACTCACCGTTATTATTTGTGGGGGGCTGTCTAAAACTTTAGGGTGATTTCTCTGAGGCAAGTGAGGCTTGCTTTCTCTCTAGGGGTAGCTAGTTTCTCAGGCTGTGACGAGGCGTCTAGGATTTTAGGTAACGCTCCACGGCTGCCTATAGTGTGTATTGATAGAATCATTAGTTGCGGTCAGTATAGCTCCCACATCCCCAGAGCTTGTCCTAAGGATTTCTGTTACTTAGCAGGTCAGTTTGCGATCCTTGCCACCAGGATCATAACAGTACAGCAGGCCATAAAAGAGTTAATGCATCGCAAAAGAGGGATAAGAGAGATCCTGAGTTCATTTTTTTTTCCTCTGCAGTGTGGCTAGCCTCTCTCCTCCCCTTAATCTCTGGGTGGTTCAGAATTCAGCTGCAGACATGGACATTCAGAGTCTGTCCTCTAGTCTGGATCATCTCACTGCAAGGGTACAAGGTATCCAGGATTATGTAGTTCACAGTCCTATGTCAGAGCCTAAAATACCAATTCCTGAGTTATTCTCTGGAGATAGATCTAGGTTTTTGAATTTCAAAAATAATTGTAAATTATTCCTTTCTCTGAGACCTCGTTCCTCTGGTGACCCTGTTCAGCAAGTTAAAATTATTATTTCTTTGTTACGTGGTGACCCTCAAGATTGGGCATTCTCTCTGCTGCCAGGAGATCCTGCATTACTAAATGTGGATGCGTTTTTTCTGGCGCTTGGATTGCTTTATGAGGAACCTAATCTAATAGACCAGGCAGAAAAGGTTTTGCTGGCTCTCTCTCAGGGTCTGGATGAAGCAGAGGTTTACTGTCAGAAGTTTAGGAAATGGTCTGTGCTCACTCAGTGGAATGAGTGTGCCCTGGCAGCAATTTTCAGAAAAGGTCTTTCTGAAGCCGTTAAGGATGTTATGGTGGGGTTCCCCATGCCTGCGGGTCTGAATGAGTCTATGTCGTTGGCCATTCAGATTGATCGGCGTTTGCGGGAATTGATGCTACGCCATTGACCAAGAATAAGCCTCAGTACTGGACTCAAGTGACTATGTGCATGACTCCTGCACATCATGAGGTGATTCGTTTTCTTGTGTTACATAATTTGCATGACGTTGTCGTGTTGGGTCTGCCATGGCTGCAGGCTCATAATCCAGTCCTGGATTGGAAAGCAATGTCTGTGTCAAGTTGGGGTTGCCAGGGGATTCATGGCGATGCTCCTTTGGTGTCAATTGCTGCTTCTACTCCTTCTGAAGTCCCTGAATTTCTGTCGGACTACCAGGATGTATTTGATGAGCCCAAATCCAGTGCCCTACCTCCTCATAGGGATTGTGATTGTGCTATAAATTTGATTCCTGGTAGTAAGTTCCCTAAGGGACGACTTTTCAATTTATCTGTATCAGAACATACCGCTATGCGGAGTTATATAAAGGAGTCTCTGGAGAAGGGGCATATTCACCCGTCCTCGTCCCCTTTGGGTGCGGGGTTCTTTTTTGTGGCCAAGAAGGATGGTTCTCTGAGACCTTGTATAGATTATCGCCTTCTAAATAACATCACGGTCAAATTTCAGTATCCTTTGCCATTGCTGTCTGATCTGTTTGCTCGGATTAAGGGGGCTAGTTGGTTCACCAAGATAGATCTTCGAGGAGCGTATAATCTTGTGCGTATAAAACAGGGTGATGAATGGAAAACGGCATTTAATACGCCCGAAGGCCATTTTGAGTACTTGGTGATGCCTTTTGGGCTCTCTAATGCACCTTCCGTGTTTCAGTCCTTCATGCACGACATCTTCCGAGAGTATCTGGATAGATTTATGATTGTGTACCTGGATGATATTTTGGTATTTTCTGACGATTGGGAATCCCATGTGAAGCAGGTCAGGATGGTATTTCAGGTCCTGCATGCCAATGCCTTATTTGTGAAGGGCTCTAAATGTCTCTTCGGAGTCCAGAAGGTTTCCTTTTTGGGCTTTATTTTTTCTCCTTCCACTATTGAGATGGATCCAGTTAAGGTCCAGGCTATTTATGACTGGACTCAACCTACATCAGTGAAGAGTCTTCAGAAGTTTTTGGGCTTTGCTAATTTTTACCGTCGCTTCATCACTAATTTCTCTAGTGTGGTTAAGCCTTTGACGGATTTGACCAAGAAGGGTTCTGATGTGACCAATTGGTCTCCTGCGGCCGTGGAGGCCTTTCAGGAGCTGAAACGTCGGTTTTCTTTGGCTCCTGTCTTGCGTCATCCGGATGTCTTTCTCCCTTCCAGGTCGAGGTTGATGCCTCTGAGATAGGAGCATGGGCTGTCTTGTCGCAGAAAAACTCTGATGGCTCTATGATGAGGCCATGTGCTTTCTTTTCAAGAAAGTTTTCGCCTGCCGAGCGGAATTATGATGTTGGTAATCGGGAGTTGTTGGCAATGATGTGGGCATTTGAGGAGTGGCGACATTGGCTTGAGGGAGCCAAACATCGTGTGGTGGTCTTGACGGATCACAAGAATTTGACTTATCTCGAGTCTGCCAAGCGGTTGAATCCTAGACAGGCTCGATGGTCGCTGTTTTTCTCCCGTTTCAATTTCGTGGTTTCATACCGTCCGGGTTCAAAGAACGTGAAGGCTGATGCCCTTTCTAGGAGTGTGCCTGACTCTCCAGGAGTTTCTGAACCGGCTGGTATCCTCAGAGAGGGGGTGATTCTGTCTGCCATCTCCCCTGATTTGCGGCGGGTGCTGCAGGAATTTCAGGCCAATAAACCTGACCGTTGTCCACCGGAGAGACTGTTTGTCCCGGATAGATGGACCAGTAGAGTTATTTCCGAGGTTCATTCTTCGGTGTTGGTGGGTCACCCTGGAATTTTTGGTACCAGGGATTTGGTGGCTAGGTCCTTTTGGTGGCCGTCCTTGTCGCGGGATGTGCGTTCCTTTGTGCAGTCCTGTGGGATTTGTGCTCGGGCCAAGCCTTGCTGTTCTCGTGCCAGTGGTTTGCTTTTGCCTTTGCCTGTCCCAAAGAGGCCTTGGACGCATATTTCCATGGATTTTATTTCGGATCTTCCAGTCTCTCAGAGGATGTCTGTCATCTGGGTGGTTTGTGATCGTTTTTCTAAAATGGTCCATTTGGTGCCCTTGCCTAAGCTGCCTTCCTCCTCCGATTTGGTGCCGCTGTTTTTTCAGAATGTGGTCCGTTTGCATGGGATTCCGGAGAACATTGTGTCTGACAGAGGATCCCAGTTTGTGTCCAGATTTTGGCGGTCCTTTTGTGCTAAGATGGGCATTGATTTGTCGTTTTCGTCGGCCTTCCATCCTCAGACGAATGGCCAAACTGAACGAATGTTTTGTTTCAGCTGATCAGGATGATTGGGTGTCCTTTTTGCCATTGGCTGAGTTCGCCCTCAATAATCGGGCTAGTTCTGCTACTTTGGTTTCACCTTTTTTTTGCAATTCTGGTTTTCATCCTCGTTTTTCCTCAGGTCAGGTTGAGCCTTCGGACTGTCCTGGGGTGGATTCTGTGGTGGATAGGTTGCAACAGATTTGGAATCATGTAGTGGACAATTTGACGTTGTCACAAGAGAAGGCTCAGCGCTTTGCTAACCGCCGTCGCTGTGTGGGTCCCCGACTTCGTGTGGGGGATTTGGTATGGCTGTCTTCTCGTTTCGTTCCTATGAAGGTTTCCTCTCCTAAGTTCAAGCCTCGTTTCATTGGTCCTTATAAGATTTTAGAAATCCTTAACCCTGTGTCATTTCGTTTGGACTCGTTTGGACCTCCCAGCATCGTTTGCCATTCATAATGTGTTCCATAGGTCATTATTGTGGAGGTATGTGGTGCCTGTGGTTCCATCTGTTGATCCTCCTGCTCCAGTGTTGGTTGAGGCAGAATTGGAGTATGTGGTGGAGAAGATCTTGGATTCTCGTATTTCGAGACGGAAGCTTCAGTACTTGGTTAAGTGGAAGGGCTATGGTCAGGAGGATAATTCCTGGGTTGTCGCCTCTGATGTCCATGCGGCTGATTTGGTTCGTGCCTTTCATCTGGCTCTTCCGGATCGGCCTGGGGGCTCTGGTGAGGGTTCGGTGACCCCTTCTCAAGGGGGGGTACTGTTGTGAATTCCGTTCTCGGGCTCCCTCTTGTGGTCATGAGTGGTAATGTGTGAGTTCTGTTCTTGGGCTCCCTCTGGTGGCCTTTAGTGCTTACTGCGGGTCTGTAGCTGGAATCCAGCTGCCTCAATTTCTGCTAGTCTGGCCTCTATTTAACTCCACCTGGACCTTCACTTTTTGCCTGCTGTCGTTGTATTCAGTACTGGTTCTGATCTCTCTGGACTTTCCTTGTGACCTGTCTCCTCCTGAGAAGCTAAGTCTTGCTAGTTCATGTTTGCTCATTATTTCCTTGAATTTGTTTCTCTGTATATGATGAGTTCTGTCCAGCTTGCTTATATGTAATATTCTCGCTTGCTGGAAGTTCTGGGGTGCAGAGTTGCGCCCCTCACATCGTGAGTCGGTGTGGGGGTTCTTGTAATCTCTGCGTGGATTATTTTTTATAGCATTTTATACTGACCACACAGATCCCTTGCTGTCTTCTGTCTATTTAGTGTTAGCGGGCCTCATTTGCTAAAAAACCTGTTTTCATTTTTACGTTTGTGTTTTCTCCTTAACTCACCGTTATTATTTGTGGGGGGCTGTCTAAAAATTTGGGGTGATTTCTCTGAGGCAAGTGAGGCTTGCTTTCTCTCTAGGGGTAGCTAGTTTCTCAGGCTGTGACAAGGCGTCTAGGATTTTAGGTAACGCTCCACGGCTGCCTATAGTGTGTATTGATAGAATCAGGGTTGTGGTCAGTATAGCTCCCACATCCCCAGAGCTTGTCCTAAGGATTTCTGTTACTTAGCAGGTCAGTTTGCGATCCTTGCCACCAGGATCATAACAGACGTGCAGCAGCAGAGAAGGAGGATCCAGCGCTCACAGGAGCAGGAGCAGGACGGACGGAAGCAGACGCAGGGACAGAGTGGTGAGAGCGGCGGACCCCAGGCAGCGCAGCGGGGGAGCGGCGATGCAGGAGAGCGGCGTCGGTAACACTGGCTGATGTTTTGGTCACTTTTGAATGTTGGTTGTGATTTCACACTCGTGGTAGAAAGAGACGGACTCTACAACCCACACAAGTGTCTCAGGTAATGCAGCTCATCCAGGATTGCACATCAATGCGAGCTGTGGCAGCAAGGTTTGCTGTGTCTGTCAGCGTAGTGTCCAGAGGCTGGAAGCGCTACCAGGAGACAAGCCAGTACACCAGGAGACGTGAAAGGGGCCGTAGGAGGGCAACAATGCCGTGGAGAGCGATCTGCTGCCTGCAACATGCTTCAGCATGACTGGTTTGGCAGTGGGTCAGTAATGGTGTGGGGTGGCATTTCTTCGGAGGGCTGCGCAGCTCTCCATGTTCTCACAAGAGGTAGCCTGACTACCATTAGTTACTGAGATGAGATCCTCAGACCCCTTGAGAGACCATATGCTGGTGCGGTTGGCCCTGGGATCCTCCTAACACAGGACAATGCCAGACCTCATGTGGCTGGAGTGTCAGCAGTTCCTGCAAGATGAAGGCATTGAAGCTATGGACTGGCCCTCCTGTTCCCCAGACCTGAATCCGATTGAACACATCTAGGACATCATGTCTTGCACCATTCACCCACATGACGTTCCACCACAGACTGTCCAGGACTGTCCAGGAGTTGGTGGATGCTTTAGTCCAGGTCTGGGAGGAGATCCCTCAGGAGACCATCCACCATCTCATCAGGAGCATGCCCAGGTGTTGTAGGGAGGTCATACAGGCATGTGGAGGCCACACACACTACTGAGCATCATTTCCTTGTCTTGAGGCATTTCCACTGAAGTTGGATCAACCTGTAACTTAATTTTCCACTTTGATTTTGAGCATCATTCCAACTCCAGACCTCCTTGGGATATTAGTTGTGATTTACGGTGATCATTTTTAGGTTTTATTGTTCTCAACACATTCCACTATGTAATGAATAAAGATTTACAACTGAAACATTTCATTCAGTGATATCTAGGATGTGGGATTTTAGTGTTCCCTTTATTTTTTTGAGCAGTGTATATATATTCCATTCGCTACTTCTATGATCATAACCCTCCATCAAATTCCATTGCTCCAAAAAGTATTACTAATAATGCCTGGGGAGCAGGTCATGCAGCCGTGTCTTCCCCTTATTTCCTCAACATGGCTATACTATCTTTGTAAACAAGCATCTGTACTTTGTCACCCCACCTCATTGCAGATTGGAAGGGTCATCATTAGCTTTGCATTACTTATTGTATTATAGTTAACTGTCCTATGACTGTTGTACTGTACAGTATATCTACTATTGATATGTAAAGCGCTGTGGAATATATTGGCGCTGTACTGTATAAAGATTATTATTATTATTAGACACAGAGGCTCGTCCATCTAAGGATTTAGGCTTATTTCCAGCTATCTGCATGAAGTTCCACACTATGTCAGATGAGTATGATGTATTTTGGGGTTGTATCTTTTTGTGCTCCTATTTGTCATTTTGTAAACTGGAATATTTTGGGGTTGAAGCATGTGTGTGGTAACATCTATGCATTTATATTATGCTGACTGTTATTTTGCATATTTGCTGGAATATTTATCAGGGTCATTGTGTGTCAGCACTGGTGTAATCCTTTTTATATGAGGGGATTGTTATTGCAGCTATGATATGTCTTTTAGGGTATGTGCACACGTTGCGGATTTCTTGCAGAAATTTCCTGAAGAAAACCGGAAATTCTCTGCAAGAAATCCGCATTGTTTTTTTGCGTTTTTTCCCCGTTTTTTTTGCGTTTTTTTAGCATTCTGCAAGCGTAATTAGCTTGCAGAATGCTCCAAGCGATCTGTAGCATCGCTTGGAAAACTGACTGACAAGTTGGTCACACTTGTCAAACATAGCGTTTGACAAGTGTGACCAACTTGTTACTATAGATGCTGCTTTTGCAGCATCTATAGTAAAAGATAGAACGTTTAAAAATAATAAAAAAAATAAAAAAAATGCTTATACTCACCCGCAGACATCAGATCTCCTCACCGGCGTCCGTTCCGTATAGATGGTGTGTGCGCGCAGGGCCTTCCATGATGTCACGGTCACGTGAGCGGTCTCGACCAATCACAGGACAGTGACGTCATTCGGCAAGGTCCTTCACCGCACACCAGCTACAGGAACCAGCCAGCGTGCAGCACAGAGGCGGGAACACTTCGGGGGACATCGAGGGTGAGTATAGGACTATTTTTTATTTTAATTCTTATTTTTTTACCAATTATATGGTGCCCAGTGCGTGGAGGAGAGTCTCCTCTCCTCCACCCTGGGTACCAACCGCACATAATCTGCTTACTTCCCGCATCGTGGGCACAGCCCCGTGCGGGAAGTAAGCAGATCAATGGACCCCTAGGTGTGCGGAATCCCCTGCAATTCCGCATTTTAATGAACATGTTGCTTTTTTTTCCGCGATGCGATTTTTTCGCGGAAAAAAAGGCTACATTTGCACAAAAAATGCGGAATACACTGAAAATAATGGGAGGCATATGTAAGCGTTTTTTTCGCGTTTTTATCACGTTTTTATAGCGAAAAAACGCGAAAAAAACGCGAAAAATACTGAACGTGTGCACATGGCCTTAGTGTTCTAACATACTTGTTTTGAGTGACTTAAGTTGATCGTAATCTCTCCTTTTGTATACATTCACACCTTATTTTAGCCTATTTTTGGCCTGTGTTATCATACACTGACACCACTTCATCTTGATATCATACAATGATTACAGGCCATCTGGCCCTCTGTTTCCGACTATCAGCCTTATAGGGTATTTATTGGAGTTCAGGAACAGCCATCGTGCGAGCGGGGGCGCCAGTCTCGCTTTTTCTTAGGGTGCCAACCTCCGCACCAAGGTATGTGCTCAGATAGAAGTGGTATCCAGGGAGAGGTCACTCATTTCTTCACATAGGTTTAGTGAGTCTGTTATGACATAGTTGCACTAATATTATCATCTTGTAGTTGTTAACCATTTAGGTACTGGTCTTGCTGAGATTTTTTGACTGGGCATACTTCTATCATGTTAGAGAGGTCTTTTTCCTATCATTTTTTCTAGTCTTTTCCGGTATATCATTATTTACATTGACTAGTCAGGTAGAGAGCTTCTATTTTTTTGGTCTGCTCTCTTGTATATTTACAAGACCGGTTTTTCCTAGGCAATTTAATTATAAGGAACAAATCCCGATGTTGGGATTCTTTTATTATGTTCATTTAATAAAGGTTATATTTTAATAGGGGTAGTTTTCTTTAGTAAGCCGTTAATTATTTACCCTTGCATATACTGAGTTGTAAGAAGCCCGAAAATGATACCAATGAAAACGTAAGCTTGACCTGCAAAAAACAAGCCACAATATAACTCTGTTTGCCGAAATATGGAAAAATTATAGCTCTCAAAATATGGTGATGCAAAAACAGTTTTCCCCAAAAAAGCGCATTTTTTAGTTTGTGACAGCAGCCATACATAAAAACCCGATATAAATCTGGTATCATGGTAATCGCACTGACCCAAAGAATGAAGTTGCCTAATCACTTATACTGCACGAGGAACGGCATAAAAAATAAATAAAGCCAATTCTTCACATGCTGTTGATTTTTTCATTCTGCCTCTCAAAGATCGCAGTAAGGCTTGGTGCACAACTATCCTGAGCTCTGTGCTGAGCGCTTACATCGGGATCTATGTGTAAATCTCTGAAATATGTGATTCAGACAGAAGCCCGGGAGAAGATTCCCTATAATGAGGCAGATGGAGACGCTGTGGGCGCCATAGGACCTGTGATCTGATGTCCGTCATTTTGGGATTGCATAAAAGTGCCGTTGGCCACAGTTTTGTGCTCTTCTGAAAAGGATAACGCTGAATAGAGGCCAGATGGAGTCCAGAGTAACTCTACTGCCTCATTATAGTGAATGGATCCATCGGGGGTTTCATTTATCACATCACTCAGAGATTTAGATGGAAACCCCAATTTAAGTGCTCAATGTAGAGCGCTGGATGAATGTGATCATAAATGCTATGTAAAATTTTCCCAATATAAGCGTCAACTCAACCCACAGAAAAGCAAGTCCACACTCAAGTCTCTCATCTGTTAACGGAAATATTGTGGCTTCCACATTACTGGTAGCACAAAAGCTCTGGAAAAGCAAAATGGCTCCTCATCCCCCAAAAGAAATTCAGCAAATTTTCCATTTCCAAATTCAAATGCCGCCCTCCTTTCTAAGTCTCATTATGCCTATACCACATTTAGCGCCCACATGTTTGGCATTTCTGCAGTGATGAGAGCCTGCCTAATTTACAGGTGCCTGTCTCCAGAAGCATGAGCTGAGTTTTACCCCTTAGTGACAGAGCCAATTTGGTACTTAATGACCGGGCCAATTTTTACAATTCTGACCACTGTCACTTTATGAGTTTATAACTCTGGAACCCTTTAACAGATCCCACTGATTCTGAGATTGTTTTTTCGTGACATATTGTACTTCATATTAGTGGTAACATTTCTTCGATATTACTTGTGATTATTTATGAAAAAAATGGAAATATGGCAAAAAATTTTAAAATTTTGCAATTTTCAAACTTTGTATTTTTATGCAATTAAATCAGAGAGATATGTCACACAAAATAGTTAATAAATAACATTTCCCACATGTCTACTTTACATCAGCACAATTTTGGAAACAAAATTTTTTTGTTAGGGAGTTATAAGGGTTAAAAGTTGACCAGGAATTTCTCATTTTTACACCACCATTTTTTTTAGGGACCACATCACATTTGAAGTCATTTTGAGGGGTCTATATGATAGAAAATAACCAAGTGTGACACCATTCTAAAAACTGCACCCCTCAAGGTGCTCAAAACCACATTCAAGAAGTTTATTAACCCTTTATGTGCTTCGCAGGAACTGAAACAATGTGGAAGGAAAAAATGAACATTTAACTTTTTTTGCAAACATTTTAATTCAGAACCATATTTTTTTATTTTCACAAGTGTAAAAACAGAAATTTAACCATACGTTTTGTTGTGCAATTTCTCCTGAATATGCCGATACCCCATATGTGGGGATAAACCACTGTTTGGGCGCACCGCAGAGCTTGGAAGAGAAGGAGCGCCGTTTGACTTTTTCAATGCAGAATTGGCTGGAATTGAGATCGGATGCCATGTCATGTTTAGAGAGCCCCTGATGTGCCTAAACAGTGGAAACGCTCCACAAGTGACAACATTTTGAAAACTAGACCCCTTAAGGAACTTAACTAGATGTGTGGTGAGCACTTTAAACCCCCAAGTGCTTCACAGAAGTTCATAAAGTAGAGCCGTGAAAATAAAAAATCGCATTTGTTTACACAAAAATGATCTTTTCGCACACAAATTCTTATTTTCACAAGGGTAACAGGAGAAATTAGAACACAAAAGTTGTTTTGCAATTTTTCCTGAGTACGTTGATACCCTATATGTGGGGGTAAACCACTGTTTGGGCGCACAGCAGAGCTTGGAAGAGAAGGAGTGCCGTTTTACTTTTTCAATGTAGAATTGGCTGGAATTGAGATCGGACACCATGTCGCGTTTGGAGAGCCCCTGATGTGCCTAAACAGTGGAAACCCCCCACAAGTGACACTATTTTGGAAACTAGACCCCATAAGGAACTTAACTAGATGTGTGGTAAGCACTTTAAACCCCCAGGTGCTTCACAGAAGTTTATAACGTAGAGCCGTGAAAATAAAAAATCGCATTTTTTCTACAAAAATGATCTTTTTGCCCCAAAATTTTTATTTTCACAAGGGTAAAAGGAGAAATTAGACCACAAAAGTTGTTGTGCAATTTCTCCTGAGTACGTCGATACCCCACATGTGGGGGTAAACCACTGTTTGGGCGCACAGCAGAGCTTGGAAAAGAAGCAGTGCCGTTTTACTTTTTCAATGTAGAATTGGCTGGAATTGAGATCGGACACCATGTCGCGTTTGGAGAGCCCCTGATGTGCCTAAACAGTAGAAACTCCACACAATTGACCCCATTTTGGAAACTAGACCCCTTAAGGAACTTATCTAGATGTGTGGTGAGCACTTTAAACCCCCAAGTGCTTCACAGAAATTTATAACGTAGAGCCATGAAAATAAAAAATCCTTTTTTTTTCCTCAAAAATGATTTTTTAGCCTGCAATTTTTTATTTTCTCAAGGGTAACAGGAGACATTGGACCCCAAAATCTGTTGACCAGTTTGTCCTGAGTACGCTGATACCCCATATGTATTCGGAAGAGAATGAGCGCCGCTTGGAATGCAGACTTTGATGGGATGGTCTGCGGGTGTCATGTTGCATTTGCAGAGCTCCTGATGTACCTAAACAGTAGAAACCCCCCACAAGTGACCCCATATTGGAAACTAGACCCCCCAAGGAACTTATCTAGATGTGTGGTGAGAACTTTGAATGCCCAAGTGCTTCACAGAAGTTTATAATGCAGAGTCGTGAAAATAAAAAATATTTTTTTCCACAAAAAAGATTTTTAGCCCCCAAGTTTTTATTTTCACAAGGGTAACAGGAGAAATTGGACCCCAAAAGTTGTTGTCCAATTTATCCCGAGTATGCTGATGCCCCATATGTGGGGGTAAACCACTGTTTGGGCGCACGGCAGAGCTCAGAAGGGAGGGAGCACCATTTGACTTTTTGAGCACAAAATTGGCTGTGGCGTTAAGAGACCTCCCTGATGTACCTAAACAGTGGAAACCCCCCAATTCTAAATCCAACCCTAACCCCAACACACCCCTAACCCTAATCCCAACCCAATCCATAATCCTAATCACAACTCTAACCCCCAAAACACCCCTAACCCTAATCCCAAAGCTAACCATAACCCTAATCAAAACCCTAAACCGAACACACCCCTAATCCTAATCTCAACCCTAACCTCAAAACCTAACCCTAATCCCAATATACCCCTATCCCTAATCCCAACCCTAGCCTTAACCCTAATCCCAAACCTAACCCTAATCCCAAATGTAACCCTAATGCCAACCCTAATCCAAACCCTAATCCCAACTCTAACCCTAACTTTAGCCTCAACCCTAGCCCTAACCCTAACTTTAGCCCAAACCCTAACTTTAGCCCTATACCTAGCCCCAACCCTAACCCTAACTTTAGCCCCAACCCTAACCCTAGCCCTAACCCTAGCTCTAACCCTAATCCTAGCTCTATCCCTAACCCTACCCCTAACCCTAACTCAAGCCCTATCCCTAGCCCTAACCCTAAGGCTATGTGCACACGTTGCGGATTTTGCTGCGGATCCGCAGCGTTTCTGCAGCTGCGGGTCCGCAGCAGTTTCCCATGAGTTTACAGTACAATGTAAACCTATGGGAAACATAAAATGCTGTGCCCATGCTGTGGAAAAAAACCACGCGGAAACGCAGCGGTTTACATTCCGCAGCATGTCAATTCTTTCTGCGGATTCCGCAGCGGTTTTACACCTGCTCCATAATAGAAAACCGCAGGTGTAAAACCGCAGGGGAATCCGCACAAAAATCGCGGTACATCCGCGATAAATCTGCAGGAAAAACGCAGCATTTTGGCCCTGCGGATTTATCAAATCCTAACCCTAATTGGAAAATAGAAATTCATACATTTTTTTAATTTTATTATTTTTTCCTTACTAAGGGGGTGATAAAGGGGGGGTTATTTACTATTTTTTTTATTTTGATCATTGTGATAGGATCTCACAGTGACCAAAATAAAACAAGTCGGACGGCAGATCATGGCGGGCGCACTGCGCATGCGACCGCCATTTTCTTACTGGAGCAAGAAGCCGGCGGCCAGCAGAAGAAGCAGGAGGACCCAGGGACACCGGTAAGTATAACAGGGTCCCTGAATCCCCCTATTTCTCTGTCCTCTGATGTGTGATCACATCAGAGGACAGAGAATGACATCGCTTTTTTTTTTTTTGGCGGTCGCCGGTAAACAGTTAATTACCGGCGATCGCAAAACAGGGGTCGGTAAAAACCGACCCCGATCATGTTCTTTGGGGTCTCGGCTACCCCCCGGCAGCTGAGACCCCAAAGATCTTCCGGGTGCTGGGCGGCGGGCACACTGCGCATGCGCCCGCCATTTTTTCCCCGGAAAAAGATGGTGGCGCCCATCGGGAGCCACGAGGAGCACCGGAGGAGATAGGTGAGTATTGGGGGGCTATCTGGGGCGATCGGGGACCCCATTTCTCTGTCCTCCGATGTGCGATCCCATCGGAGGACAGAGAAATTAAATGGCAAATCTCGTTTTTTTTTGTTGTTGTTGCGACCGCCGGTAAACGGTTAATTACCGGCAATCGCAATTCGGGGGTCGGTAAAACCCTCCCGAATGATGTTCTCTGGGGTCTCGGCTACCCTCGGCAACCGAGACCCCAAAGAAAATCCGACTCTGGGGGCGCTATTCACTTTTTCCACAGCGCTGTTAATTAACGGCGCTGTGGTTTAAGTACCCTTAGCGGCCGCCGCTAAAAGGCGTATCGACGGTCATTAAGGGGTTAACATACTGGTCACTACAATGGCAGTTTGCAATTTTTACTCAGAAACATCCACTGCTGCCTATTCCTGGAAAATGCCCATGGAGTCAAAATTGTCACTACATGGCTAGATAAATTCCCAAAGAGTTATAATTTTCAACATGGGGTCACTTGAGGGGGGTTCTACTTTTCTAGCACTTAGGGACTCTTTATATGGAATCTGCAAAGTATTATAGAAAAAGCTGCATTCCAGGAGGCAAATAGCCATACGGAGAGATTAGGGAGGGACGGAACACTAAGTAGTACTGCACAGCCACATATGGGATATTGCCAAGTTCAGTAGAAATTGTGGGACAAATTTTGGTGCCATTTTTACCCATTTACCAGTATGAAAATGTAAAACTTGGGGCTAACACACAATCTTGGTAATAAAAAAATTAACTATTTTATCTTCACTGCCCAATGATATAAAAAAATCTGTGACACACCTGTGGTGTCAATATAATCACTGCACCCCTAGACGAATTCATTAAAATGTTCAGTTTGTAAATTGGGGTCACATATAGGGGTTCTGCGGTGTTGGCACCTCAGGGGATCTGCCGATGTAACAATTGTGCTGATGTAAAGTACACATTTCGGAAATGTTATTTATTAACTACTTTGTGTGATATGACTCTCTGATTTAAGGGCATAAAAATTAAAAGTTTGAAAATTGCCCCATTTTCAAAATTTTCACCAAATTTCCATTTTTTCACAAATAAACACAAGTCATATCAAAAAATTTTTTGCCACTATCATGAAGTAGAATATGTCATGAGAAAACGTTCTCAGAATCAGTCGGATCTATTGAATTGTTCTAGAGTTATGACCTCATAAATTGACAGTGGTTAGAATTGTAAAAATTGGCTTGGTTAGGAAGGTGAAAATAGGCTTCGGGGCAAAGGGTGAAGGGTTTAATCAATATCTAACTTAACACTAGAGCAATTTCTAAAGTGTTGACAAGACTTAATTTCAAAGAACATTTTTTAACTCATAACATAAAAGTAAGGTTAATAAAGATAACTTTCTTTTACAAAATTTTCTGTTTCACTCAAATTATTAGTTGGTGCAAAAATGAACACACCCCACAACAAAAACAACTACATCTAATATTATGTATGTCCTCCATGGATTCTAAGGACAGCACCAAGTCTTATAGGCATGGATTGATCAATTTGGGGACACATTGCAACAGCTATCTTTTAGAGCTTGGATGCTGGATGTAGAGTGATGCTCAGCTTGTCTCTTTAGAATTCTCCACAGGTGTTCGACTGGATTTAGATCAGTAGACATACTTGGCCATTGAATCACCCAGTTCTAATCAATGTGTGTTTTGGATCATTGTCATGTTGGAAAAGTGCATGACTATCAAGGGCATGAAGTGATAGTAGAACCTTTTCTTTCAATGTGGAATATTACATCTGTGAATTCATGATACCATCACTGAAATGTAGCTCACCAACATATGCAGCACTCATGCAGCCCCACATAAAGACAATGTCATCAACATGTTTCACTATAGGCACCATACACTTTTTTGTACTCCTCACCTATGCACCACCATACAAGTTTGAAGTGATCAGTCCCCAAAACTGTTATCTTGGACTCATCACTAGGGATGAGCAAGCACCAAAATGCTCGGAAGCTCGCTACATGAACCGAGCAATTTCTAATGGTAGGATGCTCATTTCCAGTAATGAGCATAATGAGAATCAGTACAAAATACCAGCATTTTTCTGGCAGACCCTACAAAGAGGTCTTTGAGGCAGTGAAAATGTTGAAATGGATGGAAAAAGTGCTGAATGGAAGGGAACAGCATGGGGAAGGCTCCTGGAAGCATTTCTGACTCAAAGATCGCTGCTGAGAACAAAGGTGTCACACTTTTACTACATTTTAAGAACTGACAATAAAATATTCAAAATCGACAAGAAATTGGAATTTACAAGAAAAAAAATGCTAAGAAACATTATTTTCTCTATAATGACTGGTATATAAGGCGAAATTTCTAAAGGATTTTAAAAAAAATTAAGTAAACCAAAATTGAATTTGTATTAAATTATTAATTTTTTATTAAAAAATTGGAAATGTCAGTGTAATTTATGAACGAAGCAAAGACTGCAAAATTAGATGGAAAAGTGACTCATATTCACCATGTGTTAGACATAAAGGAGGGCCTCACACACATTCTGTTCAAATTGTCATCTAGTGGTACTCCTAGACTCATAAAGGCTGAGCACTAAGTGCAAAGCCTGCCAAAAATTACAAGCAGGGCCATCCATTTACCCTTGAAGGCACCAAACTGCAGTGTCTCATTTACATAGTTATAGTTACATAGGTTGAAAAAAGATCTAAGTCCATCAAGTTCCACATTTCCCACCAGTTGTTCATTTTGTCACTACTTTAACTATAACTAGCAATGTTATGTGTATTAAGGAAATCGTCCAGTCCTTTTTTAGAAGCTGTTATAGTGTCTGCCATTACTACTTTTGTGGTTGGGAATTCCACAGTCTGACTGCTCTAACTGCAAAGAACCCTTTCCTATTTTGCTGCTGGAATCTCCTTTCATTAACCCTTAATGTATTCCCCCTAGTCCTCAGTATGGTCTTTGGAAGGAATAAGTCATGTGCCAGTGTTTTATACTGGCCACACATATATTTATACATGTAAATATTGTGAACAAAATGTTGTAGTACTCATACACATACAAAGAATTTTCACACAGTGCAAAGCTAGAAAAAAATTATAAGGAGGGTCATCTATAGACCCTTGAAGGCAACAAATTGCGGGCCTCATTCAAATATTTTGAAAGTGTAGCTGATGTACTCCTACACTTAAAATGCAAAGCCAGGAGAAAAAATGATAAGGAGGGTAATGCATTAATCCTTTTCAGGTGTCTGCTTCTTCTTTACCTTTCCCAGGAGGCTGGAAAGACTGCCTCCACCTGCTTCCTAGAGCCCAATTTCCATGTGCCTGCGCTGTAACTGACCCAACTTTGGGAAGCGACAGAGCCCCCGACATGTAGAAATGGGCGACAGCCCCCTGTGTCACTTGCACCATTGACTGCTCCCCCATAGGAAATCGGGAAACCCTAGGACAGTCTGATATCTTGTGGGTGATAGCCCTGTCTTGAGCCACCTCGAGGATCCTCTCCCAGGCACATACAGTTTGCAAGAAGGGTTCATGCTGCTCCTTTCCTTTTCGGATAACACTCATGCATACCAGCGATGTTGCTTCTATTTTGAGGAATGTGACCCTGGTTCAAACTGTCAGCTTTTGCAGCTTTTGGAGGCAAGAGTTCTGTCTCTACTGCCTGATGGTTGGATAAGATGTGATATTGATTCCCAAACTTTTCTATGGACCTCATCTGTGCTGATGCTCATACTTAACTATTTCTTACTGGGATGCCAACTTTTGGTAACTTGCAACTAGCTGGCTCACTAGCATATCTTCAACTCTGGTCTTTCTCTCTTCTGACCAGCCTAGGCCCCGCAGTCCACTCACCAGTTTCTGAATCTTGGCTCTCCCATCCGCAGTCCACAAGAACCCCAGCGGTGAGGGCTGTGGCCGGAGCTAGGGCCTTTGATGCTCTGGGAAAGTGGCCAGCTTTGGACCACAGGCTCCTGCTACTTCAACTGTCGGGCCAACTTGGTCTGGCTCCCATATCTTCGGTCACTCCCTCGGAAGTCTTACAGGATTCTGCCATTTTGTCACCCACTAAGCACGTTACACTGTTTGGATTACAAATTCAATCCAGAAAACAATTTAGAATGTTTGTTTTGATGTTCATATACCACCATAAAGTAACACTAACCACGTTAAACTCTGCAGACGAATAATTGAATCTAGAATAAAATTGGAGTGATATATACCACCGTAATATAACACAAACCAAGTAATACTCTATGGATGACAAATTCAATCCAAAAAATGTTTTAAACGCTTTATGAAGTGTTATAAACCACCAAAATGTAACACAGAGCACGTAATACTCTATGCATGACAAATTCAAAGCAGTACACTTTTTGAACACTTTTTTGGAGATTTATATACCACTGAAATGTAAGACAAACCATGTAATACTCTATGGATGGCTAATGGTTCAGCATCAGCAGCAGTATCAACACTAGAGGATGCTGATTAGTTAAACTGTGAACACACAGACCTGGATAACTGCTCTCACCCCTCCAATCACAACTGTCCAAGAGCTGTGCAATGGCATTAGTATGCCAAGCGTGGCTTCACCTGTTCTTTTATAACCTCTGATGAGGTAATGTGGCCAGCTAATCACAGTAATATCACTACCAAGATGGCAACACCATTAAAGTGTCTGGCAGGCAATCCCCAAGTGTTTATTGGCTGTGTAAAAGTGGCTAAACACGCGGGGCAGGGATTCAAGCTTCAAATCTGAGCAGCAGCCAATGCTTGTTGAATGCCAAGCACATCCGATCACCCAGATACTCGAGTGAAGTCCGAGTATCACAAAGCATGTTTTCTCATCTCGATTCATCACTCCAGAGTTTAGAATTTTGGGAATTGTTCTTGTGTTCAGTGAGATGTTGAATAAATCTTATATTTCAAAGGAGGTGTACTCATTTATGCTCATTTATCTATGTATATATACATAGATTCTCTTTTAAATGGTAATATACTTTGGTATTTTGGATACCTGATCTTTTAAGACAATTTCAACACCCTTGGGGTATGTTATTAACATATCTATGGTATATCTAGCTCTCCATATGCATGCTGTTAAAAATCTACTAAATGGACAATAATAAATATAGCATAGAAAAAACATGCAGGACTTAGGTGCTTTGCTTTCTAGAAGAGAACAAAGTAAGATAATTAGGATAATATTAGTAGCGATGAAATTCTACCTCTAATGGAAGGAAGACTTCTGCTCTTTCCCAATGTAGACAGGCTGAGGCCTGGATGTCCGTATTATCAGATTACTAGAGTTTAATGGGGTAACATCTCTCCTTGTGGAGAGTGACATGCCAGTGTAAGGAGACTTATTCGCCATGAAATTCTCCTCTGGGAAATTAAATATGCAAATTACCTCTTCAGAAACATAGTGGACCTGAACTTTTGTGCCATGTATTAGAATAGCAATACTAGAAATTAATATTGATCCTTTAACTGGCATGTCTGGAATCTCACTCTCCACAAGGATAGACATTACCCCTTAGACTGCACTCATATGCCTCTGATGCAGCCAAATCAGATCTCTTACTTTGCACTGAGGAGGGGCAACACCCTGAAACACGTGTCTGCAAATAGAGATTCTGGTTTAGCTTTTATCCTAAGTCATATGGCGAGGCTCGTTGAAGAGTTAATATTAATTTTTAGAATTTCTTCTTCCAATAGGTGACGCGACAGTTCAAGTCCTCTTCTTCTCTGAAAAGACAATTTGCATATCAGATAATTAGTGATTGTCAAAAATGCTACTAGGAGTTGGTGGCGCTTTCAAATATTTTTAAGATCATGCTCTCCAAGTCCCATAATTTACAATCACTAATGATCTATAAAACAGACAAGGCAAATTTACAAATAACTTTATTTTTACAACAAATCTATTGTATTACACTCTTTACTTCACACTAAAATTATCTTTTATCCAATAACTAAGGATTTTAAAGCAAATATCACAAAAATCTTTGCAGCATTGCTTTATTTTTCTACTTCTAAACTCTCTTTTTTGACCACTTGATACATTAATTTAGTAATTACTTTAAGAAGACATGTTTAAATAAGTTAGCTAATCAGTGTTATGTCCAATTTCTTAATGTTCCTCTACCTATAAATTTTATGGCTATTTTATGACTTCAGCCTTCCCTGTCCTGAAGCACACCCATATTTCACCTTGACAGCTACGCTTAGTTTAGTGTAATCTCGGGAAGTTATTTACTGGTTGTGCCACTCTAACGTTTCAAAATGGGCCATAAATAAATAGTTCTTCGGTATTACCTAAATACAAGCACACGGGACATCACTCATTCTGTTTGTCCTTAACTAATTTGTTATATGACACCTGCTCTAATCAAATGAATGATTTAATCCGCCAAATTTCCAAATATCTGGAAGCTTGTGTGAAGGTGTTACAAGTATGTAGTTTATCTTTGGAAAATAATAGCTTGTCTGACATGAAATGTAGCGTTGTATGCTCAATATTTTACTGAACGATACATAAGATAATACAATAAATTCTCTCTACCTGACACGCCTGGGTTGAGGTAATCTGAGCTAATGTTGCTTCATTTCTCAATGAGCTGACATCTGTCAAGCATTATTTTAGGCAACTAATTGTAGTGCTTAAGGTCGACAGCTGCCCATGGTTTCCAAAGCATTCATGAAAACACAAATATGCGATAGGAGTGTAACATTGGCCATAGACGTGTGACTATGATTCTGTGGAAAATACAAATAATTGCTAGAATTTAAGTTCCGGTATCTACCAAACTTAATGGTAAACTGCTATTATTTACATTATTTACCCGAGAATATGTTAAAAAGGCTAAAAAAAAAAGAACAGAAAGCAAGGTCACTGGTGCTAGAAGCTATAATAATACCCAGCATGAGACGGAATGTGGTTTGCTGCTGGTTCTCATTTAACATGTGTCAGTGATCTGCTTGAAAAACTAGAATTGCCAACTACATAATAATAATAATTTTAACAATAATAATTTTATTTCCATAGCTCCAACTTATTCTGCAGCACTTTACATTTGAGATGGGACTATGTACATTACAGAGTAACACATAATTAAACAGATATCAAGAGGAGTGAGAAGTAGGAATGGGCGAACCCAAACTGTAAAGTTCGGGACCGTACCCCATGTTACAGTTAGGGTCCAGTTCGGGCTGTAAAGAAAAGCAGAAAATTAATAATAAACATCATAATTATACTTACCTGTCCTGCGACGAGTCCTGCCGTCCCACTGTCTCCCAACTGCATCTGCTTCCCGGGCCGCTCATTAACTGATTAATTAATTTCCTGCTTTTTTTTTATAGCTCCCCCTCCCCATTCCATATACGTAAAGTTCGAGTTCGGACGCAAGTTCGTGTCATGTCCGGCCCCAAACTCGAACTGTACAAATAACTTGGGCGAACCCACTGATCCCGAACATCGGGGGGTTCGCCCATCACTAGTGAGAAGTCCTTGGTCACAAGCTTCCAATAACTTATTTATTTTACTTGTGTATATAGTACTAACACTTACGCAGCACTTTACAGAGTCTGTTATCTGTATCCCTATTGAGGCTCACAATAAAATTCCCTATCAGTATGTCTTTGGAGTGTCAGGAGGAAACTGGGGAGCAAAAGAGCGCAATAAGTGTTTTCCGATGTTAAACATATAATAGATATAGAATCTTTGCTCACCTGGTGGGGTTCTGACCACACATCATTTTCTGAGTAAAAATGAACCAGTTGCTGCAAGCTATGAGTTAAAAACCAAGACGATATTGAAACAGGATATGTAGGTGGTTTTCGTCACTGCTGGTGATGTTCCACAGATGAAACCAAGACATACAGGGTGAAGAAATAGGCATTTTTTTTATTTACATGTTTTGAAGTTCTCCAACTTCTTCCTCAGGATAGTGTGGTTGCATCCTGAGGAAGAAGTTGGAGAACTTCAAAATGCATAGATAATAAAAAACGCATATTCCTTCACCCCTATTCCTGTGTGTCCTGGTTTCATCCGTGAAACTTCACCAGCAGCGACGAAAACCACCTACATATCGTATTTGAATATGTCTTTGAAATGTGGGAGGAAACCAGTGAACCCATAGGAAATCCATACAAACTCCTTGCAAATGTTGCACTTAGGCCCCTTTCACACATCAAGTTTTTGCTGTCAGGCTCAATCTGGCGATTTTAGAAACAAACAAATCCGGCGAAAGCTGTTGCCAGATCCGTTTTTTTCTCATAGACTGTATTAGTGCCGGATTGCACCGGATTGCCTCACGTTTCATCCGTCTTTCGACGGATTCGGCGAAAACTGTTTTCCCGGCATCTGGAAAAAATGTACAAAGTTATGTTTTTTGTTTGCCGCGAAAAACCGGACAGCGCCGAATGAGGTGCTTCTGGCCTTTTGCTGCAATGAAAGCCTATGGGCGCCGGAAAGCGCCGAATCTGGCTCCGGATTTCGTTTTTTTCAACTGAGCATGCTCAGATACAATTGGCCAGCCCCCAATTAGGAAACAGATATAAAGCCAGCAAAGTAGGACTTCACTCATCCATTTACCAGCCAGCAAGACACAGAGAACACTTGCCTCAAGAGCTGAACCTGCCGCCAGAGCCAGATCTGAACCTGCCACCAGAGCAAGAGCTGAATTGGCGCCAGAGCTGAATTGGCGCCAGAGCCAGAGCTGAACCTGCTGCCAGCCAGAGCTGAACCTGCCACCAGCGAGAGCTGAACCTGCTCCAGGCCAGCCAGCAGCCAGCCACAGCCACAGCCAGCTCCAGCCACAGCCAGCAGCCAGCCAGCCAGCTACAGCTACAGCCAGCTACAGCTCCATCCAGCAGCCAGCTCCAGCCACAGCCAGCTACAGCCACAGCCAGCTGTAGGCAGCCATGTCTTCATCTGGGAGCCCTCCCCCGTGTCGTCAGCGCTGTGAGGTAAATACCATATTTATCGCTTTATAAGACACACCTGATTATAAGACGCACCTCCAAATTTGGTGAAGAAAAATAGAAAATAATTTTATGTTAAATGGGGTTCTGTCTTATAATGCCAGTGTCCGTGCACATGGCCCCCCTGTGTTGCTGGCACACTGGCACATTTCCCCCTTGTGCTGCTGGCACACTGCCCCCTTGTGCTGCTGGCAGACTGCCCCTTTGTGCTGCTGGCACATTGCCCCCCTGTGCTGCTGGCACAATGCCCCCCCTGTGCTGCTGGCACAATGCCCCCCTGTGCTGCTGGCACACTGCCCCCCTGTGCTGCTGGCACACTGCCCCCCCTATGGTGCTAGAACACTGCCCCCATCTCATCCTGGATATGGACCCCCATCACTATAAGCCCCCCTACTGGCACACACATGCCCCTCCTCTCTATATATGCCCCCCTGCTGGCACACACATGGCCCCCCCAGTCAGTCACTACATGCCCCCCTGCAGGCACGCACATGATAAAATAACAAACACTTAACTCACCTTCTGATGATGGCTCCGTGCTCCCAGCTCCTCGGTTGCGCTTCCTGTTTCCCAGACATAAGATCATGTGACCTGGGCACACAGTGATGGCATCACTGTGCTGTGCCGATCACATGATTGGATGTTGGCACAGACACAGAAAGAGCCACGGGGAACTGGGAGCACGGAACCATCATCAGAAGGTGAGGTAAGTGTTTGTTATATTATCATGTGCGTGCCTGCAGGGGGGCATGTAGTGACTGACTGGGGGGCCATGTGTGTGCCAGCAGGGGGGAATATAGAGTGATCAGGGGGCATATTCATGATGGGGGGAATGCAGGCACATGCAATATGCACTGCTCCCCTGTCAAGCAACGCAGTGCGGCTTCAGCACCGAGGTGATGAACAGCTGGTGCAGTGAATATTACATGAGGCTAATGAGCGGGAGCACAGGACCTCCTGCTGTCTCTGCAGACTGCAGCCAGCCCACTCCAGCCCCCTGACACCACTCCAGAGCTGCTCCCCCTCCTCTACAGCACAGCACACAGATTCAGATTATAAGAAGCACCCCCCCACTTTCCCCCAAAATTTGAGGGAACAAAAGTGCATCTTGCAATCCGAAAAATACGGTAAATTTATTTATTTTTTTGGCTTTGTTCACGTTTTTTTTTATTTTTGGCGATGTTCACGTAATATATATACTGTATATATAACTAATACATCATTTGTGTATAACAGGAAGCTGCAGCAGAAGAGGTGCTGCCAGAAGGAGACGGAAGGGGTGGAGAGATACCAGGAATGGGCTTGCAATTGGTAAGCTTACATGCATCGCAGAACCACAACATCACACACATCACAGTACACACAACACAAAAACAGATTATTACAGACATCAGCGTACGCACAACATATAGCCTACATCCAAGCACATAATTTTTTTTTCCTTTTAGTCTTCTGATTCTGCGGCTCAATCTAGGGGTCTTCAAAGCGCCTCCCAGGATCAGCGGCTTGAGCGTCAGGGCAGTCGCCATCGAGTAAGTACCTTTTTTTTTTTTTTATTTCCACTTTATGTTGTTTTGAGTCTAATGTCTTTGTTTTTTGTCTTTTTTAACAGGCTTCACAGCATGTTCCTGACTCGGATGGTAAGGAGGCTGGGATAGATATCGACCTCCTCATTGATCTATTCCGAGAGCGGGAGCCGCTGTGGAACATGGTGGACCGCCGCCACTAAGATCTTGGTGTTTCCCGTCAGCTCTGGGAACAAGTATGCCAACAACTTGTGGACAACTGGGTGAACCTTGATGTTCGGGCCCAGAATCAAGCACATAGGTATTCACAGTCCAGTTATGTTGCTGGATGTAATGTGTTGTATACTAACCAATTTGTGCTTTCACATTACAGGTGAAAGAGTTGTCAAGCGGTGGAGGTCAATCAGGGACCGCTTCAAGAAGGAATTCAACAAAGAGATGCAGGCACCGAGTGGATAGGGAGGATGCAGGAGCAAATATAAATATGCTAGAGCCCTGTCGTTCCTCCAGTCGAAGATGGTGAGCAGAAGGTAAATATCCACAGCACCGTCTGCAGCACTGGGGAGCCTGCAGACTTGATCCCTTCTGGAGCAATCCCTCAGGAGGCTGCCACAGCAGTACACTTCGACAAACCCAACCCCTCTGCTCCTTCCCAGCCTTCCCTCACATCTGATCCCTTGGTCCCATCCACTAGCGATGGAGCATCATGGCAGACTTCGTTACATGACGCTGCTTGTGAGGATATAGCTTTTCCTTTACCCCACCCCTCTGATGCTGTCACCTTTAGAACACGTGTGGGTTCTGGGCGGAAGCGCCAGAGGGGGCAGGAAAACAGCTATGCGCCCGAGTTCTTACATCTGAATGCAGCCTTCCAGAACTGTCTGAAACTGTTGTCTGAGCAAATGACTGCAGGTTTTAATTTGCTCAACAACAGTATTCTTGAGTTGCACACACATCTGGATAGGATGCATTCAGATGCAAGTAAATCGCCAAACCACTCCTTTTTCCAGGCAGTACTTGAGCGCATAGACAAGCTATCTCCTGACCAGCAGATGCATGTAATGCAAGTTTGCCAGTTTGCTGTAGCGCATGTTACCTCCCAAGCCCCTCCACCCACCATGGTAGTTCCTCCACCACCTGCCTCCCCTCCAGCCACTGTCCCTCCTCTCCCTCCTACACAATACCATCATTCTGCCCCGTACCAGCACTCTGCCCCGTACCAGCACTCTGCCCATACCAGCAATCTGCCCCATACCAGCAATCTGCCCTGTACCAGCATTCTGCCCCGTACCAGTTCCCAACCACATCACTTTCACCTCCACTCCCTGCCCAACCTCTACTCCCTGCCCACTACCACCAGTCTCCTTCCACACCTATCATGCCCCCAACACAACCCTCTTCTCCACCCACCACCTCTTCTGCCTCTCAATCCCTCCACTCCACCCCTCAAACCTTCCAAAATCCAAACACTACTCCCGCTTTTATGTCCACACATTGTTTCCTTCTCCACCCCTTCACCTTCTGTTTTTCCTCCTGATCCGTCACCACCAACACAATCCTCTCTCCACACTCCCACTTTTGAAGTGTCCCAATCTGACAGCCCCTCCAGTATTATCTCCACCTCACACTTTTTAAATTTATGAAACTTTTGTAAATTTGTAAATAAAACAGTTTTTTGGTTTTAAAATGTTTGTCTTTTGTTTATTAAATTATAAGGTTAAATACTTTGGGTAAAAGAAGGTACAATACTGTGGGTAAAACCCAACCAGGTACAATACTTTGGGTAAAAAAGGTACAATACAACCAAACAGGTACAATACATTGGATACAAAATTTAAAAAACTTTGTGTAAATCCCAGCCAGGTACAATACTTTGGGTTAAAAAAGGTCAAATACTTTGGGTAATAAGGTCCAAGACAAATTTTTCACACTCTCTCATCCTGCCAGTCTACTCTTCCTTGAGGTGAAATAAAGTATTCAGCAAATTTGTCCCTCATTCTGGAAATTGACACAGAACTTCTATAAGTAATGTTCTTAGAATCAGGCAAGGTGATTTCTTCAAAGTTGTCATCAATGGAAATCAGTTCCTTGCATATAACAAAATTGTGCAGGACCACACAAGCTTTAACCACCTCGCCAACAGTGTCAGTCTTTAGGTTGATAGGTTAATAGAACTCGCCATTTTGCTGTTAGTATCCCAAAAGCGCACTCCACCATTTTCCGTGCTCGTGTAAGTCGGTAGTTAAAAATTCTTTTAGTTGGCATCAAGCCACTACTTGAGTAAGGCTTAAGCAGGTGTTTCAAGAGTTGGAACGCTTCATCTCCAACACATACAAAAGGCATTGGTGGCCCCGAGGTTTCAGGCAGCGGTCTTGGTGGTGGAAATTGGAATGTGTTTCCATAGAGATGACGCCTCATTGCAGATACTTTAAATAGTTGGGAATCATTGGAGCAGCCATAGGTCCCAATATCGACCACTACAAATTTTTATTCTGCTTCAGCGATGGCCATGAGCAAAATGGACAAATATTTTTTGTAGTTAAAAAATTCAGATCCAGATGCAGCAGGTTGAACAACGTGTATATGTTTTCCGTCCACGGCACCCAAGCAATTGGGAAACTGACAAATTTGTTGGAATTTTTTGGCAATCTCCAGCCAGCTCTCCGTTGTGGGATGTGTTATAAACTCGCCATGTAAAGAGTCCCACAATGCATGGCAGGTGTGCTTCACAATTTCTCATATTGTAGAAATCCCAAGTCTGAACTGAAAATGTAGTGATGAATGGAATTCTCCAGTTGCAAGGAATCTGTGAAAAAAGAAAGACCAATATTAGTACAAAATGCCAGCAATAACATTACAGTTATAAGTCAGCTTTAACAGTAGGAAATACAATAAAAATAATTATTAAAAACTATCAGCAACAACATTACAGTTATAAGTGTGCTTTAACAGTAGGAGATACAATAAAAATGGCTTACCTAAGGCTACTTTCACACCAGCGTCGGGCTCGGCCCGTCGCGGTGCGTCGGGCCGAGGTTCCCGACGCTAGCGTTGTCTCCGCCGCACAACGGGGGCAGCGGATGCATTTTTCCAGCGCATCCACTGCCCCATTGTGAGGTGCGGGGAAGTGCGGGGAGGTGGGGGCGGAGTTCCGGCCGCGCATGCGCGGTCGGAAAAAGCGGACCGTCGGGAGCAAAAAACGTTACATGTAACGTTTTTTGCTCCCGACGGTCCGCCACAGCACGGCGCAACCTTCGCACGACGGTTGCGACGTGTGTCATTGCGTCGCAAATGCGTCCCTAATGTTAGTCAATGCAGAAAAAACACATCCTGCAAGCACTTTTGCAGGATGTGTTTTATCGGCAAAACGACGCATTGCGACGTAATGCAGTTAACGCCAGTGTGAAAGTAGTCTAAGAGTCACCATCAGACGCTCCACCAGTGAAACTGAGAAGCGGCTATATGTATCACTTCTTGCGATGAGGTGCCCAATCCGCTCCACCAACAAGTCGAAGATCTCCGCTTTCATCCGCACGTATCTGAAAAACTTCTCTGGGTTTCCTTGTAACTCCATGTATAAAGTAGGAAAAAAAAACGTGTCATTCTCTGTGCTGTTATTGGGTGAATCCAAAAACGCTGTCGCTGCTGACACATGATGCACTGCTGTCTCTCTCACTCCTCCAGAACAATCGCTTTCAAACAATTCGCCTCAAAAGTAAAATCCACAGATATCTTCAGAATGTTTGCCATCATGCCTTCCATCTTCGCAACTTGCTTGTCTACAACCTGTCAAAGATGGGCTGTACCAACACTGTATGTATAGGTTTTCAGTGACCAATCACGTTTGGTAGCCTCCCATGGGCGTTTTTAAAATCGAATCCATCGTAAAACGGATTTAAAAAAATGGACGAAATGGATGCAAAACGGATGGGACGGATGCAGTTTTTAGCAGAATCCGCTAGACGGTTCTGGCAAAAAAACGGATCCGTCGCATCGGTTTTCCACAATTTATGCCGGATCCGTTGCTCCAGCACGACACCATATTTAGCCTGATGGCAAAAACCTGATGTGGGAAAGGGGCCTTAGTGGGATTTTAACCCATCGCTTAAGCAACAGTGCTAACCACTGAGCCACCATGCTGACTTTGGAGAGATTGCAGAATTACAGATATACAAATCTCTGAGCTAAGATCTGAAGGGGCATAGCTCTCCAAAGTATGCCAAAAATCCTTAGTTTTCAAAATTAGTGAAGTTCCATGTATGGTATCTGGATGGTCACTAATGCTATTGTTTGACATGCCATAACACACTTAACGAGTTTGTCCACAATTTGAACAACTCCATTTTAAATGCTGTATTAAATGCTGTTTAATATAAAAAATAGACACTCACCTCCTGCAGCGGTACCATTCCAGTGAGTTGGTGTCACGTCTCCTGGCTGCCTTGTGAATTTTACAGTCAGTCAGCTGCCACTAATAGGCTGCAGTGATCATACTTCCCCTGGATGACACTTAGACATGCGGGTGAGGTGTGAGAGCTGTAGTCCATTAGTGGTAGGTGAATATAAGTTTTATTTTTATTTTAAATGACTACCGTATAGTTTTGAGCGACACCTTCCGATATCGGAAAGTATCGGTATCGGTTTGGATCGGCCGATATTCAAAAAATATCGGATATCGTCGATACCGATACGCGATACCAATGCAAGTCAATGGGACCAAAATATCGGAATTAAAATAAACCCTTTCTTTCCTTGTAGGTTCATTCTACATGAAGGAAAACAACTAAGAATAATGTAGGATGTATTGGGGGAGGTGGCGGAGACATTAAAGGCATATAGGTTTAGCCCAATCAAATAGAATAGCAGGAATTTTATTTATTTTATTTTTTTTAAGACGTTCGGAGTTACAAAGATATTGACTATGTTAAGATTTTTGAATTTTGTCAGATATTGATGTTTCACTACTTCCATGCCCTTCACCTTCTTTTTTACTTCTCCCACACTTTCTTCTTCATCATCCTCAGCAGCAGCATCTTTGACATCAACTTCTTCTTCACCTTATTCTACTTCTTCTTCATCTTCTACCTATTATTTTTTTGTTACATTCTTCATATTCTTTTTATTAAACTATTATTCTTCTTCGTATTCTACTTCTTCATCATATTCTTATTTGTGACAGGCATTCCTGTAGCTGCTATGTATAAAAGTTTGACGATTACACCTTCCTGCCGTTCTGCCTGTCACAAAAGAGTTACAAAACGATTTGTCCGCGTTCAGTTAGGCCTGCAGCAGCAGGCTTTTTCCAGGGGCACCACGAGGAGGAACGGACTCACCCCCATACACAGCTTAGTCTTCTTCTGCTTATAATTTAGATAATATATTTTGCTCTGATGTTTAGTCTTATGCTTAATGTTCTTCTGCTCTTTGTTCTGCAGCCTCTTGTTCTTTTGCTTCTCGGTCTTCCGGGTCGTCGTCTTTAGGGTCTTGAACATGTAGCATAAGGTACAAGAAGGCTGAGAAAATGCAGAGAACCAGCTGATGGAACTGGAACTCGGATGGCTACCCGAAGGTCCAAGAGCCAATGGAACTACCGAGGACCAGCTGATGTTACTGGAACCCGGTTACTAAGCAGGAGGTACCCGTGCCAGAAAGCACTACCAAGGACCACCTGACGTTGGTGGAACTCAGATACCCAGAAGGAGGCACCTAAGCCAAAGGCTCTCCCGGAACCAGCTGACGGTACTGGAACCAGGATGGGGAGCAGAAGGTACAAGAGTAAAAGACACTGCCGAGAACCAGCTGACGGTACTGGAACCTGGATGGGTAGCCGAAGGTCCAAGAGCCAATGGAACTACCGAGGACCAACTGACATTACTGGAACTCGGTTACTAAGCAGGAGGTACCCATGCCAGACAGCACTACCAAGGACCACCTGACGTTGGTGGAACTCGGATACCCAGAAGGAGATACCTAAGCCAAAGGCTCTGCCCGGAACCAGCTGATGGTACTGGAAACAGGGGGACCTATTCAAGATTGTCTTCCTAGAGCCCCAACTAGCAGTGTTGGAGACAAGGGTCAGCAGGGGGAGCAGAGTGTAGGCCGAAGCCTGCATTGGAGGCAGCTTAGTGTCTGTTGTGTCTGCGTGGCGTTTGCAGGACACGTTGCCGGCTACACAGCAGGGGAACAGCTGACGTTACTGAACCCCACTGACACAGTGGCGAGTGTTTTTCTCTGTGCAGCCAGCACTTCCGAGCACCAACTGGCGGTGTTAGAGCCCAGGGAATCAAGGAGGAGCAGAGTGTAGGCCGAAGCCTGCACTGGAGGCCGCTTAGTGTCTGTTGTGTCTGCGTGGCGTTTGCAGGACACGTTGCTGGCTACACAGCAGGGGAACAGCTGACGTTACTGAACCCCACTGACACAGTGGCGAGTGTTTTTCTCTGTGCAGCCAGCACCTCCGAGCACCAACTGGCGGTGTTAGAGCCCAGGGACAGCAGGAGGAGCAGAGTGTAGGCCGAAGCCTGCACTGGAGGCAGCTTATTGTCTGCTGTGTCTGCGTGGCATTTGCAGGACACGTTGCCGGCTACACAGCAGGGGAACAGCTGGCGTTACTGAACCCCGCTGACACAGTGGCGAGTGTTTTTCTCTGTGCAGCCAGCACTTCCGAGCACCAACTGGCGGTGTTAGAGCCCAGGGAATCAAGGAGGAGCAGAGTGTAGGCCGAAGCCTGCACTGGAGGCAGCTTATTGTCTGTTGTGTCTGCGTGGCATTTGCAGGACACGTTGCCGGCTACACAGCAGGGGAACAGCTGGCGTTACTGAACCCCACTGACACAGTGGCGAGTGTTTTTCTCTGTGCAGCCAGCACTTGCGAGCACCAACTGGCGGTGTTAGAGCCCAGGGACAGCAGGAGGAGCAGAGTGTAGGCCGAAGCCTGCACTGGAGGCAGCTTATTGTCTGTTGTGTCTGCGTGGCATTTGCAGGACATGTTGCCGGCTACACAGCAGGGGAACAGCTGACGTTACTGAACCCCACTGACACAGTGGCGAGTGTTTTTCTCTGTGCAGCCAGCACTTCCGAGCACCAACTGGCGGTGTTAGAGCCCAGGGAATCAATTAGGAGCAGAGTGTAGGCCGAAGCCTGCACTGGAGGCAGCTTAGTGTCTGTTGTGTCTGCGTGGCGTTTGCAGGACACGTTGCCAGCTACATAGCAGGGGAACAGCTGACGTTACTGAACCCCACTGACACAGTGGCAAGTGTTTTTCTCTGTGCAGCCAGCACTTTTGAGCACCAACTGGCGGTGTTAGAGCCCAGGGACAGCAGGAGGAGCAGAGTGTAGGCCGAAGCCTGCACTGGAGGCAGCTTAGTGTCTGTTGTGTCTGCGTAGCGTTTCCATGACACGTTGCTGGCTACACAGCAGGGGAACAGCTGACGTTACTGAACCCCACTGACACAGTGGCGAGTGTTTTTCTCTGTGCAGCCAGCACTTCTGAGCACCAACTGGCGGTGTTAGAGCCCAGGGACTCAAGGAGGAGCAGAGGAACAGAGTGTAGGCCGAAGCCTGATTGGAGGAAGTTGAAAGGGAACCTTTAACCCCCCCCAATGCGTTTTTAGCTGAAAGAGCCATCTTTTGCAGCACTAAGGATGCAAAAGGAAAAGGTGGCTCTTTTAATTATGCTCCTTGCAAATGCAGAACTAAACACTCATAAAATGTGTCCCCTGATACCGTGAAACCGTCCCGGAGGTGGAACTTTCCTTCGTAATAGGACGCAGCACAGCCGTCATTCCTACCCAATTGGCACCGTGCGCCGCCTCCTCAGCGTTGTTTGAATCTGTCCCCTAGCCTGTGCTGTTATGTTCAACCTTGGCCATGTGCAGTTAGCGCTGCCCATCTTCTGACATCATTTGGTGTCAGGCTGGCTGCGCCTGTGCGGCCGCGCTGCCGGAGATCTCACCTCGCAGTGTCGTCTAATGTAATCACACTGCGGGCCTAGGATCCATGGGCATGCGCAGTGCATATCTTCGCCTCTCACTCCCCTCCTTCTGGCTTATTCAGACTGTGCGGCGTCACGGCCGTGGCATGCTATTAGGGATCAGCTGACGGCGCACAGTCTGAAGAAGGCAGAGGGAGATGAGTGAGAGCCTGAGGTGAAGATATACGGTTTTATAAAGACAGCATAAGGCAAAGGCCACGTTCACACAATCAGTATTTGATGAGTTTTTTACCTCAGTATTTATAAGCCAAAACCAGAAGTGGAACAATCAGAAGAAAAGTATAATAGAAACACGTCACCACTTCTGTATTTATCACCCACTCCTGGTTTAGGCTTACAAATACTGATGTAAAATACTGACCAAATACTCAACATCACCTAGCAAGAGTTTCTAGAGATGCCCTGTAGTCATGTGTATTTAATAAACATTAATATTAAGAAATTTCATATGAAATATAACATTTCATTGTAGAAAATATAAAAAAGTTCAAGTGAGAACAAGCATACTTTTTATCAGCTTTGAGGGGCCCACGGCATACAGAAGGTACTTAACTTTAGATAATATGTACTATTTATCAAACACTTGCATGTTAATTGCCCTTTTCCTATTTGTTTTACATCTTTAAGCCCCCTTCCGATTAAAAAAAAACATAGGGACAGTCCGTTTTTACTATTCATGTGGTTTTCTTTTGGCCATCTGTGTGCACGTGTGTAATATCCGTGTGCCGTCCATATAAAATAAATACCTTAACTGCAATCAATCACTTCCTATAACCATCTTCAAGCTTCTTACACCTCTCAACTGGCATTTTAGATCACTCTTCTTTTGCAAACTGCTTCAGGTCTCTCATATTTGAAGGTGCCTTCTCCCAACAGCAATATTAACATCTCTCCACATGTGTTCAATGGGATTTAGATTCGGACTCATTGCTGGCCACTATAGAACTCTCCAGCACTTTGTTTCCATCCATTTCTGGATGGTTCTTGAAATGTGTTTGGATCATTGTCCTGCTGGAAACCCATGACCTAGGATGCGAACCCAGCTTTCTGACACTGGGCATTACATTGCAAACCAAAATCTTTGGTAATCTTCAAATTTCATGATGCCGTGCAGACAATCAAGGCATTCAATGCCACAGACAGCAAAATAACCTTAAAACATATTTGACCCTGCACCATATTTGACTGTAGGTACTGTGTTCTTTTCTTTGTAGGCCTCATTTTGTTTTCGGTAAACGGTACAATGATGTGCTCCCCCAAAAGCTTTATCTTGGTCTCATCTGTCCACAAGACGCTTCCCTAGAAGGATTTTAGCTTCCTCGTGTACATTTTGGCAAACTGCAGTCAGGCTATATTAAGTCTCTGTCAACAGTGGGGTCCTCCTAGGTCACCTGCCATAGCATTTCATTTCATTCAAGTGTCGACTGATAGTTTGAGTTGACACTGGTGAACCCAGAGCCTGCAGGACATCTTGAATTTCTTGATTGGGGCTGCTTATTCACCATTTGGACTATCCTGCGTTGCTACCTTTCATCAATTTTTCTCTGCAGTCCACATCCAGGGGAATTATCTAGAGTGCCTTGGGTTATAAACTTATTCATTAGGTTGTGCACAGTGGGCAAAAGAAGATCAAAATCTCTGGAAAAGAACTTGTATCTTTGAAATTGTTGATATTTTTCAACAATTTTGGTTCTCAAGTCCTCAGATAGTTCTTTTCTGCTCTTTCCGTTTTTCAAACTTAGTGTGGCACACACAGGCACACAATTCAAAGATTGAGTCACCTCCTTCCCTTTTTATCTGGTTTCAGGTGTGATTTTCATATTGGCCACACCTGTTACTCGCCAAAGGTGAATTTGGACGAGTATCACATGCTTGAAACAAAGTTGTTTACCCACAATTTTGAAAAGATACCAGCGATTTTGTCTGGACCATTTTGGGGGTTTTGTTTGAAATTATGTCCAATTTGACTTTTTCCTTTGTGTTTTTGTGTTTTTCCAATACACACAAAAGATATGAACATGTCTATTGTCTATAACAAAACGTGTAATTGCAATAATTTCTGCTCTTCTATTTACATTGGCTTCACTTTTGTTTTGCGCAGGTGTCGGAGTCGGAGAGTATCTGTAAATTCTGTTCTCAGTGTTCTCTGGTGCACAGAAAAGTTAGAAATGACATTTTTACTATGCAGGGAAGTGGAAAGGAAGCCGAAAGTGCACCTTTTCTCTGCAGCAGAGAATACTTCAAGCAGAAGTGACAATGACTCTCTAGCACCTGTGCAAACAAAAGTGATGGAGGAACAGCAAAGAGGAGCAACAGCAGACAGATTGTGCAGGTGAAAAATTTTAGGCCTCGCACCTGATATCTTTGGGACACTGTGACAATGTGGAGGAGAAATATAGGATAATGAAGAAAAGAGGCATTGTTATCTTCCAGACAGCATAAAGCAATAAATAGCGATGAGCAAGTGTGCTCTGATAATGTGTTATCTGAGCATGCCCAAGGGCTAATAGAGCATCCTCGTCATGCTCTAATGCTATGTTAGAGTTGCTGTGGCTGCAGGGACTGCCTAACAAACAAGCAATCCCTGCATGTTTTGCGGCTGTCGAAAAGTGACGAGACATATAGCCACAGCTCTATTAGAACTCCAGCATGCTCAGATAACACCTTATCTGAATAAACTCGATCATCACTAGTGATAAAAGATGATTTCTCAACAACGAGGCATCTAGTATGATACATACAAGTAGGACTTTTCAGCCGTCTACAACCTGTATGCCCATACTTATAGGTCAGATCATTCAAACGAAGTGACTAGTGATGAACACGCGTGCTCAAATATAATGTTATCCTAGCATGTTCAGGTATTATCCGAGTATCGCGGGGCTCTGGCAATATGTTCGAGTCCCCACGGCTGCATATTTCATGGCTGTCAGATAGCTGTGTAACAAATGCGGGATTGCCTGTTTGTTAGAGATGGGACTGGGATCCCACAGTTCTCTGCAGCCCCTCTCACAGTGAACGCACAAGTTCTTGCATCGTTTGTTAAGCGGTTATTGAACTTCATTACAGCAGTTATCATTTAATAACAGCTTAGGATTTGCTGCGCAGTTTTGCAGCACAGTATACTATGTTAAGCAGTGCTCCTTTAAAATAAAAGCCATACCTCTTTAAGTCCTCTTGTCTGTCAAATCATAAAAAGTGTCTAAAACACATGTTGCAAGTCAAGAAAAACCCTTTTTTTTGCTCAAATTATGTCAGGATTGTGACCCATGTGACTTGGTAAATATGCCCAATTATTTTTGTATCATAAATAAATCATATTTTTAAAATAAAATAACTAAACAGCAAAGCAAGTAATGTGATATTTCTACTGGTAATGTACAGCGCAAAGTTATTGTGTCATTTATGGTGACTAGAAACGGTTTAAGAAAATTTGTATATAACTTAATGCAGTCACTCCTTATAGAAAATCACAGACCTTAGCCACTAACAGGACATTATGTATGCCAAAATATACTCGTACAGCAATCAAAAAGGCCTGGAATAGCCACATGATCAAGGAATACAATAGTTTTTACATAATACAATACAATACTATACAATGATTGCCATCTGCAGGTGAAAAGGGAACAATACGTGTGATACGTCCACTTACCAGCAGATGGCAGACAACTAGCAGCATTTAAAAGAAGAAGCATTAACCCCTTATAAAGTCCTGCACCCAAGTCCCATCATACTTTTTTTTCAGTGTTCAGTAATTTGCATTAACAGTTTTACAATATACAACACAAAATATAATATACTGTATATAATACAAAAAAATTAAGTACAACATGCATACTTTAGCATGAAGTATGGACTTACAGGAAAGAGACATATCACACGTTATAATAATTAGATTTCTGTTTATTTCAGAATTTGATCTAAATGAACAACCGGAAAAAAACCTGCTCAAACAACAAAGCATAATCCTAAAGGTGCAGATAAAGAGGGCTGTGTGAGAATGGATTGGGTAACACTTGGCCTGCAAGCATGGGACAGATTCATAATGTCTGCCCTGTTTACAGTAAATACGCTTCTTTCTCACTGTCTGTTTACAGTGCACGCATACCTCCAGGTTCACAATCTAAAGTAACAAGGATATATAAATACAGAGGATAGTGTAAGCACTCAAGAAATGTAGCCAGTGTGCCTTTAATGAGGGGCTGCAATGTGTATGTGGGCCACAAAAAGACCCAATGTCCAGAGTCATATGAAAGCCATTAAGTAAAATTCCCCAAATTCGGTCAAATTGTGGATTAATTGGAAATGTGCCAGTATATATTAGCCTCTTAAAGGGGTTGTCCCATTTCAGAAAACCTTGGTCCCTGGCTGCAGTTTGTTATAAAGCAAACAAACCCCACGTTACTCATTGTTTCTGCCGCTGCTCCTGGGGTCTGATATTACCTGCAACGGTGACATCACATCAGCCAATCAGTAAGCTCAGCCAATCAGTAAGCTCAGCCAATCAGTAAGCTCAGCCAATCAGTAAGCTCAGCCAATCAGTAAGCTCAGCCAATCAGTAAGCTCAGCCACTCTGATTTTTTTTAATGAGAACCAAGACTTTCTGAAAGGGATAACCCATGCAATGACGCTGCCTACCTTCGGCCTTCAGGGTGCCCACATTGTTTTCATTCCTGTATTTCAAAAGCCATAACATTGTTTTTGTTTTTTTTCCCATCTCCTCCCCAAATTTTTTTTTTATTTTTTTTTACAGAATTATGATTAGCAACACTTTGGGCTACATAACACTTATTAAAAAGTTTTCACTAATTTTAGGGGGGAAATGAGGATTGTAGGGCTCATTAAGACGTCTTTGTCATAGTCTATGGGGCCATTCAGGCATTTGTGATTTTCTCGTTTCATGGAGACATGTCCAATATTGATCTGAACCTCAGATAAAAATTGTCAATGCAAGTCTATGGGTCAATGAAAAAAATCAGAATGCACTCGAATGACATCTGAATGCAGTCTGATTTTCACAGACTTTCAAAATGGAGAAGGTGGAGAAACTTTTTTTTTTTTTTTAAATCTCTCCATTCTGGCACATTTTGCTTGATAAATGGTCCCCAATGTTTATTTTTTTATTTTTTTTATTTTGTGTATTGGTCACCATATTGCAGAATGAAAAAATGTGTTTGTTTAGATCTATTATGTAGAGATGTAATTTAGATTTTAAATAAAAATGGAAAAACTGGAGAAAAAAGAAGCGCATGTTAAGGTCTTACCTGGTGGCAAAAGGGTGTAGGATGTTAAGAAATCTGCTCACCTGATAGGGTTGTGACACAGGCATGTGAAGACTGCTGCAGGATCATCAATAGGGTTTGATGCAATCAAATGACGAATCTGGTGATTCACAATCCGCATGTCACGGGGTTTACGCAACAGAGAAAAGCCAGAAGACCGCACCCTCTGATTTCTCCTACTCTTGCACTGATTAGAAGCACTTCACCTTCACATTAAATGGCGTAAGTTTATTTTAGCAGTGCAGGGGTTAATCTGCTCAGTTGAGTGCTCCTGGAAGCTTTCTTACATTAATGCTCTCAGCTGTGCACTGTTAGCCACTCCCATCTCCTATATAAACTGGGCCCTGTCTAGCACTCAATGTCCAAGCCAACTTTTCCTACATGGCTGGTGGTTGTTATTGGAAATTCCCTTTCTTCTCCTACTTTGGTTTAACCCCATTCTCCACTCCATGGTGTTTACTTCTGTTGTTTGTGTGAATATATTTGTACAATTGGTATTTTCTTTTATCCCTGTTCGTTTAGCCTTGTTAGTCTGGTTGGTGTATTACGGTACACTACTACTCCCCTCTTCCCTGGGTGGGGGAAGGATACAGACTGAGGGCAAAATCAGGAGCTAAGGCAAGGTGCATGGCACCAGCGTCTTCACCATCAGAATTAGTCTGGGGAACAGGGTGAGCTAGGGCGCCCCTAGCGTTAGGGACAGGGAGGGAGCCCCTGGTCCTGTGACACCCGACAGCAGTCTTAACACCACTTTTTGTAAGAAAAAATTGCTTATTTCACCATTTTCCAAGACCCACAACATTTTCATTTTTCGGGATCCAGAGCTGTATGATGGCTTAATTTTTGTGCCCCTAGCTAATATTTTTACTGATACTATTTTGGGATAGATACAATGTGTTGATGGCCTCGTTTTGATTTTTTTTCATTACGCTGTTTACGAATCTGATTAATTTATTTTACATTTTAATAGATCAGACTTTTATTAACACAGTAATGCCAGTTATGTATATTTTTATTTTGTTTTAATTATTTTATTTTTATTGAGGCAAAATGGGGATGATTTGAACTTTTGTGCTTTTTTAATTTTTTCCACATTTTTTTCACTTTTTACTGTATTTAATAATCTTTTTAGAGAACTTGAAGCTGTGATCGTCCTATCGCTTGTACTATAGACAGCAGTGCTTCAGCACTGCTCTGTATAGTGAAACTGACTATCTCCTATGAATGCCGGCCGAGAGTCGGCATTCATAAGAGTGTTGTAATGACAGGCACAGGGCTCTTATGAAGACCCCTGGCTGTCATGGCAACCCATCAATGCCCTGTAATCACTTAATCACATAATCAAGGATGTGGAAGTGTGGAATGTTATATGCCACTGTCAGAGATTGACAGCTCCACTCCACCTGCGGCTGTTAAAGGCACATTATGGCTGATTAATCAGCCATCATGTGTGGTGAAAGATGTGGGAAAGGCAGGGAAACATCTTTTGATTTGATGCAGGGGATACATCAAAGGCCATGTGAAGATGTTAACACAGTGATATTAGGACATTGCTGTCAGTTTTCTCCTGTTTGAGTCAAAGTGATTGCAGGTAGATTCATTGACTTTTGTACTACAAAGCAACTGTCCAACATGAACACCTTTCAAAATCACAAACAGATACTCCACACATGGACATCACCAAATTGGACCCATAAGAATCAAAATTACTTAATATGTGTTGGCCAAAGAGGGAGGTTGTCTATCATTACTGTGAAAACAAGGCAAGGAGCTTACTGTGAAACTGATCATGAACTTTTGACAGCAAAGATTAGAGTCAAGTTGTGCAAATGAACTAGGCAGCAAATCGCTTGCAACTTCCATTTAATCAACTAACCTGAAGCTTTTAGGAACGGTCTGTACAACTGATTTATCTCACTTGACAAGTAGGTAGGAAAGCCTGAAAAATTATGTACACTATAGAGACTATGCTACTAACTGTGGAAACTATCAGACTATTGCGCTCATACCCAATGCCAGCAAAGTACTGCTAAAGATCCTACAAAGATGGCTGAAGCCTTACTTTGACAAAGAGCTGCCAGAGGAACAAGCAGGAGTCATAAATGGCAAAGGGAACAAGAAACGTAATTGCTAACATTAGATGGATAATGGAAAAGGCCAAAGAATACAACAAGGAGGCCTATTTTTGCTTCATCAACTACAGCAAAGTCTTTAACTGTGTTGATCACCAGAAACTTTAGAATACCAGGAAGGATGAGTGTGCTGAGCTATCTTATCAGTCTTATTAAGAACCTTTACGTAGACCAAGAAGCAACAGTCTGAACAGACCACTAGGACACAGCATGGTCCAAAGTAGTGCTAGTTGTTAGACAAGCAGACAAGGCTGTATCCTGTCATCATTTCTCTTCAATTAATATGCAGAACTCAGAAGCTATTTTCAGGAGGGCTGGACTTGCTGAAAAAGAAGAAGGAATCAAAATTGCTGGACGAATCATCGACAATCTTAAATGTGCTTAAATAGATGGAATGAAGGACTTAATATGGATCGTAGAGATGGAAACCTCGAACATGGGACTCCTACCCAATACAAAGAAGACAAAGATATTGACTACTACCAGGTATGACCAGGACTAGTGTTGAGCATTCCGATTCCACAATTATCGGGTATCGGCCGATATTTGCTGTATCGGAATTCCGATACCGAGATCTGATACTTTTGTGATATCGGGAATCGGTATCGGGATTGATATTAATGTGTAAAATAAAGAATAAAAAAAAAAAATATTGATATACTCACCTCTCCGACGCAGCCTGGACCTTACCGATGTAACCGGCAGCTTCCGTTCCTAAGAATGAGCGCTTGAAAGACCTTGGACCAATCACAGGCAGCGACGTCATCTAAGGTCTTTCAAGCGCTTGAAAGACCTTAGATGATGTCGCGGCTTGTGATTGGTCGCATGGCGGTCACGTGATCGCTCACGCGACCAATCACAGGCCGCGACATCATCTAAGGTCTTTCAAGCGCTTGAAAGACCTTAGATGATGTCGCGGCTTGTGATTGGTCGCATGGCGGTCACGTGATCGCTCACGCGACCAATCACAGGCCGCGACGTCATCTAAGGTCTTTCAAGCGCTCATTCTTAGGAACGGAAGCTGCCGGTTACATCGGTAAGGTCCAGGCTGCGTCGGAGAGGTGAGTATATCAATATTTTTTATTTTTATTCTTTATTTTACACATTAATATGGATCCCAGGGCCTGAAGGAGAGTTTCCTCTCCTTCAGACCCTGGGAACCATACAGGATACCTTCCGATACTTGGTGTCCCATTGACTTGTATTGGTATCGGGTATCGGTATCGGCGATATCTGATACTTTTCGGGTATCGGCCGATACTATCCGATACCGATACTTTCAAGTATCGGACGGTATCGCTCAACACTAACCAGGACACATTTGAGATGGATAAAAATGAACTGGAAATTGTAAAGGATTTCAACATACTTGGATCAATGATCACTCAAGATGCAGTGATGACATTAGAAGTCAATAGGAGAATAGCTATGGGCAAATCAACAATGAAGTCACTGGACAAGGTTTTCAAATCGATCATTTCACTGGTGATGAAAACTACATAGTCTTGTCTGTTCTGTAGTTACATATGGATGCGAAACATGGACAATAAAGGAGCAAAACCGAAGAAGAATCAATGCCTTCGAAATGTGGTACTGGAGAAGGATGCCTTCAATACTGTGAATGGCAAGAAGAAGAAACAAAATCAATTTTAGAACAAAATAAAGACATGTCTATTGAAGGAAGGATCACCAAGCTACAACTTGTCTACTTTGGAAATATCATACGAATAGAGCAATCACTGGAGAAGTATATAATGGTCGGAAGAATAGAAGGAACAAGGCGTGATACATTCCAGGTAACTGCAGAAAAAACCTAGTGGACCTATTTAGACTTGCACAAGATTGATTTTCCTTCAGAGCCATCAACCATCAAGTCACCATGACTCGAGTTTGTGTTGAAGGCCGTTAAACAACGATAATAATAATTGCAGGTTAAAAATGTACTATTCATTTTAGTACTGCAATTTTAGTAGAAAAAAGTATGTGCAAGTGATAACAAAACTTATTTCAAATTATTCTTTTTTTATCTAGGCTGCTGCCACACGGTGACAGATCGCGCAACAGTAGTTCTCTGAAATGTTGGCTATGGTAAACTCTGAATTCTGCTGTAAGTAAACCAGCCATGTTGCAGAGAAGTTGCATGTTATGTGCGACTTGCATTGAAGTTTATAACAAGTTAGTCGTGTCTGACTTTTGCAACCAGTGACAGAATATTCAACACTCTGTCACAGGCTAATATTGGAGAGGCAAGAGTCAAAAAGTAGCCATACAAGTAACATTAGAACATATTTATTGAAAACTTCAATTTCCACCTAAAAATTCAACATATATAGTACAAAATCATGTTATAAATAGTAGCTAATGACTATATCCAACAGTGCACCTAGTACTGCAGGTTCACAAGACAGGACAGCAATAAATAGTGTATTGCGGCCGTGAATGTTACCAGTCTCTGCACATGTGCAATAAAGATTGATGCATATCAACTAGAGTAAGTATTGCGATAATACAATCGCACTGACCATGTAGTGCATCATAGGCAAACACCCCGCAACATGTAAAAGATACAGTTAGGTCCATATATATTTGGACAGAGACAACATTTTTCTCATTTTGGTTATAGACATTACCACAATGAATTTTAAACAAAACAATTCAGATGCAGTTGAACTTCAGACTTTCAGCTTTCATTTGAGGGTATCCACATTAAAATTGGATGAAGGGTTTAGGAGTTTCAGCTCCTTAACATGTGCCACCCTGTTTTTAAAGGGACCAAAAGTAATTGGACAGATTCAATAATTTTAAATAAAATGTTCATTTCTAGTACTTGGTTGAAAACCCTTTGTTGGCAATGACTGCCTGAAGTCTTGAACTCATGGACATCACCAGACGCTGTGTTTCCTCCTTTTTGATGCTCTGCCAGGTCTTCACTGCGGTGGTTTTCAGTTGCTGTTTGTTTGTGGGCCTTTCTGTCTGAAGTTTAGTCTTTAACAAGTGAAATGCATGCTCAATTGGGTTGAGATCAGGTGACTGACTTGGCCATTCAAGAATATTCCACTTCTTTGCTTTAATAGACTCCTGGGTTGCTTTGGCTTCATGTTTTGGGTCATTGTCCATCTGTAGTATGAAACCACGACCAATCGGTTTTGCTGCATTTGGCTGGATCTGAGCACACAGTATGGCTCTGAATACCTCAGAATTCATTCGGCTGCTTCTGTCCTGTGTCACATCATCAATAAACACTAGTGACCCAGTGCCACTGGCAGCCATGCATGGCCAAGCCATCACACTGCCTCTGCCGTGTTTTACAGATGATGTGGTATGCTTTGGATCATGAGCTGTACCAAGCCTTCACCATACTTTTCTCTTTCCATCATTCTGGTAGAGGTTGATCTTGGTTTCATCTGTCCAAAGAATGTTCTTCCTGAACTGTGCTGGCTTTTTTAGATGTTTTTTAGCAAAGTCCAGTCTAGCCTTTTTATTCTTGACACTTATGAGTGGCTTGCACCGTGCAGTGAACCCTCTGTATTTACTTTCATGCATTTTTCTCTTTATGGTAGATTTGGATATTGATGCACCGACCTCCTGGAGAGTGTTGTTCACTTGGTTGGCTGTTGTGAAGGGGTTTCTCTTCACCATGGAGATTATTCTGCGATCATCCACCACTGTTGTCTTCCGTGGGCACCCAGGTCTTTTTGCATTGATGAGATCACCAGTGCTTTCTTTCCTTCTCAGGATGTACCAAACTGTACATTTTGCCACTCCTAATATTGTAGCAATTTCTCGGATGGGTTTTTTCTCTGTTTTCACAGCTTAAGAATGGCTTGTTTCACCTTCATGGAGAGCACTTTTGACCGCATGTTTACTTCATAGGAAAACCTTCCAAATGCAACCACCACACCTCAAATCAACTCCAGGCCTTTTATCTGCTTAGTTGAGAATGACATAATGAAGGGATTGCCCACACCTGTCCATGAAATAGCCTTGGAGTCAATTGTCCAATTACTTTTGGTCCCTTTAAAAAACAGGGTGGCACAGGTTAAGGAGCTGAAACTCCTAAACTCTTCATCCAATTTTAATATGGATACCCTCAAATGAAAGCTAAAAGTCTGAACTTCAACTGCATCTGAATTGTTTTGTTTAAAATTAAATTGTGGTAATGTCTATAACCAAAATGAGAAAAATGTTGTCTCTGTCCAAATATATATGGACCTAACTGTAGGTACAAAAGTAAAAGGGTTAATTACCCATAAATATCTGTGATGACCCGTCTGGACCCTGGATTGCTACCCCAACGCGCGTTTCGCGTTCGTGTATTCACCGCTTCCTCAGGGGGCATGCACGTGCATATTAGCTAATTGTTAATTGAGTCGCCATGTGTATATAACTAACTGACGTCTATATCTGTACCCTGTCACAGGCACTGACGGTCGCAGGTCGCAAGGCGACACCACAGGAAATCATTAGATGAAATGTTGCATTGTGATACTGCGACTTCATTGTCGCATGCCACATGTTACTGTGCAGCCCTGGCCTTATTATCGCAGTTCGATATAATAATAGGAGATGTGTATGACTTAGCTCCGTAATGATGTAACTATAAAAATCCTCACCTATCTCTTTGTCGCCAATGTACGGTGTTGTGTAGATTCCCTTTTCTATTTTCTGCTATCTAGTATTAGTGGGCCTCATTTGCTGAATCTGCTTTCACCCCTGTGTATGTGCCTTCCTCTTACCTCACCATTATTATTTGTTGGGGGCTTCTATATCTTTGGGGATTATTTCTCTGGAGGCAAGAGAGGTCTTTCTTTCTCTCTAGGGGTAGTTAGTTCCTCAGGCTGGCTCGAGACATCTAGGATTTTTAGGCACGTTCACTGTCTACTTCTAGTGTGTTTGGATAGGTTTAGATTTGCGGTCAGTCCAGTTTGCCACCTCCCTAGAGCTTGTCCTATGTTTGTTACTTACCATGAGTAATTTGTGATCCTCAACCACTAAGGATCATAACAGTACGGATGTTTTGCGGATGAGAATCACTATGTACATTATCTCTTCACTTCTATAAAGTCAAATATATTCAAAGCTGTCCAAGAGAATGACAGTCAGGCCATAGTGCCCCCTAACAGTGGCACCTGATGCCAGTAAGCAGGGAGAAAAAATGTCATTCTAAAGGCTCACACTGATGTATATTCTCTCATACAAAAGAATTGAGCTGATTATGCTATTGACACTTGGCTCAAAGTCTGTCAGAGTTTGACCTGACTGTCATGTTAGTGTGAGAATAGAATTACAGGTTCGGAGAAGACAGAGAATTTAATTTCTCCATCTTCTCTGTTGTCTTTGGCGGTGTACATCTGATTGCACTTCGATGACATCTAATCATGCTGTGATTGTTCGCTCTTTCCGAATCCTGAAAAGGAAAAAAAATCCCAGATCTGCACTGCCCCACAGTATAATATTGGGCCAACTACTATCCGATTAAACATGGGATAGCACTCAGCTGTGTTAAACGCCAGTGTGGGCAAGGGAGGCCTTAGGGTTTCCTAATGGTATATGTGATTCTAATGCCAATAACTGTTATGAATTCTCTCTGAGGTCAGCGAATACAATAAATGAAGAGTTAATGTTGGATGTCTCTTTGTCTCTGTTTTGTGTCTGATGAGGCGTGTGTTTAGCCTGACAACATGACTGCTCTTATTCTAGTGTAACCCAAAACACTGCAAGCTAGAACATCAGGTTTTACTCTTCAGGGACTTCCATACAGCTACAGTAAGCACGGATGATGAGGACAGAGCACTGATACATCTCATAAGGTACGATCAGTACACAAGTTTTGGGTTAGACATATATTCTTTTAATTAGATGTATATATAAGTGGTTCTGTTTTGGTTTGAGGTCTGTATTTGTTTTGTCGTCTGGACTGAAGTCTGATTTTTTTTATAGGACTTATCTGGAACCTATTTATAGATTTGTTCTGGGGTCAATGTTTATTCGGGAGTCTAGTCGAGGGTGTGATCTGAGTTTTGGTCTGATGTCTGAGTGTATTAAGGGATCTGTTTTTTTTTAGCTTTTTTGGGGTCTGGTCTAGGGTCTGAATTTATTGTAGTTTTCTGGTCTTGGGTTTTAATTTATTTAAGAATCTGGTGTATTTATGTAGGGCAAGGGTAAACAACCTTTTTTGGTCCAAGGACCACATTGTCCTACTAAACCAATCCAGGGGCCACACTAAAAGGTATATTACCTTCTGTCACATTTATGGCATATCAAAATTGTAAACAATAAATGTCTATTAGGTGCTAATTCTACTCATAGGACTATTAACTCCCCAACTCAGCCCTCTCATGGTACATTCAAAGTTTTTTTATGAGAATTAAAAAATAGATTGTGCTCCTAAATTCACATCAAAAGCCACGTGAAATACTCATTGATTGCGTCCCCATCTAATTAGAATGGGAAAAGTTCCTCTAGTGCTTAGAGGCTGCTCACATGTAGTTAGCCTGTCAGTTAATAATTTTTCTGTCCATATGATGGATAGCCGCACAGAATGACATCATGTGCACCGCTGATGTAGGTTATGACCTGTGGTCTTGAATTTATTAATGGTTTTGGTCAGAATCTAAATTTATGTTTAGTCTGTCTGGTTTTTTTTTTTTAGTATAGGAGTTTATTTTATTTTGGGGTCTGGTCTGAACTCCTGATTATTTTGGAAGCTAATTGGGGATCTATTTTGATGTCTGGTGTCTGAATTTAGGATGGAGTTGGTCTGAATTCACTTAAACAGTGTAGTGGTTTGGAGTCTGAATTTATTTAGGAGTCTTTCTTGGGGTCTAGTTTTATTTTTGGGTCATATTCTGGAGTCCAAATTTATTTAGCAGTTTGGTCTACGATCTAATTTTATTTAGGGCTAATTATACTTCTGATTTGTCTGGTTTCATTTAGCAGATTCGTCTGGTGTCTCTAATGATTTAGGAGTCTGGTTTCAGATCTGAATTGGAGGAGGGTCTAGCAAAATCTTCAGCCATTATAAGTCATCATTGCAGTGTGGGCTGGATGTAGAAGATAAGGTAAGACAATGCTAATCAGGGAAGACATCCCTTGTGAATCACTGAATGTATTTGATGGGCATTCTACTTGTAAAGCTTCCTTCACACATGTTTCCAGTACTTGTGGTGACAATTTCCACATGTACTGGAGACCCTTAGACACGCAGACCCATTCAAATATATGCGTCTGCGCATATGTCAGTGTGTTCACACGGACCGCGTGCAAAACACATAGACATGTCTGTTCTTTTCCGGCAGCACGTTCCGCAGAACATCCTGCACACGTACACATTGGTGACACACAGCTGACATCAGCGTATCAGCGGCTTGGAAAAAGCAATACAGTTTCCAGGCGCTGGGTGCTGACTACAACGCCTTGATTGGTCTCCCTGAGATCTGCGAGAACAGGCGATGCTGATGACAGTTGTAGTCAGCACCCGGCGCCTGGGAATCTCACTAATTACAACTGTTATCATCCTCGCCTGGTCTCCCTGCAATCAGTGAGACCAGGCATCGCTGATGATAGTTGTAGTCAATGCATTAAATAAGTAAATAAAAGAAACGATGTGGGGTCCGTGTGGAAAATCTGATATGTGTGCACCACCATTGAATACAATGGATGTGCGTGTGTCTGTGTCTGTATTTGAGGTACTTAAAAAACGGATCACATAAGGACATAAAAAATGGATGTGTGAAGGCCTTAGTAGTAGATTTTCTTGTGACTCATATATCCAGATTAAATCAGTAGACAAACCATACATAATATTAGCAATTCTGTGCTTGGGTATTATTTTTGTGCTTTTTCCAAACTACTCTACAAATGAAGTCTCATGTTTGTGTATTCCATAGGCAACCTCTGGCTTAGTCTTTTCTGGCTTTTTGTCAGGACATGTGACAAATTTTACACTAGAGAATCCTTTAAAATTCGCTTCACTGATGCAAAAACACTTTTTGTTGAGAATCTTGGACCTGATAAATTGATTTTACTGATCACCTTTCTGGGGATTTCTAATATGTCCTTTTTTGTGTGTCATTCAGATAACGGGCCTCTTGTATAAAAACTAATGCAGGCAAAAGATGGAAAAATAAGTAGTAGCAATAAATCAGCACTATTTTCACTTCATAGCATTTACTGGAGAATTATATAACCATTAACATGGGTCTACAGGGAGACTTAAATGAGTTTTCCCTTTATCAAACGTATTACCTATCTCCACCTATATCTTTGGATCCATAGGATTGGTAGTCATCTGATGAAGGCCAGAAGAATGTCCTTTTGGCCTCGCTAAGGCTCATAAACATGAGCGCACCTTGTTTTCTGCTCTATGGAATAGCACAGTCTGCTGGTTGTTTAAGAGACCAATAATAGGTTCCATTATTGATAATGATATGTTAATGAAGAACTAGATTCTTTGACATGCGCTCTTTCCATTGCGAACATACATTTCCTCCTGCGTGCCTTCTATGGTAGCTCTGCTGATCATTCAGTCTACACATTCTGTATCTGATGAAGATTGAAGTAACCGACCAAAACGTCATACACAGTCATACACAATTTCCAGCCCTTACAGCAACACATATCCTGAAAGGGCTGCCCAGGTCCTATTTCAGGATACTATTAGTACATTGCACAAACATTACTTGACAGATTCCCTTCTATGCATGCTCAGATGCCAGTTTTTCACAGATAATCTTTGTACCTCTGATGCTCTATGGGGCTGGTCCAATTGAGAGGTTCATGCAAAATCATAGAGACATTTCAAATATTGATCAGAGTGTTGGAACAAAATCGGCAATGAAAGTCTATGGGTCAGTGAAAACATCTGACAGTATTCGGATGCCATCAGTGTTGTCACTGATTTATAGATAGGAGAAGGTGGATAACCTTTCTTTTATTTTCTCATCAGTAAAAAAACCCCCCAAAACTCTGATAAAAATCTGATGACACTTGGTCTGTTGTTCTGTTAGATGTAGGATCCTATTCGTGCACCATAATCTGGGATGCTGTGGTCTACTATGGATGATATGTTAATGGCAGATAAGGACATGGACAGG